>NC_047076.1:11221273-11553070 GCF_902459465.1 Asterias rubens | reverse complement strand
ATTCTGACAGCTCTTCACCGGTTACACCCGATCAATGGTGGAAACCAGGCAGTCCTCCAGAAAGCACTGAAACTCCACATGAAGGATCACACTTGACTGTGACCTTCGACCCAAGAAGTAAAGTTACATCTGTAATTGTCACAAATGAAGAAGGAGTGCCTGATGAGGAAGTCACCATTGCCTTTGAGTTTCAGCCAAGTGACCGTGCTCAATACCTACCACTTGCCGATGAAGCAAATTCAAACATCTTTATCGGAAAGACTGACACCAAAATCTCTTTACCATCAAGCTTGCCATTCATAACAAGACTGAGAGTATACCTTGTTAAACCAAATCCTGATGCAAGTTATAAAATAGTCTTCAACGGCTGTGAAGAGACAGGTAATTCCAATCTTCAAGCTAACTTTTAAATGATAGGGAAATATTCATGTAAATTATCTCAGTTAAGATTTTTCCTCCGCATCTTTAAACGAACAAATGCCAGCTTTTCACATTTGTGTGGCATTTTAAATTTCAGTTTCTACCAGCACAGAGGTGTTCAGTTCTACTGTCAGCACTACACGTGAAATCACAGCCGCACCCACAACTACAGGCACACCTACAACCACTGAGGTGATCACTACCACTGCTGTACAAACCACCACTCCAGAAGCAACAACTACTGAGGAGACAACTACTGTACGCACCACTACACAGCCAACAACGACAGGTAAGATTGAAGTTATTCGCTTTAATATACTTGGAACGAAGTCAAATACTTACCATTGCCCTATCTGAAGGTTTGAATTGACCGGTTATAATTATCTGTTTTTCCAGAAGCCCCAACAACTACTGAAGCAACTACCACTCGTGTGACAACCACTAAAGCTCCTACAACTTCTGGCCCTCCTTCAACGACTGAGAAAGTCAGCACCACGGTTGTGACAATTTCTCCAGAAACAACTACAAAAGAGATAAGCACTGTGACCTCCACAGCTGGCCCGTCAACCACACCTGAAGAATGTGCTGAGGACCTTGATGATTATGACAAAGTAAAAGTCTCAAGAGAAAATTCTGACAGCTCTTCACCGGTTACACCCGATCAATGGTGGAAACCAGGCAGTCCTCCAGAAAGCACTGAAACTCCACATGAAGGATCACACTTGACTGTGACCTTCGACCCAAGAAGTAAAGTTACATCTGTAATTGTCACAAATGAAGAAGGAGTGCCTGATGAGGAAGTCACCATTGCCTTTGAGTTTCAGCCAAGTGACCGTGCTCAATACCTACCACTTGCCGATGAAGCAAATTCAAACATCTTTATCGGAAAGACTGACACCAAAATCTCTTTACCATCAAGCTTGCCATTCATAACAAGACTGAGAGTATACCTTGTTAAACCAAATCCTGATGCAAGTTATAAAATAGTCTTCAACGGCTGTGAAGAGACAGGTAATTCCAATCTTCAAGCTAACTTTTAAATGATAGGGAAATATTCATGTAAATTATCTCAGTTAAGATTTTTCCTCCGCATCTTTAAACGAACAAATGCCAGCTTTTCACATTTGTGTGGCATTTTAAATTTCAGTTTCTACCAGCACAGAGGTGTTCAGTTCTACTGTCAGCACTACACGTGAAATCACAGCCGCACCCACAACTACAGGCACACCTACAACCACTGAGGTGATCACTACCACTGCTGTACAAACCACCACTCCAGAAGCAACAACTACTGAGGAGACAACTACTGTACGCACCACTACACAGCCAACAACGACAGGTAAGATTGAAGTTATTCGCTTTAATATACTTGGAACGAAGTCAAATACTTACCATTGCCCTATCTGAAGGTTTGAATTGACCGGTTATAATTATCTGTTTTTCCAGAAGCCCCAACAACTACTGAAGCAACTACCACTCGTGTGACAACCACTAAAGCTCCTACAACTTCTGGCCCTCCTTCAACGACTGAGAAAGTCAGCACCACGGTTGTGACAATTTCTCCAGAAACAACTACAAAAGAGATAAGCACTGTGACCTCCACAGCTGGCCCGTCAACCACACCTGAAGAATGTGCTGAGGACCTTGATGATTATGACAAAGTAAAAGTCTCAAGAGAAAATTCTGACAGCTCTTCACCGGTTACACCCGATCAATGGTGGAAACCAGGCAGTCCTCCAGAAAGCACTGAAACTCCACATGAAGGATCACACTTGACTGTGACCTTCGACCCAAGAAGTAAAGTTACATCTGTAATTGTCACAAATGAAGAAGGAGTGCCTGATGAGGAAGTCACCATTGCCTTTGAGTTTCAGCCAAGTGACCGTGCTCAATACCTACCACTTGCCGATGAAGCAAATTCAAACATCTTTATCGGAAAGACTGACACCAAAATCTCTTTACCATCAAGCTTGCCATTCATAACAAGACTGAGAGTATACCTTGTTAAACCAAATCCTGATGCAAGTTATAAAATAGTCTTCAACGGCTGTGAAGAGACAGGTAATTCCAATCTTCAAGCTAACTTTTAAATGATAGGGAAATATTCATGTAAATTATCTCAGTTAAGATTTTTCCTCCGCATCTTTAAACGAACAAATGCCAGCTTTTCACATTTGTGTGGCATTTTAAATTTCAGTTTCTACCAGCACAGAGGTGTTCAGTTCTACTGTCGGCACTACACGTGAAATCACAGCCGCACCCACAACTACAGGCACACCTACAACCACTGAGGTGATCACTACCACTGCTGTACAAACCACCACTCCAGAAGCAACAACTACTGAGGAGACAACTACTGTACGCACCACTACACAGCCAACAACGACAGGTAAGATTGAAGTTATTCGCTTTAATATACTTGGAACGAAGTCAAATACTTACCATTGCCCTATCTGAAGGTTTGAATTGACCGGTTATAATTATCTGTTTTTCCAGAAGCCCCAACAACTACTGAAGCAACTACCACTCGTGTGACAACCACTAAAGCTCCTACAACTTCTGGCCCTCCTTCAACGACTGAGAAAGTCAGCACCACGGTTGTGACAATTTCTCCAGAAACAACTACAAAAGAGATAAGCACTGTGACCTCCACAGCTGGCCCGTCAACCACACCTGAAGAATGTGCTGAGGACCTTGATGATTATGACAAAGTAAAAGTCTCAAGAGAAAATTCTGACAGCTCTTCACCGGTTACACCCGATCAATGGTGGAAACCAGGCAGTCCTCCAGAAAGCACTGAAACTCCACATGAAGGATCACACTTGACTGTGACCTTCGACCCAAGAAGTAAAGTTACATCTGTAATTGTCACAAATGAAGAAGGAGTGCCTGATGAGGAAGTCACCATTGCCTTTGAGTTTCAGCCAAGTGACCGTGCTCAATACCTACCACTTGCCGATGAAGCAAATTCAAACATCTTTATCGGAAAGACTGACACCAAAATCTCTTTACCATCAAGCTTGCCATTCATAACAAGACTGAGAGTATACCTTGTTAAACCAAATCCTGATGCAAGTTATAAAATAGTCTTCAACGGCTGTGAAGAGACAGGTAATTCCAATCTTCAAGCTAACTTTTAAATGATAGGGAAATATTCATGTAAATTATCTCAGTTAAGATTTTTCCTCCGCATCTTTAAACGAACAAATGCCAGCTTTTCACATTTGTGTGGCATTTTAAATTTCAGTTTCTACCAGCACAGAGGTGTTCAGTTCTACTGTCAGCACTACACGTGAAATCACAGCCGCACCCACAACTACAGGCACACCTACAACCACTGAGGTGATCACTACCACTGCTGTACAAACCACCACTCCAGAAGCAACAACTACTGAGGAGACAACTACTGTACGCACCACTACACAGCCAACAACGACAGGTAAGATTGAAGTTATTCGCTTTAATATACTTGGAACGAAGTCAAATACTTACCATTGCCCTATCTGAAGGTTTGAATTGACCGGTTATAATTATCTGTTTTTCCAGAAGCCCCAACAACTACTGAAGCAACTACCACTCGTGTGACAACCACTAAAGCTCCTACAACTTCTGGCCCTCCTTCAACGACTGAGAAAGTCAGCACCACGGTTGTGACAATTTCTCCAGAAACAACTACAAAAGAGATAAGCACTGTGACCTCCACAGCTGGCCCGTCAACCACACCTGAAGAATGTGCTGAGGACCTTGATGATTATGACAAAGTAAAAGTCTCAAGAGAAAATTCTGACAGCTCTTCACCGGTTACACCCGATCAATGGTGGAAACCAGGCAGTCCTCCAGAAAGCACTGAAACTCCACATGAAGGATCACACTTGACTGTGACCTTCGACCCAAGAAGTAAAGTTACATCTGTAATTGTCACAAATGAAGAAGGAGTGCCTGATGAGGAAGTCACCATTGCCTTTGAGTTTCAGCCAAGTGACCGTGCTCAATACCTACCACTTGCCGATGAAGCAAATTCAAACATCTTTATCGGAAAGACTGACACCAAAATCTCTTTACCATCAAGCTTGCCATTCATAACAAGACTGAGAGTATACCTTGTTAAACCAAATCCTGATGCAAGTTATAAAATAGTCTTCAACGGCTGTGAAGAGACAGGTAATTCCAATCTTCAAGCTAACTTTTAAATGATAGGGAAATATTCATGTAAATTATCTCAGTTAAGATTTTTCCTCCGCATCTTTAAACGAACAAATGCCAGCTTTTCACATTTGTGTGGCATTTTAAATTTCAGTTTCTACCAGCACAGAGGTGTTCAGTTCTACTGTCAGCACTACACGTGAAATCACAGCCGCACCCACAACTACAGGCACACCTACAACCACTGAGGTGATCACTACCACTGCTGTACAAACCACCACTCCAGAAGCAACAACTACTGAGGAGACAACTACTGTACGCACCACTACACAGCCAACAACGACAGGTAAGATTGAAGTTATTCGCTTTAATATACTTGGAACGAAGTCAAATACTTACCATTGCCCTATCTGAAGGTTTGAATTGACCGGTTATAATTATCTGTTTTTCCAGAAGCCCCAACAACTACTGAAGCAACTACCACTCGTGTGACAACCACTAAAGCTCCTACAACTTCTGGCCCTCCTTCAACGACTGAGAAAGTCAGCACCACGGTTGTGACAATTACTCCAGAAACAACTACAAAAGAGATAAGCACTGTGACCTCCACAGCTGGCCCGTCAACCACACCTGAAGAATGTGCTGAGGACCTTGATGATTATGACAAAGTAAAAGTCTCAAGAGAAAATTCTGACAGCTCTTCACCGGTTACACCCGATCAATGGTGGAAACCAGGCAGTCCTCCAGAAAGCACTGAAACTCCACATGAAGGATCACACTTGACTGTGACCTTCGACCCAAGAAGTAAAGTTACATCTGTAATTGTCACAAATGAAGAAGGAGTGCCTGATGAGGAAGTCACCATTGCCTTTGAGTTTCAGCCAAGTGACCGTGCTCAATACCTACCACTTGCCGATGAAGCAAATTCAAACATCTTTATCGGAAAGACTGACACCAAAATCTCTTTACCATCAAGCTTGCCATTCATAACAAGACTGAGAGTATACCTTGTTAAACCAAATCCTGATGCAAGTTATAAAATAGTCTTCAACGGCTGTGAAGAGACAGGTAATTCCAATCTTCAAGCTAACTTTTAAATGATAGGGAAATATTCATGTAAATTATCTCAGTTAAGATTTTTCCTCCGCATCTTTAAACGAACAAATGCCAGCTTTTCACATTTGTGTGGCATTTTAAATTTCAGTTTCTACCAGCACAGAGGTGTTCAGTTCTACTGTCAGCACTACACGTGAAATCACAGCCGCACCCACAACTACAGGCACACCTACAACCACTGAGGTGATCACTACCACTGCTGTACAAACCACCACTCCAGAAGCAACAACTACTGAGGAGACAACTACTGTACGCACCACTACACAGCCAACAACGACAGGTAAGATTGAAGTTATTCGCTTTAATATACTTGGAACGAAGTCAAATACTTACCATTGCCCTATCTGAAGGTTTGAATTGACCGGTTATAATTATCTGTTTTTCCAGAAGCCCCAACAACTACTGAAGCAACTACCACTCGTGTGACAACCACTAAAGCTCCTACAACTTCTGGCCCTCCTTCAACGACTGAGAAAGTCAGCACCACGGTTGTGACAATTTCTCCAGAAACAACTACAAAAGAGATAAGCACTGTGACCTCCACAGCTGGCCCGTCAACCACACCTGAAGAATGTGCTGAGGACCTTGATGATTATGACAAAGTAAAAGTCTCAAGAGAAAATTCTGACAGCTCTTCACCGGTTACACCCGATCAATGGTGGAAACCAGGCAGTCCTCCAGAAAGCACTGAAACTCCACATGAAGGATCACACTTGACTGTGACCTTCGACCCAAGAAGTAAAGTTACATCTGTAATTGTCACAAATGAAGAAGGAGTGCCTGATGAGGAAGTCACCATTGCCTTTGAGTTTCAGCCAAGTGACCGTGCTCAATACCTACCACTTGCCGATGAAGCAAATTCAAACATCTTTATCGGAAAGACTGACACCAAAATCTCTTTACCATCAAGCTTGCCATTCATAACAAGACTGAGAGTATACCTTGTTAAACCAAATCCTGATGCAAGTTATAAAATAGTCTTCAACGGCTGTGAAGAGACAGGTAATTCCAATCTTCAAGCTAACTTTTAAATGATAGGGAAATATTCATGTAAATTATCTCAGTTAAGATTTTTCCTCCGCATCTTTAAACGAACAAATGCCAGCTTTTCACATTTGTGTGGCATTTTAAATTTCAGTTTCTACCAGCACAGAGGTGTTCAGTTCTACTGTCAGCACTACACGTGAAATCACAGCCGCACCCACAACTACAGGCACACCTACAACCACTGAGGTGATCACTACCACTGCTGTACAAACCACCACTCCAGAAGCAACAACTACTGAGGAGACAACTACTGTACGCACCACTACACAGCCAACAACGACAGGTAAGATTGAAGTTATTCGCTTTAATATACTTGGAACGAAGTCAAATACTTACCATTGCCCTATCTGAAGGTTTGAATTGACCGGTTATAATTATCTGTTTTTCCAGAAGCCCCAACAACTACTGAAGCAACTACCACTCGTGTGACAACCACTAAAGCTCCTACAACTTCTGGCCCTCCTTCAACGACTGAGAAAGTCAGCACCACGGTTGTGACAATTTCTCCAGAAACAACTACAAAAGAGATAAGCACTGTGACCTCCACAGCTGGCCCGTCAACCACACCTGAAGAATGTGCTGAGGACCTTGATGATTATGACAAAGTAAAAGTCTCAAGAGAAAATTCTGACAGCTCTTCACCGGTTACACCCGATCAATGGTGGAAACCAGGCAGTCCTCCAGAAAGCACTGAAACTCCACATGAAGGATCACACTTGACTGTGACCTTCGACCCAAGAAGTAAAGTTACATCTGTAATTGTCACAAATGAAGAAGGAGTGCCTGATGAGGAAGTCACCATTGCCTTTGAGTTTCAGCCAAGTGACCGTGCTCAATACCTACCACTTGCCGATGAAGCAAATTCAAACATCTTTATCGGAAAGACTGACACCAAAATCTCTTTACCATCAAGCTTGCCATTCATAACAAGACTGAGAGTATACCTTGTTAAACCAAATCCTGATGCAAGTTATAAAATAGTCTTCAACGGCTGTGAAGAGACAGGTAATTCCAATCTTCAAGCTAACTTTTAAATGATAGGGAAATATTCATGTAAATTATCTCAGTTAAGATTTTTCCTCCGCATCTTTAAACGAACAAATGCCAGCTTTTCACATTTGTGTGGCATTTTAAATTTCAGTTTCTACCAGCACAGAGGTGTTCAGTTCTACTGTCAGCACTACACGTGAAATCACAGCCGCACCCACAACTACAGGCACACCTACAACCACTGAGGTGATCACTACCACTGCTGTACAAACCACCACTCCAGAAGCAACAACTACTGAGGAGACAACTACTGTACGCACCACTACACAGCCAACAACGACAGGTAAGATTGAAGTTATTCGCTTTAATATACTTGGAACGAAGTCAAATACTTACCATTGCCCTATCTGAAGGTTTGAATTGACCGGTTATAATTATCTGTTTTTCCAGAAGCCCCAACAACTACTGAAGCAACTACCACTCGTGTGACAACCACTAAAGCTCCTACAACTTCTGGCCCTCCTTCAACGACTGAGAAAGTCAGCACCACGGTTGTGACAATTTCTCCAGAAACAACTACAAAAGAGATAAGCACTGTGACCTCCACAGCTGGCCCGTCAACCACACCTGAAGAATGTGCTGAGGACCTTGATGATTATGACAAAGTAAAAGTCTCAAGAGAAAATTCTGACAGCTCTTCACCGGTTACACCCGATCAATGGTGGAAACCAGGCAGTCCTCCAGAAAGCACTGAAACTCCACATGAAGGATCACACTTGACTGTGACCTTCGACCCAAGAAGTAAAGTTACATCTGTAATTGTCACAAATGAAGAAGGAGTGCCTGATGAGGAAGTCACCATTGCCTTTGAGTTTCAGCCAAGTGACCGTGCTCAATACCTACCACTTGCCGATGAAGCAAATTCAAACATCTTTATCGGAAAGACTGACACCAAAATCTCTTTACCATCAAGCTTGCCATTCATAACAAGACTGAGAGTATACCTTGTTAAACCAAATCCTGATGCAAGTTATAAAATAGTCTTCAACGGCTGTGAAGAGACAGGTAATTCCAATCTTCAAGCTAACTTTTAAATGATAGGGAAATATTCATGTAAATTATCTCAGTTAAGATTTTTCCTCCGCATCTTTAAACGAACAAATGCCAGCTTTTCACATTTGTGTGGCATTTTAAATTTCAGTTTCTACCAGCACAGAGGTGTTCAGTTCTACTGTCAGCACTACACGTGAAATCACAGCCGCACCCACAACTACAGGCACACCTACAACCACTGAGGTGATCACTACCACTGCTGTACAAACCACCACTCCAGAAGCAACAACTACTGAGGAGACAACTACTGTACGCACCACTACACAGCCAACAACGACAGGTAAGATTGAAGTTATTCGCTTTAATATACTTGGAACGAAGTCAAATACTTACCATTGCCCTATCTGAAGGTTTGAATTGACCGGTTATAATTATCTGTTTTTCCAGAAGCCCCAACAACTACTGAAGCAACTACCACTCGTGTGACAACCACTAAAGCTCCTACAACTTCTGGCCCTCCTTCAACGACTGAGAAAGTCAGCACCACGGTTGTGACAATTTCTCCAGAAACAACTACAAAAGAGATAAGCACTGTGACCTCCACAGCTGGCCCGTCAACCACACCTGAAGAATGTGCTGAGGACCTTGATGATTATGACAAAGTAAAAGTCTCAAGAGAAAATTCTGACAGCTCTTCACCGGTTACACTCGATCAATGGTGGAAACCAGGCAGTCCTCCAGAAAGCACTGAAACTCCACATGAAGGATCACACTTGACTGTGACCTTCGACCCAAGAAGTAAAGTTACATCTGTAATTGTCACAAATGAAGAAGGAGTGCCTGATGAGGAAGTCACCATTGCCTTTGAGTTTCAGCCAAGTGACCGTGCTCAATACCTACCACTTGCCGATGAAGCAAATTCAAACATCTTTATCGGAAAGACTGACACCAAAATCTCTTTACCATCAAGCTTGCCATTCATAACAAGACTGAGAGTATACCTTGTTAAACCAAATCCTGATGCAAGTTATAAAATAGTCTTCAACGGCTGTGAAGAGACAGGTAATTCCAATCTTCAAGCTAACTTTTAAATGATAGGGAAATATTCATGTAAATTATCTCAGTTAAGATTTTTCCTCCGCATCTTTAAACGAACAAATGCCAGCTTTTCACATTTGTGTGGCATTTTAAATTTCAGTTTCTACCAGCACAGAGGTGTTCAGTTCTACTGTCAGCACTACACGTGAAATCACAGCCGCACCCACAACTACAGGCACACCTACAACCACTGAGGTGATCACTACCACTGCTGTACAAACCACCACTCCAGAAGCAACAACTACTGAGGAGACAACTACTGTACGCACCACTTCCCAGCCAACAACGACAGGTAAGATTGAAGTTATTCCCTTGAACACACTTGGAACAAAATCAAAATACTTACCATTGCCCCATCCCAAGGTCTGAATTCACCTGTAATAATTATCTGTTTTTCCAGAAGCTCCAACAACTACTGAAGCAACTACCACTCGTGTGACAATCACTGCAGAACCTACAATTTCTGCCCCTTCTACAACGACTGAAAAAGTCACCACAACAATTGTGACAACCTCCCCTGAGGCAACCACCACAGAGACAATCATTGTGGAGACAACAACAGGTGATTAACATTTGAGGACTATGTTTTGTTCATTTCATTATCGGCATTAACATTAGATGATAATAATAATAATAATATCGAAGTCTTATATAGCGCACGTATCTACCAAACAAGGTATTCAAGGTGTTGAGTATAAACAAACTTTCAGAAAGATAGGTAATTGCAGTGGTGATTTTTAAGACCCAATTATTTAGCACCTTAAAAGGGTTTACAAGGTGCTACGGCGCATACAGCAGCCACAGCCAGGATAACCGGGGAGAACCCCTTCTCTTTTCGAAAAGTGCACTGGGTTCTTTTCATTACAACAGCTATGATAACTCCAAGGTTAAACAGAAACATTCCCTGAAAGGCACTGGACACTATTGATAATTACTGGGAAACAAAATGCTTACAAACTTACTTGGTAACGAGCAATATAGTATAAAACATTGTGAGAAACGGCTCTCTCTGAAGTAACGTAGTTTTTCAAAAAGAAGCTATTTTCCACTAAAGTATTTGAATTTGATTTTGAGACCTCAGAATTAGATTTTGAGGTCTCGAAATCAAGATCTGATCTTGAATGCACACAACTTCGGGTGACAAGAGGTTGTTATTTTATTTTATGATACTATCTCGCAGTTTCGACGACCAATTGAGTTCAAGTTTACTCAGGTTTGTTATTTTGTTCATATGGTGAGATACACATAGTGAGAAGACTGGTCTTTGACAATTACTAATAGTGTCCAGTGTCTTTAATAAATGGAGAGACATACCTACAGACAATTGCTCTACATTTTCTTTTCTACTCAGTACAGAAAGTTTAAACTTCTCATTTATATGCAATTTGTTTGAATTCTTTTTCATTAATCAATTTTGCATTTGTCTTGGTTTGTACAACAGAGGAAGCAACAACGACTGTCGTCACAACCGAAGAAATCACTGCCGTTCCAACGTCCACTGAAAAACCAACAACTACCAAGGAAGTCATATCAACAACTGTTACCGTGACGACCCCTGAGGCAACAACCACAGAGGAAACAACAACAGTGACTACCACAGAGGTCCCGACCACCGCAGGTAAATTTTTATTTCTGGTGTTTCGGATCAGCAGAGTGTGGGTTCAAATCCTCGCCTGTGACACTTGTGTCCTTAAGCAAGACACTTAACCATTGCTTCGTCCTTCGGGTGGGTCATAAAGCTGTTGGTCTCTTGTGTTGTGTATGCATGTAAAAGAACCCAGTGCACTTATCAAAAAGAGAAGGGTTCACACCCGGTGTTCCTGGCTGGATTAGCAGCATATTGTGCCACAGCAACCTGTAAACCATTACACAGGTGCTATGTTAAGGAATAGATCTCATAATTCAATTGTGGTCCATTTTCTAATCTGTACTGAAATACAAATTTTTCTGTATTGTTAACTTGCTATTTATATTTCGTCATTTGTATACAAATTTGTTGCATTTTTTAAGTTCAATCTGTTAGCTTTAAGCATCTTTTTATTAGGTTGATTTGGCCACTACTACTCATCATTGGTTTATTGTTGTTAATACTATTAATAACTGAAATATTTTACTTAATTCTTTCAACTGTATTAGGGTAGGCTGAACCTTTTAGTTATAGGAATTTGATGATTAATTTTCCACTTTATATTTCCCACTTAACATTTTGCCATTGTTTCAGTTGACTTTGATAGCCTGTACTTAATTTTGAGTAGTGCAGTGATAACAATGAAACAAAAATAATTCAATATTTTTGTTCTGTCTTTAAAGAGCTGACAACAACACAACAACCGACAACTGTAGGCAAAACAACGACAAAGACTGTTACAAGTGAGTTTAATACCGGAAAATAATTAATCTCTCCCCTTGTTTGTAATAGATGTTAAAGGCAGTGGACACTATTGGTAATTACTAATAATTATTAGCATAAAACCTTTCATGGTGACGAGTAATAGGGAGAGGTTGACAGTGTAAACCATTCTGAGAAACGGCTCCCTCTGAACTGACGTAGTTTACGAGAAAGAAGTAATTTCCCAGGTATTTTTTTTTTCGAGAGCTCAGATTTAGAATTTGAGGTCTCGAAATCAAGCATCTGAAAGCACACAACTTCGTGTGACAAGGTGTTTTTTTCTTTCATTATTATCTTGGAACTTCGAAGACCAATTGAGCTCAAATTTTCACAGTTTGTTATTTTATGCATATATTTTGAGATACACCAAGTGAGAAGACTGGTCTTTGACAACTACATGTACTAATAGTGTCCAGGGTCTTTAAGCACTGTATACTCCGTACTTTGCCAAGGTCTGTGAAAGCATAAGTCACATGCAAATCACTAGGGTGGGATTTGAACCCACAACCTTTGCTGAGCTAGAATAAAGGATTCAAACTGCTTCTAGCTACCAAGCAATCTTGATGGTCTAGTTGGGTAAACATCCCTGGGGTTGATTTATCAAAGAGTCAAGACTAGTCTTAGAACGAACTACTCGTCTTAACTTGGGACAAGCCTTAAGTTTTGAATATTTCCTTGTACTAGATCTAACTCTTTGTGAAATCGGCCCCATCTCTTAAACGACAAAGGTTGTGGGTTTGAATCCCACCAGAGATGTCCAGAATCTTTCCACAGGATTATTGGGGAAAGTATTTTGCTGTCAGTCCTGAAAGAGTCCCATACATTATTTCAACCACAAGTCTTATTAAAAAGTAATAACTTGTAATTTTGAATTTAAATTTCTAAAGTCACAACTGCTGAGGGGACAACCAAAGCTATCACTCAAACCACCGTACCAGGCAACGGAGGTAAGTTTTAGAACCAAAGATAAGCCTAACCAGGTTTTTTTGGAACCAGTCTTGTTCTGAACCAGGTCTTCTTAGAGCCAGTTCTGTTCTGAACTGAGTCTTTTTAGAACCAGTTCTGTTCTGAACCGGGTCTTTTCAGAACCAGTTCTGTTCTGAACTGGGTCTTCTCAGAACCAGTTCAGTTCTTAACCCGGTCTTCTCAGAACCCGTTTGGTTCTGAACCAGGTATTTTTCTCAGAACCAGTTCTGTTCTGAACCGGGTCTTTTTCTTAGAACCAGTTCTGTTCTGAACTGGGTCTTCTCAGAACCAGGTCTTCTCATAACCAGTTCTGTTCTGAACCAGTTCTGTTCTGCACCAGGTCTTTTTCTTAGAACCAGTTCTGTTCTGAACTGGGTCTTTGTAGAGCCAGTTCTGTCCTGAACCAGGTCTTCTCAGAACCAGTTCTGTTCTGAACTAAGTCTTTTTAGAACCAGTTTTGTTCTGTACCGGGTCTTTTCATAACCAGTTCTGTTCTGAACTGGTTCTTTTTAGAACAAATTCTATTCTGAACCAGGTCTTCTCAGAACCAGTTCTGTTCTTTACCTGGTCTTCTCAGAACCAGTTTTGTTCTTAACCCGGTCTTCTCAGAACCAGTTCTGTTCTGAACTGTGTCTTTTTCTTAGAACCAGTTCTGTTCTGAACTGGGTATTTTTCTCAGAGAACCAGTTCTGTTCTGACAGGGGTCTTTTTCTCAGAACCAGTTCTGTTCTGAACTGGTTCTTTGTAGAGCCAGTTCTGTTCTGAACCGGGTTTTTTTCTTAGAACCAGTTCTGTTCTGAACTAGGTCTTTTTCTCAGAACCAGTTCTGTTCTGAACTGGGTCTTTGTAGAACCAGTTCTTTCCTGAACTGCGTCTCCCCAGAACCAGTTCTGTTCTGTACCTGGTCTTCTCAGAACCAGATCTGTTCTGAACTGGGTCTTTTTAGAACCAGTTCTGTTCTGAACTGGGTCTCCTCAGAACCAGTTCTTTCCTGAACCTGGTCTTCTCAGAACCAGTTCTGTTCTGTACTGGTTCTGTTTCTGTTCAGAACTATCTTGGATCATTGGTGCTTTTGTAACATTGTGATACTGGTTTCTAGTACTGGTTAAAATAATGAATACAGTATACAAACAATATTCAATTTGTTTTTTAATCCACCTGTCACTTGAACTTCTTTCTTGCAGAGACTCCTGTTTGCAAGTTCAATGGAGAGGAGTATGAGGTTAGTTAATCAACAAATTATTAAATAATTAATTAACAATAAAGGTATTTTAATTGTATATTTTTGGGATCAAGTATTTTTTGCATTGATGGTCATCTGAATGTGTACAGATGAGAGACCAGTGTGTTAAAATCATAGAGCTATATATATTGACCAGAGCGCTAACATCCCGCTATACTCGCACTAAGGTTTGAAACCGTGTGGGCGCGTCAATGTTTATGTACAAACCAATACAAAAGCTTGAAATTTGGTACGGCTATTTGCATGATAGTGTGTTTGTTCTTTTTTATGTGTCATCGAAGCAAAAAATGCAGCAAATGTGAACGCACAATCTGCTGATCAACGTCACAAACTGTGAGCGTCATGTGCGTCATGTTTAAAAGACGCGTACATTTTTTTTAGTACGTAGATCAAGTCGAAGTTACGGTTTGCTTGTAGCGCGGACGTACGCGATTGGGCTGTCGCGTACATTAAGCGTACACTCCGAATATTTAAAAAATCGCTGCAATGTGTGTTCTCTTAAAATTAAAATCGTTTCGATTTCACGCAACACATCAAACATGTCTGTGCCTAGGGTGGCTTCAAAACGCAGAGCAAGTTAGCGCTCTAGTCAATATATAAAGCTCTATGGTTAAAATTGGTAAGCTTTACAAACAAACTTAGGATGTGAGAACAATCAATCAATCGATCAATCAATCAGTCAATCAATCAATCAATCAATCAATCAATCAAACAATCAATCAATCAATCAATCAATCAATCAATCAATCAATCAATCAATCAATCAATCAATCAAACAATCAATCAGTCAATCCACATTTATTTCCATATTGGTCAAAAAAGGAGAATTATAAACACATTGAGTACAATTGTATAAAGGAACATTACAAAATTGATTTTGCTAGCAGAAAAGTTGCTGGCAGTGTATAAGCACTTTATGAAATCCATCATGTACATAAACTGACTAACCTGTAGAAGTTTGAGATCGATCGGCCATCTGGTTCACAAGAGAGTAGTGAAAAACTAATTACAAATTTTGTATTGCATCGATGCCAAAACAAAAATGAATAAAACGCTCACTGAGCGTTAAACTCCTAATGCGAAATTAGAGTATTTATTTCGCATCAAATGTGAAATTCCAGACAGAAATATTTCAAGGGATGTTTTCTACTATCATCATCATTATACACCGTGAAAGTTTTATGTAAATCTGTGATCTACACGTTTTTGTTTCTTACCAATTCTGTAACACTTCTTTAAGGAATGTTAAACATGTAAGATGGTAGCTTGGGTAGTAACATTATCGTGGTAATAAGTCTCATTTTGTTGTAACAGCTCTGTGACATTGGGTCTTCAACTCATCCTACATAAGGAACACTCTTTGATTTGGTCTCTTTTTCTTGTCATACTCTAGGAAGGCGAAGTGATGCCAATTGGTCGGCCGTGTACAATCATGAAATGTGGACCGAACGGTGAAGTCATCGTTGAATACATCGCCTGCAACAGGTCATGTCCAAATGTAAGTCTCAATCAATGTGTTTCATCTGTGCTCTTTGAAATTAGAAGAATTGTTTGAATATTTGTTGACTGGCACCTTTAAGACACTGGACACCTTTGGTAACTGTCAAAGACCAGTCTTCTCGCTTGGCTATTTGCTTGTTTATTTATTTATTTATTATTTGCTATTTGCTTGTCTAATTTCTGGTTTTGGTTTTTGTTATTTTAAATTGTGCTTTGTGTATACAGATTATTTATATTGTTATTTATTTCAAATTATTATTATTTTCCAAAGAGAGTATTTATATAGTGTGTTTGCCTCCCTATGTGACAGGCTTCCGAGCTACAGTGTTTAATTATACTTTTGTTGATCCTGGCCATCACATTAGGGTTGTTTTGTAATTTCCTGTGCCCTTAATGTTTGTCTTGCTTTGTATTTACTTTTGTTTTTACATCATCTATTTGACATACTGTCTGCTTGTATTTGTAATTGTTTAATGGCCAAACAAAGACTAAGAATAACAAGAACATTTGCACAAAGAAAAAAAACCTGTGAAAGTTTTAACTCAATTGGTGGTCGAACTTGCGAGAGAATAATGAAAGAAAAAACACACTTGGTGCACAAGTTTATTGGCTTTCATATGCTAAATACAAATCCTCAGCTGAGGTCTTTTGAAGTGAGAAATAACCATTTTCTCAAGAGCTAAGTTTCTTCAAAGGGAGCCATTTCTCACAATGTTCTATGTTACCAAGTAGGTTTTTATGCTAACAATTGTTTTGAGTAATTACCAATAGCGTCCAGTGCCTTTAAAGTGATGATAAGTATAATAAATTACAAACTCGACAGAGCACTAATATTGTATGTTTTTGTGTTTGCTCCTAACAGGGAAAGCTTGTGGAGGTGAATGAACAAACTTGCTGTCCAATATGTGGTATGTATCAAGAAACCATACTGGTTGGCACCAGTCAAAACCAGTTGAAACTAGTTTGCACTGGTTAATCCAACTGGCCCTAGATTATCAGTGCTCTTTAGAATTAGCCCTAGATTTCTTTAGTGGCGTAAAAAAACGTTTCACCTGGATCATAAACTCAGACTACTCAAAAACCAGTCAAAACCAGTTGAAACTAGATGACACTGGTTAACCCCAACTGGCCCTAGATTATCAGAGCTCTTTAGGATTAGCACAGGATTTCTTTATTTGCTTAACAATTGTTTTACCTAGATCATCAAAATAGACTCAAACCAAGAAGTACTCAAAAACCAGTCAAAACCAGTTGAAACTAGTTGACACTGGTTTACCCCAACTGACCCTAGATTATCAGAGCTCTTTAGGATTAGCCAATGGTTTCTTTAGTGGCGAGAACATGTTTTACCTAGATCATCAAAATAGACTCAAACCAAGAAGTACTCAAAAACCAGTCAAAACCAGTTGAAACTAGTTGACACTGGTTTACCCCAACTGACCCTAGATTATCAGAGCTCTTTAGGATTAGCCCATGGTTTCTTTAGTGGCGAGAACATGTTTTACCTAGATCATCAAAATAGACTCAAACCAAGAAGTACTCAAAAACCAGTCAAAACCAGTTGAAACTAGTTGACACTGGTTTACCCCAACTGTCCCTAGATTATCAGAGCTCTTTAGGATTAGCCAATGGTTTCTTTAGTGGCGAGAACATGTTTTACCTAGATCATCAAAATAGACTCAAAACAAGAAGTACTCAAAAACCAGTCAAAACCAATTGAAACTAGTTGACACTGGTTTACCCCAACTGGCCCTAGATTATCAGAGCTCTTTAGGATTAGCCCTCGAGGTTTCTTTAGTGGCGTAAAAATGTTTTACCTAGACCAAAAAAATAGACTGAAACCAATAAGTTTCTATGTACTGATTACTTCTATTAATTGTTCTTTTGTCCAACAAGAGTATGGATTGAATTGAATTGAATTGAAAAGTATTAACAAACTTATGGCTTTGGATACCATGTTCTTACTGGTAAATATTCAATTTTGCGTTTTGTTGAAAGCTTTTTGAGGCAAGTTGAATTAAATCAATTGGGTTATAACAGTTTGACACTAGCAGCAATCATACAGCTGTGCCGTACAGCACAGCTCTGCCTAAAGGCCGGTTTATAGTGGGTCACGCGATTGTCGCGCGACGGAAATCCGTGTCTTTTTATGATCGCGCGTCACAATTTCCGACGCCCGACCATTGCGCGACCGACTATAACTCGGCCTTTACAGTAATATTTACAGTAATACAATATAAACAACAAGGGAAACCGGTAAATTTTTAAATGACTTATTTGTTTTGATAACAGTTCCAGATGAGCAAGGCTGTTTCTTCCGCTCACACGAAAACTACGTCCAAATTGACGACTGTCTATCGGAGGAGAGAGTCGCCTACACTGACTGTGAAGGGTTGTGTGCCTCCAACAGCCGCGTCTCCATGCTGCCAGATGCGCGTATCGGCTACAACTGCGGTTGTTGTAAGCCAACCACGCTAAATCAGAACTTTGCGAGTATGTTGTGCAACAACGGGACCAGGTTTGTGCATTCCTACTACGAGATACAGGGATGCGAGTGTAACTCTTGTAGCTACGATCCGCTACAGTCGGTTATGGTGAACCAGTTCGCCATCGAGCCATAGACAAAAATTGTCTTGACTAAAAAAATCACTTTCCCACAATAATTTTGTCATATAGGTTTTAATAAAGGGTAGAGTAGAGATTGTTTATCTAAAGATAAGTTGGCTGCCTGTACTGCATACTGCTAAGGAGTTGATAATGTTTCTGGGAAAGTCACAAAGGAACAGTTTTTCTTTTAGCAGTTATTGCACACACGAAAAATGTTCATGCACAAAGACTTTTGTTCTTCTAATCTCGTTTAGGTTCTTTTCATTGTCGTCCTATTTAATTAACAGACACTGAAAGACTCAATTTTTAATATTCTTCTATTGAATTTAAACTGTCTAGTAAAATAACAAGCTTGCTGTTGGCTTTTGATACCTGACTTGTAATGCAACAGAGCATTTATTTTCTAAACAAAGTTCTTCAAAGGAGTCCTCCTTAGAGTTTATCTTGTGTTAAAATGGTTTATAAAATGTCATTTTACTTGATGGTTTTTAAAAGCGAAGTTTGAACTGTGACATCATTGAACATCAAAATCAATGCGTTCTGTACAATACAAAGACAATAATTTGGTTTTGCCAGTCAAAAGGTTGATTCCCATGCTGTTTTAATTGAATATGATCGAATTTCATGAATAAGCTACAAATTTTCCTTACAAATGCCAAAAGCATACAGACAACAAAGTTTGAAATGTGACGTCAGCGAACTGTTTGAATTATGACAACAAAAGAGGTGCTCTGAAGTTTATCAAAAGTTTATCAAAAGTCATCAATGGCAGTTTACAACGTTTAACATTAAGCCTGCCTTTTAGTAAATAAATCAATCACATAAATGAATTTTAGATTATAGCCTCTCTTTAAAAAAAAAACCTTTTTGTTAAAGTATGTGTACTTAAATATTGTGGGAAACTGATGTTTAGTCATGGAAATGTTGTTTGATGGAGAAAGTGAACAAGTGAATCTTAACTGTTTGACGATGGCCTGGAACTTAATTAATTATTTCATAGTTTTTGTCTAGGATGCATAGCCATTTGTTGTATTTGCTTCTAGCTAAATAGTCATTTTAATAGTGGGCTGTGAATTTTTCAATGGCATAGTGACTTAATTCAATAGTTTGAGCAATTATTTATTGATTATCATAATTGATTAATAATATCAGCAACATGATGAATATGTGCGTTTTATTTTGATGCTTAATAATTTGGGACAACAGGTGGAACTGTATAAGATAAAATGTGTGCAATATTAAAATTTATAAGCAGATACAAAACAAGAATGGTAGATAATTATGGTAAGAATTTAAAACAAATTACATTGGACCAAATCCATTAAAAATGCTCCCAGGCGCTTTACATCAAGAAAAACAAAACAAATCAAAATTTTAACCACAAAAAAACTATATAATTAAAAGGTCCAAAAAATAAGATCAAAAAATATGATCATAAAACAATAAATAAACAGATGAATATACAGTCAATCAAACACATTTAGTAAAAGCCACCGAAAAAAAAATTTATCCAGAAAAATTATCCAAAGATACACAAACAGAAAAATTAGAGGAAAAAAAAGAACCAGTAAAAATCCAAAAAGGGAGAAGGTGTAAAAAACCATGGCCGTTATAGGACCACACCATTACAAACCTCAACAATTATTATGATAATAACAATATTATAACAAAAACTAACAAAATAGTTGCACACTGTGCTAATGTTTAGTGTGATCAACTAATATGAAGTAACAAACTTGTGAAAACTTTTTCAGGCATGATCCATTCAGAGGTCGGTGGTTCAAATCCAGCTGTTGTCATTTTTTCCTTGTTCAACACCAAATCATTAATTTAACAAATCTACAAACTATGAAAACGAACAGAATAATGTGTTCAAATATAAGTTAAAAGTAATATTAGTAAATAAAATAGTTATTGTATCTGTTTGATTTATTTGAATCTATTTAATTCTAATAATTATAAAGTATACATCTGCTTGTAAAATGTTATTTATCTATATTTTTTTGAGAGATTTATTTCCCTTGCATGAAAATAAAATATGGCAAAGCACTTAATGAAATCTGATCAAGACTTTTGTCATTCATTTTGTAATTTTCTTGTTTTCAGTTTGGAGGGTATAGGCCTACTTACTCTTATTATATTATTTTGAGCAAGGTTGACAGAGGATGTTTTATAGCTTTTCTTCTGTGGAAATTTTTTATCTGAAAAAGTGGAGGACGGTGAAATGATACTCTTAAAGGCAGTGGACACTATAATTACTCAAAATAACTATTAGCATAAAACCTTACTTGTGTAGAGAGTAAGGGGGAGATATGTTGATAGTATAAAACATTGTGAGAAAAAGCTCCCTCTGAAGTAATGTAGTTTTCGAGAAAGAAGTAATTTTCCATGAATTTGATTTAAGGGCCCCGAAATATTTAGAATTTGAGGTCTCAAAATCAAGCGTCTCAAAGCACACAACTTTTTGTGGCAAGGGTGTTTTTACTTTCATAGTTATCTCGAAACTTCATCGACCACTTGAGCTCAAATTTTCCCAGGTTTGTTATTTTATGCATAATGTTATACACCAAGTTGCAAGACTGGTCTTTGACAATTACCAGTGTCCAGTGTCTCTAAGCTGTAGTGGGAGTTTGGGCTGCAATACATTACTCATATGGAAGCTTCTGGGGTTCTACTTTATAAAGTTGTATTCATTCGTTTGAGATGATGGGATGGTGACTTTCTTTAGGTGTGTAAAAAATGGTCATCCAAATTCTAAGGAGTGACCATTCACATGATGATAAAGCACTATAAACACAGAAATGTGTGTTATAAGCAAAGAAATGTGTGCTTAGCATGGAGTTTCTTCTTTGATAAAACAGGATTACCAAAACTTCCATTTTGTTACATATTGCTTGTAACTGATATCCTGATAATGGCACGTGGAAAATTGGTTGTACGGTCCTGTTTTTATGGGACAAAGATTTCATGCTAAGCAAATTGTCGTGCTTAGCAGCTCCACGAAGTTGGGTCCTGCCAGGGGTGATTTTCACAAAGAAAAAGACTAGCCGTATCTCTAGTTATGAGATTGCGAGTGATATTACTAGGGACGCTTTTTCGTGGCTGATGCATACGAAATAACCGCGATCTCAGACTTGAAAGCAAGTCTAGGTACCACCGTTAAATATGAAGGGCGCCCTCTTTAGACTACAACAGTACAATCCGATCCTGTCATCTTGTTGTTGCAAACGGAACAAACGTCAAAATAAAGTGAATCGAAAAGTACACTGAATCTTTGTCCACAGAGGAATTATGGCTTCCACAAGTAAGCAAGAACAACAGGAAACATCGTCAGGATCAAGTTTATTAGACGAGGTAGTTTGCATGACGTGGGGTCCGGAGCTTAAAGAAGATGTATTTGCAAGATGGGGTCAAGGTGGGTGATTTTCGTTTTTCCCGAATTGGATGCAACGTCTATATCGTCCGGAAAGATGTCTGTTTTCGACAGCACTTTAAACACTGACGGTCTTTGTTGTAAAAAAGTCAAGTAGAGTAACTCTAATAAATGTTTTGTAGTTATAAATATTACTGTTGCTATTTTTTTTGTTATAAAGATCATTAACACTTTTAGCACTGTGTCACTGTCGGTGTCAGTGTGTGTGTCTTCGTTTGAGAAATGTAACTTTTTGTGTAGTAGTACTAGTAAAAACAGTAGGCTAGCTAGCTAATAAAAATGCTAAGTTTTGATTTGTTTTGGGATGTGAGATTGCACTTGATGAAGACTGGGACAGTAATATCACCATTTTCCTGACATTGTTTTGTTTGTTTTGCACCAAGTCACAGACCAGGCAGATGGATAACATGACATTATTATTTATGACATTACCATCTGACCATCGGTATAGCCTAATTAAATAAGTACAAATGCAGGCCTGACTGACCTTTGTTTTTTAACCGTTCAATTGTTTTAATCCTATCATCATGAATGTAGTAAAGCATACAATAATAAAACTAATCTGTGAAAATTTGACTTCAAAAGGCAATCCTGCTTTTGAGAAATCCGAAGCGAATATTTTCATGCAGGTAGAATACTCCCTTACAATCTGAGAACGAGACTGACACTACAGTAACACTTCTCAGATTCAAATTTTGGAGCAAAACAACTGAATTTTATACAAATAAATAACCACAGCACTTCGCAGTGAAAAGTTTGTCACATTGCTTTATACTATTGAAGGCTTCTGGAGGCTTCTAAGTTCTAACTGAATGACAAGTTGCAGCGCCATAAATTTTTAAGAGTGACTACAAAACATATATATACCTTCCAGAAGGCACTGGACACCTTTTGTAATTGTCAAAGACCAGTCTTCTCACTTGGCTTGGTGTACATTTATCTCAACATGCATAAAATAACGAACCTGTGAAAATTTGAACTCAATTGGTCGTCGAAGTTGCGAGAGAGAATAATGGAAGAAAAATACCCTTTGTGGCACAAGTTGTGTGCTTTCAGATGCTTGAATTTGAGACCTCAGCTGAGGTCTCGAAATCAAATTCAAATATTTTAGTGAGAAATTACTTTTTTCTCAAAAACTACGTTACTACAGAGGTAGTTGCGATAACGTCACCCTCCAGCTGTCGGCAGAAGGGTTAACGTAAGTAAATACGTTCTAAATAGCAACTACTTCAAAGGGAGCTATTTCTCACATTGTTTTCAACTATCAACAACTCTCCATTGCTTTCAAGAGTAAGTTTTATGGCAACAAATATTTTGAGTAATATCCAATAGTGTCCAGTGCCATTTGATGTATAAATTTCAGGGTTTGACCCATACATGTACACTGATGTGTCTTAGTCACTGTATACTCAGTAATTTCCCTGAGTTCTGTGAGAAAAAAAATTACAGCCATTGACCTATTTAAAAGGAATAATACCGAATTGGTAAGAAACAAAAATCATGAAGATCACAGATTTACATAAAACTTGATGATGATAGTAGAAAAGATCCCTCTAAAATATTTCTGTCTGAAATGTCATATTTGATGAGAAATAAATAATCTTATTTTGCGTTTTGAATTTATCGCTTAGTGAGCGTTTTATTCATTATCGTTTCTAAAGACATGGATGCAATGCAAAACTTGTAATCTGGTTTTTACCATTTTCTCGTGACCCAGATGGCTGATCGATCTCAAACTTCCACAGGTTTGTCAGTTAATGTATATGGTGGATTAAATGAAGCGCTTACACTGCTAGCAACTGTTTTGTTAGCAACAACCAATTCTGTAATGTTCCTTAAAGGCAGTGGACACTATTGGTAATTAATCAAAATAATTATTAGCATAAAACCTTTCTTGGTGACGAGTAATGGGGAGAGGTTGATAGTATAAAACATTGTGAGAAACGGCTCCCACTGAAGTGCCCTAGTTTTGAGAAAGAAGTAATTTTCCACGAATTTGATTTTGAGACCTCAGATTTAGAACTTGAGGTCTGGAAATCAACCATCTAAACGCACACAACTTTGTATGACAAGGGTGTTTTTTCTTACATTATTATCTCGCAAGTTCGATGACCGACTGAGCTCAAATTTTCACAGGTTATTTATTTTATGCATATAATGTTGAGATACACCAACTGTGAAGGCTAGTCTTTGACAAAACAGGGTTTTAAGAGAATGATAGTGGAAAGCTTCCCTTCAAATATTACTAACTAAGGTTGTGTAGTTTTTGAGAAATGAGTAAAACAAGTCACAAAATATTTTTTGTCTCATGAGACCAAAATGATTTTAGCGTGTAAAATCCCCTTAACCAGTTATGATATTATACCAAAACCATAGCATAACTGGTTAAAACGTTTTTACATGCTAAAACTGAGACGAAAATTATTACTTTTACTCATTTCTCAAAAACTACATGTACAGCACCTCAGTAAGTAAAATTTCAAGGGAAGCTTTCTACTATCATAATCTTCAAACTGTGTAAGTTTAATGTAAATCTGTGGACACTGTGTTTTTTGTTAGGAAAAAGTACATACCCTTTAAACATCTATCATGTCTATTATACTGTATGCCCTTGATCTCTTCTTTGTGTTGCAGGATTTGCATTCAGTGAACATGAACCTTCAGCTTTATTACAGCATGAAGGAGGACCGTGTGCTGTTATTGCTCCATTACAAGCGTTCATCCTAAAGGCTCTTCTATTCCAAGGAGAACCACCAGTGGAATGGAGAAACCTCAATGGTAAGCCACAATTTCATTTCAAGACAGTTATTCCCACTCCAACAGAGTCCAATTTCAAAGAGCTGCTAAGCACAAAAATTTGCTTAGCATTAAATGTCTTTCATGATAAAAACAGGATTACCAACCAAATTTCTACGTAATTTTCAGGGTAAGCAAACAATCAGCTGAATACCAGTAACAAGCAATATGCAACAAACGGTTGGTAATCCTGTTTTTATCAGGGAAGAAATCTCATTCTAAGCAAATATTCTTGCTTAGCAGCTCTATGAAATTGGGCCCAGATTATTAAATACATGTAGTACTAATATGGATTGATAATGCGTACTTCTCCAGAAAACCGATCACGGCGCCTACACAAAATGAAAACAGTATACAATAGAAAATGAGAATAAACATAATTTAACTTGAATGAAACCCAATGAAAGTCTAAGTGAACAAGTGTGTTTTTAGTTTTTGAGTGTGTTGAAGTTGTTGAGAGATGTTGTTTCGCGAAGTGAGACAGGGAGCTTCGGTAAGCCAGGAGCAGCTGTGGCGAAAGATAACAATAACAAAGAACAGTAAAGCCCGGTTCATACACAGGCATGCAACTTTTCCTGGGATCAGCTGATTTCTTCTTCTTTTTTATCTCAGTTTTACCATTCAAAATTGAAAAATACTATACGATATCAATGACCTTTTGTAATTTCCTCTTTTTTGGTGAAGTTGCAGTTGCATGCCTGCATACATTTTACTTCCTGCGAATGCGAATTTGCTTTTTCATTCCGAGCTGTACAGGACACAAAGCAAAGTCATTAGGCCTATCCAGTATACACTTTCAGATGAGAAACCTTATTTTATACAAATTACCTTTAGTTTCAGTTAGGTCTGCTTATTAATTGTGCACAAGTTAGCACACAAAACATTTAACACTATAATAATGATATCAATTTATGGGTGTGTTCGATTAGCTTCCCCTGTCAACACCGATCTGCCCCCGGTATGTTTGAATAGCCTTGACGTCATTCCAGGGGCTCACCAGGGTCAGCCTCAAGTGCCCTGTTTGTGGAACGGGTGACTTTGGGCTGGCCGGAGGTGCATGATGTTACCACAAGAAGGTGAGTGATCGTTCGATTAACTCTTGTCAGGGGCTCACCCGAATAAGCACCACAGGGTCGACACAGGGAAGCTAATCGAACGCACCCTATTGGAGTTGCCCTTTACATAGTACCAAGGAGAAAGCATCTTAGCGTCTTTGCTCTTTTCTAAAGCAAAGCATCAGTGAAGGCTCAGTAATTCCTTTTCTCCATTCAGGAGATCAGTGCCGTGCTCTCCTCCTGGCGGCCATGACAGAAGTGCTTCAGACGGTCAGTAGCGGGGGAGGATACTACCTGGTCTTGAAGAACGATAAACAAGACGCCATCTTGGAAGAGGGGGCTGTTATCGAGAATGTCGTTGAGGCAGCTCAGGGCGAGTTGCACAACCATAGAATATTCCACTCTAATTTGAGGTGAGAGAGTTTGGAACAAATCGTTGTGCAGTACCCGCTGCTAAAACATAGAATTTCAACTGACTCTGGCCATTGGGCTAGCTCGATGGTCTAGTGGTCAGACATCTGCTTTGACAGCAATGCAAATTTAGTGGGTTCGAATCCCACCCAATGATTTGCCTGTGGGTTTGATTCGCACAAATCGGGGAAAGTGCTTGGTAAACGGTGATTATTATAGATTGGTGTAAAGGTCCAATTGATATTGTTTTAATGTTTTCTCAAAAAGTAAAGCATTTCATGGAATAATATTTCAAGATAAGTCTTTCACCATTACCTTCTATAGACCCTGTAAGTTATTTGTAAATCTGTGACCTTTTTTTTTTTTTTTTTTTCTGTGCCGAAAGTGTATCATGGCTTTAAACCCTGTAAATTATTTGTAAGTCTGTGAACTTTAATTTTTTTTTCTGTACCGAAAGTGTCCAATGTCTTTGAATAACATTTTACTTGTTTCAATTGAAGGTTACAACCGTTTGATTCTATTGAAGAAGTCAACAGAGGTTTAGAATCATCGCACGAAATGTTCCTTGCCGATTCGGGTCTTCTGTTGTTTCTATATTCTGTACTGTTAACCAAGGTAAGGGCAGGCCTGTATGCCTCGATTTTGAAAGGGCAAGGGCACCAAGGCATTTTCTCCCTGATAAAGGGCTCCCTATAGATGATTGACCTATGTTTACATTCAAACCGCCCTCTGTTGACTGAACATTGTATACATGTACGTCATGTTTCGCCACGCAAAAAGACGCGTAGTCATGGTAAGATTGCATACATTTTTTAGCTGACTGCCAAAACCAAAAAGTTTTGCCCGGCGGTATGCACTCGAAATCATGTTATGGTTTTCGAGTGACGTCAGAGGTTACATCGTCTATAGGGTTATTAGGGAGGTTTCGCATACATTTAGTGTGACTGATACGTCATCATTATGACGTCAAACACTACTCACTATCCGCTATACGTGCAGACGACGACAGTGATCATGTCGATCTTGCTACCGTAAGTAGGTTAAGGATAGCTAAATTAGTGCGTATGCGTATCCGCTCGCGTGTGAAACCTCCTTATTGTCAATTTCATGGGCACCAAGGCATTGACCAGGGGGCATGGAAGCAATCGCCTTGGTTGCCTCCGTGAAGTATCAGGCCTATAAGGGATTGTCATATGCTGAGGTTTTTTCCTACCCTTTCGTTTACTTTTTTCATACTTTGTTTCCCTTACAATATTTGATGTTTTCTTTAAAGGGTCATTTACAGATTATGACAAAACTCATTTTTAAAAAATGTCATAACTTTAAAACAAAAAATTTACACAAGTGTGTATTAAAGACATGTCAATACGGAGCTTGTTGTTTGCTCTTAAAACGGAGCTTGTTGTTTGCTCTTTTCAGTCATGTATAAAGTTCAAACAGTTATTTATCCCTCCAATCACTCAATTTCACAAGATCAAACATAATCTATGCTTTAATACTGGTAAAACCATAGAGTTATATATATGAACTAGAGGGCGCACTGGCCTATATATGCGCCTCGTATGCGCGCAGGCGGCCATTTTCTAAGTTGAACAAACAGGCATTGCTTAGCGTGTGTTTGTGCGGCCATTTTGTAAGTTGACAGAACAGCATCGCGTCAGCGTTCAATAAACACAAACTCCAACTATTGTTCATATTCAACGCGCGTGCAGAATGGCGCGCGTGTCTCCTTGCGGTCCGCTCGCGTTTGAGCAAGAAGCATTACCAGTGCGCCCTCTAGTTCTTATATATAACTCTATGGGTAAAACCCAATCTTGATACCACATTGTGAAAGTGAAAAACATCAAGAGATGGGAGAGAATGAAACTTAGAAAAAGGGGTTAAACTCAACTTTCAAACCCGGTGGAGTTACATCTTGAACATACATCATCGTGTATAATTTCAATACTAAGTTTATCCGTTATTTAAATTTAGACAAAAATTGTTTTTGAAAATTTCGCCCCTGTTTAACTGTTCTCCTGAATGATATTGCATACAAACGACTGACTTGGCTTGATCGCAAATATTGTATCTGTTGTCCGAGTCGACAATCTCTCAGATTTACCGCTAGGTTTACTTCATTTCTCCTCAGGGTTTAGATAAAATCAGACAGGAGGTTGAAGATACCACGGAGCCACTCATTGATGGCATCTATGGACACGGAAGGTAGGTTCAAAGGTCATCTTCCATAAATACATGACAAAGGTCAAAGGTCCTCTTTTATAAGTTAATGGCTAATGCTGAGAGTCTGTAAATCTAATATACATATTTAACTGGCATAAGCTGTTCACTAATGCACGCCTGTCCCCCAAATAGGCTTAGTTTGGAGACCCAAAAGAGGGAAATAGCTCCCTCTTCTGGTCACTCACAGGCCAAGTGGTGAATAGACAAGCACTAGTGACCGAATAATGCTAGCCCATATGTCTAGTAGTAAAATTTGCTGGTAGACAAGGGGTGGATTTCACAAAGAGTTAAGACTCGTCTTATCTTGGGTTAAGACGAGTAAGTCGTCCTAACTAAGGACTAGCCGTTTTTAATATCTCTTAGGACTAGTCCTAAGTTAGGACTTGTCCTTTCACAAAGAGTTAAGACTCGTCTTATCTTGGGTTAAGACGAGTAAGTCATCCTAACTAAGGACTAGCCGTTTTTAATATCTCTTAGGACTAGTCCTAAGTTAGGACTTGTCATATTGCTTAAGGCCTAATGATCATGTCCTAATTTTAATTTTGACTTAAATGTTGTCTCTTGACGTTGACTTATTTCATTTCTTCTTGCAGTCAAAGTCTGATCAACCTCATGCTCACGGGTAGCGCAGTATCACATGTATTCGATGACGAGAAGGAGGTTGATGGTTTGAGTAAGTACCATAGAACTAGAACTCGGAGAACGCTGAGTGCGACATTTTTTGTGCGGTTTTGTTGGGAGAACCGTTTTTATTGACATGCGTACGCCATTTTTGTGTCAAATTATTTTGCCATTCAGTAGAGGTCATGAACATTGACCATTGAAATCATGTACAAATGGTCTATGTGTGTTGCCATCTTGCCATTTTGCCATACATGCGTGTCACCAGATGCGCATTTTGCCATGCCACGTCTCACGCGATGATCATTTTGCCATGCAAGCATCTCTCGCGATTTTTTGCCATACATGCGTAGAGCGTGGTGTCGATATGCAGCATCTACAGACGACACAGAAGGCAACCGAGCTCAGCGTTCTCCGGGTAAGTACAGTTCATGCTTTCTTTGCTTCAGTATTTTTGTTAAACATTATGTACAGATATCTGAAATAGGTCAGGGGTCGATTTCACAAAGAGTTAGGACTAGTCCTAACTTAGGACTAGTCTTAAGAGATATATAACACCTATAGCTTGTCTTAAGTTAGGACAAGTAACTCGTCCTAAGTCAAGATAAGACTAGTCTTGACTCTTTACACTACGGCTTCTCAGGTCATGTTCTTTGTTGCCCGGATCTTTCAAACCATGTATACATAACTTTTTGAAACCTAATAATAAGCATTAATATACTAGCACCATCTTTCTAAAAAGCTAATCCGAGGCGCTGGGGAGGAAAAGAAACCAAAACAACAAATTGATACAAAGATAAGGATCAAAAGCGTGCCTAATTAAAATGAATTTGGAATAGAGTAGGTCTTCAATTGCAACTATATATACTTATATATTTTATTGACCAAAGCAACAGCGGACGAGTCGCCATTTACAGGAAAGGATAAAAAACAATAAAAAAGCATATATAAATACAATCTGATATGTACAAAGTTAACAATTAAAATAGAATCAACTTAGGAAAGAAAATTAAAGCATACATTGAAGATTAAATAAAATAAAATAGGGAACAGAAACAGACCACCATGAACGACTGTGAAAATATATTTAAAATAAATTTTAAAAGCAAAAGCCTACATTAAATTATAAAATAGAATAAACAATAAAAGACAAGGGAAATAAATTTAAAATCAACCCCCCCCCCCCCAAAAAAAAATAAATAAAAATAAAATGTGTCTAAGGATGAAGCTACATGTACGTACTTTCATAACATTTGCTCTCAAATTAACAAACCTTTCAAAGGACAAATCATGCTCTTGATCTTCTTCTCTAACTTTGGGAATACTTTTCCCAAATGCTCATTGGAATCTATAACTCAAAGGCAGTGGACACTATTGGTAATTACTCAAAATAATTATCAACATAAAACCTCATTTGGTAACAAGTAATGGGGAGAGGTTGATAGTATAGAGCTTTGTGAGAAACGGCTCCCTCTGAAGTGACATAGTTTTCGAGAAAGAAGTAATTTTCCACGAATTTGATTCCGAGACCTCAAGGTTAGAATTTGAGGTCTCAAAATCAAGCATCTGAAAGCACACAAGTTTGTGTGAGAAGGGTGTTTTTCTTTCATAGTTATCTCGCAACTCCGACGACCAATCGAGCTTAAATTGTTTACAGGTTTGTTATTTTGTGCATATGTTGGGATACACAAAGTGAGATGACTGGTTTTTGACAATTACCAATAGTGTTCAGTGTCTTTAAGGGCCTACCAAAAAGTGGAAATGAAATAACTTAATTATACCTCCTGGGGTGGGTTTCACAAAGAGTAAGGACTAGTCTTATCTCGAGTTAGGACGGGTTACTAGTCCTAACTTTAGGACTAGCCTTAAAGCTGTGATACACTTTCGGAACAGAAAAGAAAATAAAAGTTCACAGATTTACAAATTACTTACAGGGTTTACAGAAGGTAATAGTGAAAGACTTCTCTTGAAATATAATTCCATGAAATGCTTTACTTTTTGAGAAAACAATTACAATTCTCAATATCGAGAATTACGTATTTATTTAAACACATGTCATGACACGGCGAAACGTGCGGATGAAGGGTGAGTTTTCCCCGTTATTTTCTCCCGACTCCGATGACCAATTGCGCCTAAATTTTCACAGGTTTGTTATTTTTTATATAATTTCAGATAAACGAAGTGTGGGCCTTTGGACAACACTGTTTACCGAAAGTGTCCAATGGCTTTAAGTTTTGGATATCTCATAAGATTAGTCCTAAGTAAGGACTAGACCAAACTCTTTGTGAAATCCACCCCTGATATATACATCTCTGTTTCAGACACTCGCCCCTGCAACACATGATTTTTTTTTTTTTTTACAAACATCCCTTTTGAATTTCTTTGCAGAAATGAGGGGAATCACCAGGCAGACAAACGTCGGGTTCCTAACGCTTCTAGAAAACTTAAGATATTGTGAGGTGAGTTTGTATTCTAAGATGCCTCGCTGCGACTTGAACCTTGTTAAGTTTATTCTAGGACAATCAGATGTTAAAGGCACTGGACCCTATTGGTAATTATTCAAAATAATTGTTAGCATAAAAACTTACTTGGTAATGAGCAATGGAGAGCTGTTGATAGTATAAAACATTGTGAGAAATGGCTCCCTCTGAAGTAACATAGTTTTTGAGAAAGAAGTAATTTCTCAGTAAAATATTTGAACTGAATTTGAGACCTCAGCTGAGGTCTCTAAATCAAGCATCTGAAAGCACACGACTTTGTGTGGCAAGGGTGTTTTTCTTTAATTATTCTCTCACAGCTTCGATGACCTTTTGGGGGTTCAGATTTGTATGGGTTTGTTAATTTGTTCATATGTCAAGATACACCAAGTGAGAATACTGGTCTTGCAGGGAAATGTACAGAAAGCTTTGAGATGCCTATTTGGTGCAAACAAAATGCTATTTATTACATGTATAAGACATCCGGAAGTATGATTATTATTTTGACAGATTTTGTGTATTTCCTTTTGAATAGGTTGGATCTTTCTTAAAGAACCCAAGGCAACCTATTTGGGTGTTAGGGAGTGAGACACACCTTACAGTATTGTTTACTCAGGTAAGCACGTAGGCCCCTATAATAATAATAATAGCGACATTATCCACAAAGAGTTTGATTGGCGCTTGGTCTAATGATAAATAGGAATCCGCTCTCTTGGTTGTAATAAGAGGACTATCCGGTTTATTTATAGGTATCCACGCCCCTTGCGGATATCAAGTTAGGTCAAAAACAGTATTGGCGGTTTTGGTAGGAACAGCTATTCGCCATTAACCGGATATTCAAATTATTCGCCCAGGCCTATCCAAATGTGTTCGTCAGAACACGGAAAGATTGCTTTATTTTGATGACTCTGATAGTACCATCACAGTAACGGCCTCGGACAAGCTTTTTCTTTGGCCGATGGAACATGGAAATAATTCATGGGGATCCCGTTCTTTCGAGGTAGCTGCAGGGAAGTTGTGGAATGGTCTACCTTATTCCAACATCAAAGCCATCCAGACAATAGACACTTTAAAACAACAATGAAGACTCATTCTTTTTTTCGAAAACATTTAAGTATATTTCCTCTTAACTTTCTTGATCTTTTGCACCGCTGGAGAACAACCAAGAGGAAACTTTTTTTTTAATGTTGTACAAAATCTACTTGCTGCAAATTTTGCCAGCTCTGTAATTTATTCATGCAGGTATCCCAATTTCTAAACGAGAAGTATTCGTTTTTGGTTTAATGATAACATTTATGATGAAAAAAAATCCCCCTTTTTATGCATTTGTTGTACATATTTCAGTTGCATTTGTAATCAATTATTGGATGTAGGAAGAATTTATAAATAAATAGTAAACTTGCTGGTAGACCATGTGTGAATCTCTTTTATGTGAATGTTGGCTCTGAGAAGAGCCGGTTTGGTCTCGACGTTTCCAACAGTATACTCTGCTCGTCTTCAGGAAAAGCGGAGTATACTGTTCCAAACATAATGACCAAACCGGCCCCCCCCAGAGCCAACACAATAGAGATGTACACACGGTTGTACCCGCAAGTTTACTATTATTTTATTGATAGTTTCTTCCTATTTCTCCACACCATGCAAAGCTTCAAACAATACTAAATTATTGGTTGGTTTTAACTCCACTTTTTTAGGAGGCCTCTTTAGTTGCGGAGGAAACTGAGTGGGAGAAAGCACATAGGATATTTAGTATGTATGACACAGAGTGTAGCGGCTTCATCACAACTATCATGCTGAAAGAGGTATTGGACGCCCTTGAACTTGCCACCATACCAGAATAGTAAGTCATTTATGAAGTTTGAACAATGTGATAGCTCAATTAAAGACAGTGGACACTATTGGTAATTGTCAAAGACTACTCTTCAAAGTTGGTGTATCTCAACATATGCATAAAATAACGAAGCTGTGAAAATTTGAGCTCAATCGGTCGTCGAGGTTGCGAGATAATAGTGAAAGAAAAAACAGCCTTGTCATACGAAGTTGTATGCTTTCAGATGCTTGATTTCGAGACCTCAAAATCTAATTCTGAGGTCCCGAAAACAAGTTCGTGGAAAATTACTTCTTTCTCGAAAACTACATTGCTTCAGAGGGAGCGGTTTCTCACAATGTTTTATACTATCAACCTCTCCCCATTACTAGTTACCAAGTAAGGTTTTATGCTATTAATTATTTTGAGAAATTACCAATAGTGTCCACTGCCTTAAAAGAAAGAGGATAGAATAAGAATGTATGAATAATTAAAATATCAAAGTCTTATATACTGTACATGTAGCGCACGTGTCTACCAAAATAGGTACTCAAGGCGCGCAGTATATATACAAACTTTCAGAAAGATAGGTTATTGCAGTGATGAATTTTGAGACCCAATTATGTAGCACCTCTTAAGGGTTTACAAGGTGCTACGGCGCATTAAGCAGCCACAGCAAGGAACACTGGGGCGAACCCCGTCTTTTTTCGATAAGTGCACTGTGTTGTTTTACATGCGTTACACAAGACATGGGACCAATGGCTTTTCATACCATCCGAAGGACGAAGCAATGGTCAAGTGTCTTGCTTAAAGTGTCACGGCTGGGGATTTGAACCCTCTCTCTGCTGATCAGAAACACCGGAGTTTGAATTCGGTGCTCTTAACCGCTCGGCCACGACACTTCCTTTTCATCTGACAACTAACACCTGTTAACCCGCTGTTATTCCTTTTCTAAACAGTGGATTTATTTGGATAAACCTGTAGGGGTTTTAGGGCGCTGCACCGCGGCAACCACCTTTTTGTACAGCTCTCGTTTAATGTTTGTGAAATTCATCTTTTTTTTCTGTATTCGTCCTAGTTTATCGTCGTACAATGGAATTTGTCATTCAAGTCTATATGATAGCACCAAGATGTGTGATTTTGCTTTTAGTTTGGGGGAGGGGTCCACTACTCTTTCTTGTTTAATGTTTGTATAACTTGTGCAATTTTACATTTTAATATTTTACATATTGCTGTACAAAAGGATTTAATTTCCTGTATTTTTATATACTTGACGAATAAACCATTCAATTCAATGGCACAGTGCTTTGATCTTTGTTAGAGGCACTGTATAAATACCGTTATTATTATTTTTATTACACATGGTTTAAAGGCAGTGTTCACTAATTACTCAAAATAATTATCATCATAAAACCTTTCTGGATTATGAGTAATGGGGAGAGGTTGATAGTACAATACATTGTGAGAAACAGCTCCCTCTGAAGTGACATAGTTTTCGAGAAAGAAGTAATTTTCCACGACTTTGATTTCGAGACCTCAAGTGTAGAATTTGAGGTCTCGAAATCAAGCATCAGAAAGCACACAACTTCATATGAAAAGGGTGTTTTTTCTTTCATTATTATCTCACAACTCCGACGACCGATTGAGCTCAAATTTTCACAGGTTTGTTATTTTAATATGTTGAGGAACACCAACTGTGAAGACTAGTATTTGACAATTACCAATAGTGTCCACTGCCTTAAACAATCCAACTTTATGCCTTGCCTTAAATGGTTTTGTTTTTTGTTTGGTTTTTACAGTATTGACTTTGTCAAACAGCGTCTGGACCCAGATGACTTTGGTGTTATTCTTCTCAACTCCTTCATGACAGAATTCTTCCCAAATAAAGTGAGTGTTAGAGAACCAATTCCAGTGACTCTGTATGATTTGCATCCTTATAATAATTGTCTGATTTTGAGAGAAAATTTTGAGGTGTTACACAGTATGGGATTTGCTTCGTTAAGGGAAGAGGCAAGAATAAAAACATCCTTTTCATCTGACAACTTACACCTGTCGTCTCTAATGACCAGGGTACTAATATAAAAGCGCATTGATACGTTTTGTAGAATGAATTATCTAAAGACTCGTTATTATTGTGTTTTTTTATTCCCCGGAAATAAATTTGTTGTGGGGCTCGCTGCTAACGATTCAAATTGCCTCTAGCCACCAGTTTAGCTCGGTGTTCGAGTGGTAAGACATTGTGTCTAGCTTAGCAAAGGTTGTGGGTTCAAATCCCACCCTAGTGATTTGCATGTGACTTATGCTTTCACAGACCTTGGGAAAGTACGGAGTATACAGTGCTTTAAGACACTGGACACTATTGGTAATTGTCAAAGACTAGCCTTCTCATATCTCAACATATGCACAAAATAATAAACCTGTGAAAATTTGAGCTCAAGCGGTCATTAAAGTTGCGAGATAATAATGAAAGAAAAAAACACCCTTGTCACACGAAGTTGTCTGCTTTCAGATGCTAGATTTCGAGACCTCAAATTCTAAACTTGAGGTCTCGAAATTAAATTAGTGGAAATTACCTCTTTCTCGAAAACTACATTACTTCAGAGGGAGCCGTTTCTCACAAGGTTTTAAACTATCATTCACTCCCCATTACTCGTCACCAAGAAAGGTTTTGTCCTAATAATTATTTTGAGTAATTACCAGTAGTGTCCACTGCCTTTAATACACTAGATAAATTACATCGAAAAGGGGTTAAAATTATAATTGAAAGAAGATGTGCCAATGTACACTCACTAAACAACTGGACTTCAAAACTCCTCTTTCTCAGTTTCATTCTTTCACATCTCTTGGTGTTTCTACTATCACCACTTATTGACCAAACAAGGTATCAACATAGGGCCTTGACAGCATTGGCCCTGGACACTATTGGTAATTATTAAAATTAGTTATTAGCATCAAACCTTACTTGGTAACGAGCAACACGGAGAGCTGTTGATAGTATAAATTATTGTGAGAAATAGCTCCCTCTGAATTAACATAGTTTTTGAGAAAGAAGTAATTTTTCACTAAAATACATATCATGAATTGATTTTGAGACCTCAGCTGACGTCTCAAATTCAAGCATCTGAAAGCACACAACTTGTGGATGCGACAAGGGTGTTTTTTCTGCCATTATTCTCTCTCTCGTTACTTCAAAGACCAATTGAGCTCAAATTTTCACAGGTTTGTTGTTTTATGCATATGTTGAGATACACCAAGTGAGAAGATTGGTCTTTGACAATTACCAATAGTGTCCAGTGCCTTTAAAGCATAGATTATTCTTCTCTTTTTAAATGTATATGTGTATAAATTTGTGACCATTCTTGTCTTCTGCAGCCTGAGCGGACTATTCCAGAATATTTTACTATCTATCACTACAATGGATTGAAAAGATCTTGTCCAAATAGACAGGTATGTATCGTGTAATTTTGTCGTCACTTTGACATGTGTATTATCTGTACATTTTCCTGTAATTCAACCCGAGTTGGCCAAAGAATAAACCCTTAATAAAAATATTAAACATTGTCAAAATTGTTTGACTTTTCCTTGGCAATACATTCCAGACAGGTTCAGGGGTCATATTTTATCTGTCGATGGTATCTGACTCTTTCGTGCGTTTAACACATCACTGATACCATGAGACCAGTGACTTTTTAAAAATAATGATCTGTTCAATGCTATCACTGGGGCAAAAGATTTGACTAAAAATATTCTTTGTTTGTAAAAACGTGCGCATCCATGTCGCTTGTTGCGTTATGCATTGATACATTTTCCAGCGCGCATGTGCGAGAAGTGCCAATTAAACTGATGCTAGGAGTCCATTGGCCAGCACCAGTTGGTGCCAGTGCGCGCCAAAGATTATGTGATTGGCGCGTAGTGGCTCGGTGTGGCGCCGAATTACTGCCGCTCAGCATGTGTCGCCAAGTGGAATAAACTGAGTGCCATATGGCGTGCGCCAAATGCCACCCGGCTTGCTCCAAAATGTTGCGCCAGTTTGCGCCAGTTCGCGCCATTACACTGCCATTTGATTCCAAAATTCACCCTGTTGGTGCCATTCGTGCCAATAGACGGCTACTTTGCGCCACTTGGTGATTAGTTTGTGCCAAAGGTCGCCATATTGGTTTGAACTTGCCGCCGCTTGGCGCTATTTGCCGACGGCTCCCTGGTTCAGACCCTCCTCAGCTGCATCTTCGTTGAAAATTGTGTGAAATCTTGTAGAAATTGTGAAGGAAAAACTGCGTGGAGCCGTTGTCAAGTCGAATCTTGAAAGTTGTATGAGAAAGTCCTGCGAAGCCGCCCTGCTTTTATAGGCGGCAAGTGGCGCCGAATTGCGGGCAACCAGGTGGCATTTGGCGCGAAGTAGTCACCAATCGGGTGCCATTTGGCCCGCTTTGGCGGGCTATCCGCCTCTGTTGGAATTATTTGGCGCGTAGTGGCGCAAACAAGGTGCCACTCGGCGACAAGTGGCGCCATGTGGCACAAAATCTCAGTGGCGCAACATACCAGTGGATTCCAATAGGCGGATTGTTTGCGCCAAAGGGCGAACACTTGGCGCTGATTGCTCGATGCAAGTGGCGCGACGAAAATTTCAAACATTTTGAAATTTTCTTGCCGCCACACTCAAATTTGGTGCCGTTACGGGCCACCACGAGCCAGTTGGGGGGCAGTTTGAGCCACTACACGCCACTAGGCACCTTATTGGCGACACTAGGCGCCACAATAAATTGGATTGCCGCAAACTGGCACCAACTGGTGCTGGCCCAGTGGACTCCTAGCATAATATGAATAAGCATGCGATACAGCGCAAAGCACAAACTAGTTGTACACAATGTATGCTGGTTTAAGGGCCATTTATCCACTAGTGTCCTTAATCACCCATTTCCTCGTGTGATCAGGTTTTTCACCAATCAGAGCCTGGAAACTGTCCAAGGTCCTAGTAGTACATGACCGAGATAATGTGGTTGTAATATTTATATGCCGAAATGTAAAGAGTGGTGTTTTTCACTATTTTACATTTTGAGAGTATGGGGCGTAAGAGCTGATGTCTTTTTACACAACTCCATTTGAAGTGAATTTATTTGTTCTCAAAATGTTCTATACTATAAAAAGTTGCTTTAGGCTTCTAACTGAATGTTTGAATTGCCATTCATCTTCACCAAACAATATTCTAACCTTCGTTACTATACATTTATTATTTACTCTATATATATTATTTGTTATTCAATATATTTTTCAGGTTGCGTACATTGAGGGGAGAGCCTCCATACCCGATCCTAGTGACTTGACGTGTTTGAGTGACGCAACCCCCATCAAATGCTGTCTAAGAACCAAATGGCCCACCTGCGAGGTTGACTGGAAAGACAACGCAAACCCATCAATTATCTGAGATTTTAATCAGGTGCCAATTCCATCCAACTGCTATTAACCAGTTTGCTTTCGAGAAAGAAAAAACCTGCTCAGGGCTAAAATGTTTTAGGAAAGTCCACAAGACCACTGTTGATATATACGCCACCAACACTCACAGAAACTCAAATACCAGCCTTTAAACCCACCGCTGTGTGTTGCAAATAAGATGTTTACCTGCTGTTGTGTCCTTCGAAGCCAACTGCTTAAAGGCAGTGGACACTATTGGTAATTACTCAAAATAATTATTAGCATAAAACCTTTCTTGATTACGAGTAATGGGGAGAGGTTGATGGTGTAAAACATTGTGAGAAACAGCTCCCTCTGAAGTGGCGTAGTTTTTGAGAAAGAAGTAAATTTCCACGAATTTGATTTCGAAACCTCAAGTTTAGAATTTGAGGTCTCGAAATCAAGCATCTGAAAGCACACAACTTCGTGTGACGAGGGTGTTTTTTCTTTCGTTATTATCTCGCTAATTCAACGACCAAATGAACACAAATTTTCACAGGTTTGCTATTTTGTGTATTTGTTGAGACACACCAAGTGAGAAGACTGGTCTGTGACAATTACCAATAGTGTCCAGTGTCTTTAAACAAGTTTTCTTTGTAGCTAAGAAATGTTCTGCCTATAAGAAATTATTCTGTGAAAACCTAATCATTGTTATAATTCTTATAAGATAGTTTTCTACAAAGTAGAACTATGAATTTTGACACTGCTGTTCGTAATTTCACAGGTTATGTTCAGTTGTATTTAAGCATGCATGTAATTTTAAGTTTGGGGTCATACTCTCAAATTGTTCTGGTCAAACTTCTAGTGTAGTCAGTTCAATCCTTTGGTCAAGCATTCATTAGGTATGGTATTCTAACCGTATAGTCTCAAATATACATGTACATGTAGTCTCAAATAACTATGGTCAATCCTTCAATATAGTAACGGTTAAGCCTCTAGTAAAATAACTGTGGTCAAGCTTCCTCTAGTCAAGTCTCGCGTTCTTACGGTCAAGCGTAGGTCTCAAATCCTTATTGTCAATCCTTCAGTTAAGTCTCAAATCCTTATGGTCAAGCCTTCATTAAAGTCTCAAATCCTATTGGTCAAGCTTTCAGTAAAGTCCAAAATCCTAATGGTCAATCCTTCATTAAAGTCTCAAATCCTATTGGTCAAGCTTTCAGTAAAGTCCAAAATCCTAATGGTCAATCCTTCAGTAAAGTCTCAAATCCTATTGGTCAAGCTGTCAGTAAAGTCCAAAATTCTTGTTGTCAAGTCTTCAGTAAAGTCTCAAATCCTTATGGTCAATCCTTCAGGAAGGTTTCAAATCCATATGGTCAATCGTTCTGTTAAGTCTCAAATCCTATTGACCAAGCCTTCAGTAAAGTCTCAAGTCCGTATTGTCAAGCCTTCAGTAAAGTCTCAAATCCTATTGGCCAAGCCTTCAGTTAAGTCTCAAATCCTTTTAGTCAAGCATTCACTTCCAGTAAAGTCCCAATTTTTGGGGGTCAATCCTTCAGTAAAATCTCCATTCCTTAAATGCTAGGCCTAAAATAAAATCTCAGTTTTTATGGTCGAAACTGAAGATTAACTGCAATTCTTGAGATCGTGTCTCAAAGTCTGAAATATTTTAGGGTAAAATTTTAAGTAAAGTATGCTTTTAGGGCCTGAAAAAAATCAGTATACCTTCACTGCAGAAAACAAACAAACATTGATTAAGCATTTTAAGCACAAATTCTATACATTTTTTAAACTCTAGAAATTTACCCAAATCACTGATTTACCCAAATCGACTTTGCTGCTCAAAATAAAAAGTACACATTCATGTATTCTTCACTTAAAAATATTTCTGTTTTATTTTATATTGAAGTTTCTATAATTTGTTATACAGAAGGCCGCTCATACGAAATCGTTGTCAATCCACACACAATGTTGTGGATATTTTAACATGGTTGCCCTTCTCGTAGATCTAGTAACAAGGGTCCTTAGTTATTTTTTGACAAGGATAGTTTTTTTTTTTTAAATTATGGTGCACATTATTGGCTTTCTCTATGCAAGAATACAATGATTAACTTAGGAAGGGTCATGTGATATGGGAAAGCAATTGTTTCACACCTAATGTGGATATTTTAACATGGTTGCCATTCTTGGAGATCTGTTGCATTGTTTAGTTCTATTTCTACAGGTATGAGGGCCATATACAAACAATCAAGTGACAGTTTTGAGCAGAGTTAAAATAATACAAACGTATATAAAACAAAGTCTTTGTACTTTATATTTATGTCAATATACACAGTATATTGCATGCAGTGGGAAACAATACATGCAAAAATAATTACTTCAATATTATTTTATTTATTTTTTTACTTTACCTTTTTTTCTCTTTTTTCCCCACAAATTATTGTGTTACAGTTTCATGTTCTTTTCACTGACAGTGTTAATACTGTAAAGGCCTTATTAAACTACATTAGAGCTTATCTTCACCTTTCTAACAGAAACCCCTATGGAATCTGCATTGTTCGGAGCTCTTAAAGTGGCATCCACACAATTTTTAAAGGCAGTGTACACTATTTGTCAGTGTCAAAGACCAGCCTTCACAGTTAGTGTGTCTCAACATATGCATAAAATAACAAACCTGTGAAAATTTGAGCTCAATCGGTCATTGAAGTTGCGAGATAATAATGAAAGAAAAATAACCCTTGTCACACGAAGTTGTGTGCGTTTAGATGGTTGATTTCGAGACCTCAAGTTATAAATCTGAGGTCTCGAAATCAAATTCGTGGAAATTTACTTCTTTCTCGAAAACTATGGCACTTCAGAGTGAGCCGTTTCTCACAATGTTTTATACCATCAACCTCTCCCCATTACTCATTACCAAGTAAGGTTTTATGGCAATCATATTTTGAGTAATTACCAATAGTGTCCACTGCCTTTAAGTTATGTACTAAATTACCTTTGGAAGGCGACATCGTATCTTCAAGATGTTTGATTTCAAAATAATTTATCATAAGAATGGGATGTCATTCATTCTTCATCACCATATCTCAAGGTTAATAAAATTAGGATCTTTACAAATAGGATGGCACTTCAAGAGCTCCGTAGGAAAAGTCTTAGTGTTTTGGACTTAAAGGGGATCTCCAAGGTCGAATTCAGATTTGGATGCACTTATTTTCAAATAGAGTTCTTGTTAAAGTGGGGTAATTACTTAAGAGTTTTAAGGGGAACTATAGTAGGAGGGTTATACTATGAAAATCAGTAACACAACGGGAATGGTTTAAGAAATTCTGCTGGACAGGGTTTTTGCAGGTTTGGGAATCTTGTGTAAAACGTAAACAGGGACGAATTGGTTGTGTTCTGGGTTTTGTTTTACAGCTTTTAGAGTTGCAAAGCGTTGATTTAGTTGTTATTGTTGTACTATTGGTATTTATTAAAATGTTGCATGAGTTTCTCACATACTATACATACATTGATTATGCATTTTGTTTGCGTAAACTTATTATGTGTTCTCAAAACAAGAAGCATTTGATGATAGACGATTTCATGGCCGAGTATTACCGAATGGGAGCGAGCAGTTCCGAAGCTATAGACGATGTGACCTCGGACGTCACTCGAAAACCATAACATGATAGTTTTCTAGAAAGAAGTAATTTTCCACGAATTTGATTTCGAGACCTCAAGTCTCGAAATCAACCATCTAAACGCACACAACTTTTTGTGACAAGGGTGTTTTTTTCTTTAATTATTATCTCGCAACTTCGATGACCGATTGAGCTCAAGTTTGTTATTTTTTGTATATGATGAGATACACCAAGTGTGAAGACTTGTCTTTGACATAGTGTCCACTGTCTTTAAAAGGTCAAATTATTAAATCATGTAGAAGAAAACCATGCGAAGGAAACTTTCTTTCCTACAGAGGAGACGATGGATCAATGTGGACATCTTCAAGCATGTTTTGAATTTTTCTTTACTTTGTTCAAGAAGAACTCGCTGAACTTCTTTGCAAGTTCCTCCGGACAGTCATTCACATGAAGAACTCTTGAGTTACTGTTAAGAAGCGAGTTCACAGATGATATGTCATTTGGGGAAACACTCGGTAGTTTGGCAGTGCAGTATTGTTTCTTAGCAGCATAGAGAAGCACATCGTTAACGTGTAATGCGGTAAACCATTCCATATCTGGTCTCGTTCGTAAGTTCTTGCTGTCATCGGTTATATTGGAACAGTTTTATTATCGACCCGGTAAACGTGTTGACCATCGTTCCCAGCTAAGCGGAGACGATAATCATAAAAGTCGAAGTCGTGCATCTTTGTGGGTGTCACGTGATGAAAGGAGATGAGGTAATCGGAACGACATCCGGGACCCTGCGGCAAAGAACACAAAATGAAAATATAATCACTTCAGGGAGTTGTGTTAGTAGTTGTGTTACTTATTATAATATTTCTAACAGATTTAATTTTAAAGAAACGTTTGAAGAAAAAAATCGTGAACATCGCAGATTTACATTACAAACTAATACACGGGACCATCGGCTTAACGTTCCATCCGCAAACCAAAACGTACAACAACAAAACACGCAATATTTACCTTTGCTATGTTATGCTTCTTGTGTGAGTGAATCCATCTCGGGAGATGCCCCTGAATAAGAAATCGCGCCCTCTTCTTTGTATCTCTTGACTCTCCAGTATGGACGCCAACTGCCGTCAAACACTGCCCCATCTTAGCATCCTCCGGATCATTTATACTTTTACCACACGCTTTGGAATTTAGGCTACACGCATTATCACTTTTCCCTTTTGTCCCAAACAACCTCAGTGCCTCTTTGCTCATAACGTACCCCGCGCCTCCACTCATGTACCCTTCCTTTGAAAACGACCTGAAACGGTGGCCGAAGTAAACGCCTTCACTGCTGTTTTTGTCGCTCAAAAAGTAGCGCAGGTTGTCTACGATGACGTAAGTGTCGTCATCAGCCTTCATGAACCAATCAGCGTCGTTGAAATGGTTCTGGTAGATATAGTTGAAGGCGTTTAAGGTTTTATTCCAAAGATTTTTGCGTCCTTCTTCCACTGGAAGTCCGATCGCTGGAAAAGTTGGATCAGCTTTGCTACTCATGTAGAGAGTGACGTCACAGCGTGGACCCCACGTCTCTTTAATGTGGAGAGCCTTTGCGTATAAAGTTTTTGGTGACGTCATTATCCAGCAAAGTACTTTGACCTTGCGAAAATTATCAGAATCAGTCGGGGAAACTTTCTTCAAAGGTCCTAGAGGAAAACAAAAATGAAACATCATTTTGTAATAAAACTTTATTCTTGAATTGTTCTTGGGCGTATTTAACAAGGAGTTTAATACTCGTCCTTTACTCTTGTACGTTTCAAGAGTCTTGTGATTACTCTAAAGTTATTGATCCCTTGCATGCGCGGCGACTGATGCAATAACACACGTTGACATTGAGCACCAAAATGGTGCATCCAATATTATTCTGATGATGACGTCAGGTGAATTGTGACCCCAGGTCGGCCTTCAAAAAAAGTACGGCCCCCAACTATAAACCGTAGTCACACAACACTGGAAAGCCCTTCTAGTTTTTGGCGCAACATTTTTTGATTTTGTGTCGCAAACTATAGGTATGTTTCACTTGAGTGCGCTCGCATTCATCATGAGTGTTTGTGACAAACATGACAGATAGAGAGCCGTGTTTTATACACTTTTTGTCATCGTTCCTTTCAAATAACTAACAAATTTTTATGGGTGCGTTCGTGTAGCTTCCCCAGGTCGACCCCGGTGTATGGCGGTTTTTCCAGGACGAACGTGTGCAGATAATAACCCACGTTCGTCCTAGAAAAAAAAAAACCGTCACACACCGGGGTCGACCCAGGGCAGCTAAACGAACGCACCCTATATTTATACACAAAGTGTCGACGTATCGGTATCTATATGTGTCTCCGTACACTTGAGAAACCTCCATATTAATGCAAATTTAACGTATTGAAAATGGTTTCCAGACCCTAACTCTAACCCTTACCCTAACCACCCCCCCCCCCCCCCTCGGCCAAACAAAGTAATACGTTTAAAGGCAGTGGACACTAATGGGCATTACTCAAAATAACTATCAGCATAAAACCTCACTTGGTAACGAGACCTCAAGTTTAGAACTTGAGGTCTCGAAATCAACCATCTAAACGCACACAACTTCGTGTGACAAGGGTGGTTTTTTTCTTTCATTGTTATCTCGCAACTTCTACGACCAATAAAGCTCAAATTTTCACAGGTTTGTTATTTCATGCATATGTTGAGATACACCAAGTGAGAAGACTGGTCTTTGACAATTACCAGTAGTGTCCACTGTCTTTAACGTTAACATAATGCCCTGTTATACTATCGATCAGGCAATCTTGAATTGGATGCATGTCGAACCAGTAATTCAAATATTGTCACAAGTCATTAACTTTCACATCGGCCTGTTACACGATCCATCATAGACACGAACTGGTTTAACTCTCGGGTAATGTCACTGACAATTGCTTTGTATACACAAATTAAAATTGTATTATATGGAAATTTTGCATTCGAGACAATGGTTACGGCCAAAAATACGGGACACTAAACATTTAAACAATTGTTAGCGTGCAAGTTTACTTGGTAACGAGCAATGGGGAGCTGTTGATAGTATAACACATTGTGAGAAAAGACTCCCTCTGAATAATAATAATATAATAATAATCTAAGCATTTATATAGCGTTCTTACACAAAAAAAGCTACCACAACGCTTTACAACAAAATAACAAGCAATGGGAGACTTTCTGGGACGATAGAGGGCAGCAGACTTACCGGGTAAATCCATTGTTCTCAGAATTATGCGCATGTTCAGAACTACGTAAACAATGGAAATTTACCCGGTATGTCTGCTGCCACCTAGTGTTGGAAAGTCTCCTATTAAATATTAACAATACATGTACAAAGCAATGAGAAATAAATAAACAGCCTAAGAAGCGAAATAAGTTTGGAAAAGGTGTGTTTTGAGTGGTATTTTGAAATCGGAAAGTGAATTAACATGACGTATTTGATATAAAGGAAGAATGTTCCAAAGGCTTGGTGCTGCTGCATAAAAACCTTTGGCGTAACGAAGTAACGTAGTTTTCGAGAAAGAGGTAATTTTTCACTAATATATTTAAAGACTTCAGCTGAAGCCTTTTATTATTCATCTGAAAGCACACGAAGTAAAGCAGCAAGGGTGTTTTTTTCTCTTGCAGTATTCTACTGCAACTTCGATTACCAGTTATGCTTATTTTTGGATACACAAAGTGAGACTACTTGTCTTTGACAATTGCCAAAGGTGTCTAGTGCCTGTAAGTGATATGCAATTAAACATTGGTGAAAGTAAAACGTGTTTACAGCAGATAGGCCTAATGGAAAGTGCAGGAAACTCCCTTTGAAATATATTTGCTTTAAATTCAACAGTTTTTTTCAAGAAGAGAAATAATTAATTTGTTTTGGTCTTCCACCAATAAATACACCCGAATATTTAAAAATAGTGAAAACAAATTCACTTGTAATGTTCGTGTATCCAATCACGGACGCTCTTCGAATACTCAAAATAATTGTTAGCAGACAACTTACTTTGTAACGAGTAATGGAGAGTTGTTGATAGTATAAAACATTGTGAGAAACGACTCTCTCTGAAGTAACGTAGTGTTTGAGAAATAGGTAATTTTCTCACAAAAATAATGTTAAAAACTTCAGCTATAGCCTTTTGTAATGCATCGGAAAGCACAGAAAGTAGTGCAACAAGGGTGCTTTTTATTTCATTATTCTCTTGCAAATTCGTTGACCAAAATTGTGCCAAAAAAATTCACAAGTTTATTATTTTATGCATATGTTGGGACACACCTCGTGGGAATACTGGTCTTTGGTAATGACCAAACATGTCCGGGCATTTAATAAAAATAATAATAATGGAGTCTTATATAGCGCCGGTATCCGCCACAAAAAGGCGCTCATGGCGCTCGCTCAAGATACAAAATAAACAGTTCAAAAGAAAGGAACAGAAACAGTTTGTAGAGAGATGAGGTCATTGTTTAACTGCAAAGAGGTGGGTTTTGAGGATAGTTTTGAAAGAAGATGTTGTTTTTGCAGTCCTGATGTGGTAGGGAAGACTATTCCACACCTTCCCCGCAGTAACCAAGAAAGCACGTGCTCCCCATGTGTTCTTTGCCATATGTTCTATGAGGAGACGTTGATCGGCTGATCTTAGGTTACTGCGGAAAGGTGCATACTGAGTGATGAGATCTGAGATGTAGGATGGCGCCATGTTGTGCGATGATTTGAAGACCAGGAGACCGAGTTTGAAGACTATCCTTTGCTCAACTGGAAGCCAATGGAGTTGCTTTAGGATAGGGGTGATGTGTGAGCTCTTGGGTGACCGAGTTACCAGTCTAGCAGCCATATTTTGCAAACGTTGTAGCCGAAAGAGCTGTGATTTGTTTACACCATACATGAGGGAGTTGCACATGTCCAGCTTTGACATGACAAGGGAGTGAATGAGTAGTTCCGCAGTCTGTGTGTTTATGTACTTGCGAATTAACCCAATACTGCGAAGAGACAGACAAACTGCTTGCGAAACAGCCGAGATGTGATTATTCATTTTGAGCTCCGAATCCATGATGACTCCAAGATTTTTCACCTTTCCAGATGGGGTTATGATGGCTTCACCAATCCTTAGAGTGGGGTCTGTTATTTTAGACCGATGTTGTTTGGATCCTACAATCATGAACTCTGTTTTGGCTTCATTGAGTTTGAGGAAGTTGCTTTCCATCCATAGACATATCTCATCTATGCAGGCTTCAATACGCTGTATAGCTCTTTCTACTTCTGTTTGGGAGGGGTCAACAGCTGTGTATATTTGTATATCATCAGCGTAGCAGTGGTAGGAGAGGCAATGTCTTCTGATGATGTCTGCAATGGGCGTGGTGTACATTGAGAAGAGTATGGGTCCAAGTGCAGAACCCTGAGGAACTCCATACTGCAAGGTGGTTGGTGTAGAGGTAGCCTGGTTAATGCGAACGAAGCAAGTCCTATCGCTGAGGTAAGAGTGAAACCAGTCAAGCGCACTTCCAGTGATACCAAAGTAAGTTTTCAGACGATCTAGGAGTAGGTTATGATCGACAGTATCGAAGGCTGCAGACATAATATCCAACAGCACTACGAGGGATATTTTGCTGTGGTTCATAGCCCAAAGTAAGTCATTTTGTATCTTCAAGATGGCAGTTTCAACACTGTGGTGTTGACGGTATGCTGATTGGTGTTCATCTATGAGCTTGTTGTCAGTAAGGTAGGCTGTCAGTTGCTGTCCAACAATGCGTTCTAGAGTTTTACTTAGAAAACTCAAGTTAGAGATTGGGCGATAGTTGCTCATTTCATTGGGATCCAAGGTTGCTTTCTTGGGGGTGGGCTGAATTTGGGCTACTTTCAACGAGGGAGGTACTTGCCGTGATCTAAGAGAGGTGTTGATTATTGTAGTCATAGCAGGGAGAATGGCCATTTCACATTTTTTGAGAAGCTTAGCTGGGATGGGGTCCAAGTTACACGACTTGGGTGGTGACTTTGTGAGAGTGGTGTGAACATTTTTAACAGTCACGTCGTCAAATGCATTAAGTTGTGATGATGCATGCCCATCAGAGCCGTGTGGCTGACATGTATGAACAGTCTCCTGACCATCACGGATTCGCTTGATCTTGTCAGTGAAGAAAGTGCAGAACTCATGGGCAAGGTCGTTACTGGACTCGTGCAAAGGAAGGGGGGAGCTCTTGTTCTTGTGAAGAGGTTTGTCAGTTAGACGGTAAATCTGCTTCTGGTCCTTGCTATGGTCAGCAAAAAGCTCATTGTAGTAATTGGATTTGGCTCGTTCGATTAGATGAATTACCAATTTCTTTTGTTCACAGTAGAGTTGGCGGTCAATTTCCAAGTGTGTGCGTCTCCACTTATTTTCGATCTGGCGACGTTTCTTCTTGGCAGCTCTGACTGCATCAGTGTACCATGGAGAGTTGTGGTGAAGGGTTATAGACCTCTGCTTAACTGGAGCATGCTTATCAAGAGCACGTGATAGAATACCATTGTATTGTTCAACTTGGGCAGATGATTTGTGTTTTTTCCTGCATTGACAATATCGTTTATCATCACAGAAATTAGCGAGTTGAATATTGCAGATATTGCGAGAAGGTATGGCTTTTTTGGTGTTGCTTGGTCGCTTTAGGTGAAGCTTGGCAGTGATAGCAAAATGATCTGAAATTCCATCAATTATGTTCAGATTACTCCACATAGGTGTACGCAGGTCGGTAAGTCTTGTGATGAAAAGGTCCAAAGTATGCCCTTTCCTGTGCGTTGCAGTGTCAACATGCTGTTGAAGGCCACTGCCAGACAGAAGCTCCTTGAAAGCGTTAGCATCTCTGTCATTAGCATTGTCAACGTGTACATTGAAGTCCCCTGCAATGATTAGTGGCATTGGCTTTATCACAGCACTTTCGACCAATAGTGAGAATTCCTCCAAAAATGCAGTGATAGTACATCCAGTTGATTTTTGCTGAGGGCGGTAGAGAATAGTAAGAGACAATGATTGGGTTGAACTAATTAGTTCAGTTGACAGGAACTCAAACGATATTGGTTCAATAGCGATGACAGGAAAACGCACTGTAAAACCACTCTTGTAGAGTAGAGCAACTCCTCCTCCACGTTTTGGTTTTGGGCGTGGCACCTGTTTGAGTTCGTAACCTGCAGGAGTAATATCGTTGATAACAACATTATCCCCATCTTTGAACCATGTTTCGCAAATAGCTACTAAATCTAACTTGTGGGTTAACACAAAGTCAACAAACTCAGTTCTTTTGTTGCGAAGAGATTGTGCATTCATAGCACAAAATCTTGCTTGACATTGATCAGGAACAGAGGTCCGCTTAGTTGATCTTTGACAGATTGTGGCATTGTTGTATGATGACACAGAGGAATTTGTGTTGTGTCTCTTAGTTCTATGAGTTCTTTTGCCGGCACGGCGGCTTCGAGGATGCCAAATACCCAAGTCTTTCAGTGTTAGCACCACGTCAGGTGCAATTGAATAGTCACTTCCATAGTTCATATGTTTCATAGACTTCAACTCTGCCGGGTCTTGGTGTCCAAGGAATTTCGAAGACAATAGACTTACACTCCAGCAGGGTTGACTCCAGTGTCCAGTCCTTTGTCACAATTGATCGAAGTTGCACTATAGGTGGTATTTGCACACTGGTTATGGTGGACACTGCGTAGATATAGCAAACTCACACCAAGACATATATACAAAATCATCATCTTGTTTTCATCATTTCAACAGCAACAACTTGGCAGTGAAAGTTGTCCCGTGGGTGGACTGTGTGAACACAAACAGTATGTTCTAATGATGAGATAAATAACAGTTGCAAAGTAGGTGAACATTGTTAGATGTATCAGAGCAGAAAAAGTGGCAGCAGCTAGAACAGCGCCCGAGTTAATACAAAATTAAAGTGTTCTTACCCGCCTCGGGTCTCTTTAAGACGTCCTTATCCAGCCGATGCTCCACAGTGGTGCTGTTGCTGTGGCGAGAAGCTTTACTAGATTTATTATTAGCATACAACACTCTGCCCAGTAAACCTTGAGGTTTCCGCTTATGTTGGTGGACAGAATTGTACATCGTAACATTCATGCGTAGCGAGAACACCAACAGTATAATTACGATGGTGATCATGCCGAAAAGACTAATTCGACCAAATAGCTTAGCCATACTGATGCGATTTATGAACATTCTATTTGAGCTGGAATATTTTATGCCTCCTGGATTTTAAAATGTATATTGGAGGAGTTTGACGGTGAATAGCGGCAAGACAATGCACTGTACTCAAAGCCATGCGCACTTGGGCTCACACTATCAAGTGGTACACGATGATCAACATCGCCAGTGCAGGACTTCGACATTTTTTCGGATATAATTTCTTCCATGGATATATTTGTTAGCTGTGAACTCGTTGAGAATATAGTGAGGGACACTGTGAATATATGAACGGAATTTCAGCTTCTCAAATCAGGTAAATAAAGAAATTGTAGTCAAACTTGTGTTCGCATTGTAAAGAACCTTTATACCCAGGACGTCAGTGCAGTGGCAACGACTGACGTCCTACCAGGGCTAGGGTTCGCCCCGGTGTGGCGGTTTCAGTTATCCGCCGTGTTCAGTTTTCCGCGTGACGTAGTCAGACATATCAACATGGTGTTCGAACGGTTTTAGCTTTCCGGCGTGTTCAGTTTTCCGGGTGACCTGTCAGATACCGCCGCGAGTACCCTGGCGAGTACTGTAGTTCTTTCAGCAGTGACCCCAAATTGTTTATATTACGATTCTTTTCTGTGTAGTCACATAATCTCTTGCCCCATCTTTACATGTATTCATGGGTACAACTTTAGGCAGGTCACACTCTACTTGCATAAAAAAACCGGAAAAGTTTCCGTATGGCGCCACCACTTTTTCATTCTATATGAAATAATATAGTATCTAATTTACCTCAATGAGATATCCCTTTTTGTAAAAATGAGTGAAAAAGTGGTGGCGCCATACGGAAAGTTATCCAAAAAGACCTCATACGATCCACGCGTTTGCCGCATAGTTGTACTCGACTCGTGAACGCCGCCATGACAGCTACCGGAGGGTAACGGATGACTCAATACGGCACTAAAACTGGACTACTTTCGCTTGCTGTGCGCAGGCATCGCATGACGTAATGCTACCGTATTTGGTCATTCGGAAAACTGAACACAGCGGAAAGTTGAAACCGCCACACCGGTGTTCCTGGTTGTGGCTGCTTTATGCTAGCACCTTACCTTGTAAAACCCTTATAAGGTGCTAAATAATTGGGTCTCAGAATTCATTACTGCAATAACCTATCTTTCTGATAGTTTGTATATACTCAGCGCCTTGAGTACCTTGTTTGGTAGATACGTGCGCTATATAAGACTTCGATATCATTATCATTCATTTAATTACAACAACAAACACTGAATACTATGGAAGTGAAAGTCGGTTCCATCTGATTGATTGTGAAGTGTACTGTACTGTGTTGTACTACCAAGTATGGGGCGCCGTTTGTCCATTAATTGTTTGACACTTTTAAGGCATGTTTTTACCATGGTTTACAGCAATTAGATGTAAACCATAGAAACTGTTGCCAAATCCTGTTATGGTTTACATACCAGTAAAGTATTTGTTGTGTATAAGTTTATGGTTTACAAACCATGAACATACAAAAAACATTTACAAATCGTGGTTCATAAACCAAGAAAATTTACGCATCTTAAAAACATGGTTAATAAACCATAAAAACTGAAGCATCAAATTCATGGTTTACAAATCATGGTTTATAAACCATGAAAATTGAGACATCTAAAAACATGGTTTATAAACCATGAAAATTGAAGAATAAAAATCGTGGTTTACAAATCATGGTTTATAAACCATAACAAATGAACCATAAAATCATGGTTTGTGACCATGGTTTATAAACCATGAAAATCGAGACTTCTTAAAAAACATGGTTTATAAACCATGAAAATCGAGACTTCTTAAAAAACATGGTTTATAAACCATGAAAGTTTACACATCTCAAAAAAAAAAACCATAAAAAAATGTGCACTTATACAAATCATGGTTTACAAACCATAAAAATGTGCACTCACAAATCATGGTTTACAAACCATAAAAAATGTGCACTCAGAAATCATGGTTTACAAACCATAAAAAATGTGCACTCAGAAATCATGGTTTACAAACCATAAAAAGTTTCTATGGTTTACACCTAATTGCTGTAAACCATGGTAAAAACATGCCTTAAAAGTGTCAAACAATTAATGGACAAACGGCGCCCCATAACCAAGACCCCTGCAGGGAAAAGTTTCCGTATGGCGCCACCACTTTTTCATTCGAAATAAAATAATATAGTATCTAATTTACCTGATTGATATCCCTTTTTGTAAAAATGAGTGAAAAAGTGGTGGCGCCATATGGAAAGTTATCCCCATGCAGTATTACTATTAGGGGCCCTGTGTCAACATCCATGATAAAGCAAAACATCGATATTTTTGTACCCTACATCACTAAGCTTGTAAACGAATCCCTCAGTTCCGGTTGTTTCCCCGATAGCCTCAAAGTTTCCTACATCAGGCCGCTCATCAAGAAACCAAACTTGGACAAGGAGATATTCAAAAACTACAGACCGGTTGCAAACTTAAAATATCTTGGAAAAGTCATCGAACGAGTAGTTTCATCACGTATTTCTGATCACATTCATACTTTCAACCTGTCCGACGTGTTCCAGTCAGCATACAAGCCTTTCCATGGGACTGAGGCTGCACTAGTCCGTGTGAGCAACGATATTCTCTCTGCAATGGACAATGGTAACCTTACAGCACTAGTCCTGCTAGACTTGAGTGCTGCTTTTGACACTGTCGATCACAACATCCTTCTCTCTCGGCTCCAGAATCACCTTGGCATAGAGGACACAGCCCTAGCATGGTGCAAATCGTATCTCTACAATAGAACTCAGCATGTATGTATTGGCACCGCGATATCCGACCCTGTTGTTTTGAACTACTCTGTGCCACAGGGGTCGGTACTCGGCCCGCAGTGGTTTACGCTATACACTTTACCGATTCGTGACATCATCCTGAAATTTAATCTGAATTACCATGTGTACGCAGACGACACTCAGCTATACATCACGTTTAAATCTTCTCAAGAAAACGCCAATGCATCTATTGCAAGACTTGAGAAATGCATCCAAGAGATTCGACGTTGGACACAACAAAACTTCCTGAAGTTAAATGATGATAAGACAGAGTTCCTTCTATTTGGGTCACGTCAACAGTTAACTAAGGTTTCAGTGCCATACATCTCCATCGGTGATGCTCGGATAGCTCCCTCGCTGAAAGCTCGGAACTTAGGGGTTATTTTTGATTCATCAATGACACTTCAGCCACACATCAACAACATTGTTCGTTTATCATCATATCACATCAGGAATATAGGTAAGATTCGCAAGTACTTGGACAAAAGTGCCACTGAAAAGGTCATTCACGCATTTGTTACTTCTCGTCTTGACAACGGCAATGCTCTTCTCTACAGTCTTTCTAACAACCAGATTTCCAGACTTCAACGGCTCCAAAATACTGCTGCCCGCATTGTGACACTGTCTAGAAAATCGTGTTCTATCACCCCCATTCTGAAACAACTACACTGGCTCCCTATCTCTCAACGAATCATCTTCAAGCTGATGCTCATTGTCCACAAAGCTCTTAATGGCAAGGCTCCCCACTATATTTCTGAACTGCTTCAAGTTTACACTCCATCAAGGAATCTTCGATCAAGTTCTATGCTTCTCCTCATTGAACCCAAGTCTCGACACTCATGGGGTGACAGGTCTTTTTCTTCAGCCGCGCCACGCATCTGGAACTCTCTACCACTTAATCTTCGATCTTGTCTTTGTACTGCAAAATTCAAGTCTCTTCTCAAAACTTATCTTATGTCACAGGTTTTCAATGACTAATTTTGTTGTGTCTGTTTTTCTTTGTGTTGTGTTTTGTTTTTGTTTTGTTTTTTGGTTTTACTGCGCCTTGAACACCCAGCAGGGTGGATATGTGCGCATTTACAAGTCTTATTATTATTATTATTATTATTATTATTATTATTCTTAAAGTTAACTATTTGCAAAATTTAATCATTTTAAAAAATGAGTGCAGAGCATCAGTTACTCAGCTCAACTACTAGCTCAGCTAGCTGGGTCAACTAGTGGACACCAACTTAATAGTGAGTGAGTGTTGTCGAAATTATAAATGTACTTTGTAGCATTTTGCTTTCTCTATGTTTTACTTTAACTTTAAGTTTATAATCAACACTCTAAACCAACACGAAAGAAGGAGCCAGTACTACTGCTGTACTAGGTAAAATCAGATAAAATCCAAGCGAATAAACCAGCTACCTCTTCATGCAAATCACTTCAAAGTTCAATTCAATTAACATTTTCCAATTTCCATAATCGCTCCTGGAGCAGAGAGCACATGTTTTGCTTTTCGGGATTTCCAAAGAAAGAACTTTCTCTTTAAGGCACCACCTTCACAAACTCTGTAGCACGCAACAAACATGCATATAAGTCCAGGTACCAGACTGGGCGTATATTTATATCTGGCGGGGAAAACCCGTAAAACAAGGGGCTGCACACTCAAAATAATACGGGTAAGTTTGTGAAAATATCAACGAATATTTTGGCTCTGTTTGTACAATTCAAAAAGATAGTTTGGTGATTTAGAAAGTATTTCAATAATAGTACTACTATTAGTAGTGCCACCCCATTGCGTCACCTTTAAATAAACTTCCATTTTATTGTTTTTTCAGAAAGCATTGCGAAAGTTCCGTTGGTTATTGCCGTGATGCGTGTGTGTACGTCGTGTAGCTAGGACGGTGGTTAACAAAAGCACAACCACTATAACTCGCATTTTTCAAGCATTTTCAATATTTAAAGGTAAGTTTTGAGCATGTTTTTTAGGTCATTTGTGGAGGGGGAACATGGAGGTTTTTGATGGATGTTTTAGGTCCGTTTTCCTTCTTTCTGAAGCAATCCGATGGGGATTTTTGTTGCTCTCTCCGTCGGTAGTCTACGCAAATTAAAAGAGACCACCATTTTGGTCGCGGTTTCATGTGGTTGTTGTTGTTTGTTATCATCCACGTTTTGGGGATCAAGCCAGACATGCGACTTCCGGTCGAATGCTAAAATGGGAATGAAGACACTGACAGTTTGTTGTTGTTGTTTTTGTTTTTGTTTATGTTCTTGTCTTGTGTGTTAGGTTGGTAACTGTCAGATGAAAAGGATGTTCACATTAGACATTTTCTTTAATGACGCTTTCCCATAATTTTCTCAAATATATTATCTTGCTTTCTTCAGACCTGAAGTCCCATCCACTATTCCACGCAATCGACTGGAAGCGAATCAGGGAGACAGAAGCCCCTTTCATCCCAGCCCCAGATGACAGAACGGACACCACTTATTTTGACGGTAAACATTATTCACAGTATTTTGTTTTCACCATACACATAAAATTTGATTTGAAGAAATGCAGACTTTAAAGGCAGTGGACACTATTGGTAATTACTCAAAATAATTATTAGCATAAAACCTCACTTGGTAACGAGTAATGGGGAGAGGTTGATAGTATAAAACATTATGAGTAACTGCTCCCTCTGAAGTGCAAAGTTTTCGAGAAAGAAGCAATTTTCAATGAACTTGATTTCAAAACCTCAGGTGTAGAATTTGAGGTCTCGCAATCAAGCATCTGAAAGCACACAACTTTGTGTGACAAGGGTGTTTTTTCCAAGTTTCATTATTATCTCGCAACTTCGATGACCGTTTGAGCTCAAATTTTCACAGGTTAGTTATTTTATGCATAGTTGAGATACACCAACTGTGAAGACTTGTCTTTGACAGTTACCCAAAGGTGTCCAAACAGAAGAAATGCAGACTTTAAAGGGCAAGTAAACCTTTAGTTTATATGACTGTTTAATCCTTTAAAATGTAGGTGTGCACAATTAGACTGACATTTTCAATGGTGGTCAGGTTTTTGAGATATCGCTGAAAATCCAGAGAAAATATGTCAACGCATGAAGGAAATTCCCTGATGGGAATACACATACTGAGAAGCGTCACTGCTTGGCTTAAAAAAAAACACGTCTTTCGAATCGAAAGTGAAATGTAATAATATATAACTAATGGTTTAGTTATTCAACAATATTTAAAAAAGACACTGGCAGTAAAAGAAACCTAAATTGCGGTCTTAAATTCACAATTGGTCAGTTAATACTGTAATATATTTGGGAGACACAAATAAGTCATACACAAACATGGCTACCTGGAACCAACGACGCTCACACGAGGTCTTTTATTATAGAACACAATACGAACCGTAGAGGGCGCTATACAATGTTTATGGACTCACAGTATAGAATACTACAAATACAATAATAAGATAGTTTCATGTAATACGATTAAAAAACGTAAAAATTTAAATGCACAAATGACAATAGACCACAAAAGTAACAGGGCAAAAGACACAGAATTGCACAAAAAACATAAAAATCACAGAACAATCCCTAACCAGATCTGGAAAGCATCGCATATGAACAACAGTTATAAAAACTAAACAAAAATAACCAAACAGTTGAATGAAGATATGATTAAGACGACATTCACAGTGGCCGACTTCCTGACAAGAGGAATAAACAAGCTATTGGTTGTTGATGAGGTTAACTAGTTTCCACAATGCTTTATGTATCCCAATCCGCTGTAGGCTTTTGACCAAAGGTTGTTATTGCCACTAATTTTAAGTGTGATTACCAAACATATCCCTTTCCTTTAACCTGATCATTTAACAGCTCTTTAAAGGCAGTGGACACTATTGGTAATTACTCAAAATAATTATTGGCATAAAACTTTTCTTTGGACGAGTAATGGGGAGAGGTTGATAGTATAAAACATTGTGAGAAACGGCTCCCGCTGAAGTGATGTAGTTTTCAAGAAAGAAGTAATTTTCCACGAATTTGATTTCGAGACCTCAGATTTAGAACTTGAGGTCTCGAAATCAACCATCTAAACGCACACAACTTCATGTGACAAGGGTGTTTTTTTCTTTTGTTATTATCTCGCAACTTCGATGACCAATTGAGTTCAAATTTTCACAGGTTAATAATAATGATAATACACGGTTTTTATATAGCGCTTTTTCACGGGGTGTTTTAAAGCGCTTCCGATATTATTACCCCTGGTCACTGGGCCTTAAATCATTCCTTAAACCATCTCAGCTCCCTGGGGAGTATACAGCCTGTGCGACAATTATATGCGCTACATGGCTAAACCAATCACAAGAACCATCTCTGCCCTCACAGGTACCCATTTACCCCTGGGTGGAGAGAAGCAATTATAGTTAAGTGTCTTGCTCAGGGACACAAGTGTTACGACCTGGATTTGAACCCACACTCTGCTGAACAGAAGCATCAGAGCTTGAGTTCGGTGCTCTTATCCACTCGGCCACGACACCCCACAGGTTTAGTTATTTTATGCATATGTTGAGATACACCAACTGTGAAGGCTAATCTTTGACAATTACCAATAGTGTCCACTGCCTTTAACAGGTTACTTGTCCGTCTCCCTTTTTTTGTTTAGCTCGGAACAACATGCAGCATCTCCAGATGTCTTCTTTTGCACTTTGACCTCTTGAATGATAGTGCAATCCACAACTCATCAACATGAAACTATTCCAGGATGGTGGTCAACTTGGTCCAGTGGTTAGACTGCAGGACTTGCAATCACAAGGTTGTAGGTTTGAATCATACTAAGCTAACTGTGGTTCAGTGGTTAGACTGCAGGACTTGCAATCACAAGGTTGTAGGTTTGAATCATACTAAGCTAACTGTGGTCCAGTGGTTGGACTGCAGGACTTGCAATCACAAGGTTCTGGGTTTGAATCCTACCAATCAAACTGTGATCAAGTGGTTAGACTGCAGGACTTGCATCCACAAGGTTGTGGGTTCAAATCCTACCAAGCTAACCGTGGTTCAGTGGTTAGGCTGTAGGACTTGCAATCACAAGGTTCTGGGTTCGAATCCTATAAAGCTAACTGTGGTCTAGTGGTAAGACTGCAGGACTTACAATCACAAGGTTGTTGGTTCGAATCCTACCAAGCTAATGGTGGTCCAGTGGTTAGACTGCAGGACTTGCAATCAGAATGTTGTTGGTTCGAAATCTACCAGCTAACTGCTCATTTTACAATGACAATTTTGTGATGGTTCAGTGGTTAGACTACAGGACTTGCAGTGACAAGGTTGTGAGTTCAAATGCTACCAAGCTAACCGCTATTTTAAAAATGACAAGCGTCTAGTTACTGAACCACAAGTTCTTGATTTACAATTCATAATCGTGGGCGTCCGGGCTGGAATTTTAGGAGGGGTCATGGAGATCACTGGGCTGACTACCCATGTCATATTAACTGCTCATCCATTAATTTTTATGAGCCAAGTAATTCAAAGGCCACACTTGGAAATTCTTTTAAAGAGCTTTCTTAATGTTCAATACAAATTATGCAAAACGTAAAAGACCATTTTACTTAAAACTTCAATATGGGCAACGGTGTCAAAGCAAATTTAATGTCAAAATTCCAAGACAAAAACAACACAGAATCCTGGGTCATTATTCCTTGAATGTAAAACCTTAGACAATTGCAATATAACTGTATATACAATTACGATATTACCTTTATACGATTGCGATATAACCTTTTATATTTGCGATATAACCTTATATGATTGTGATATAATCTTGAACTATTGCAATATTTCCCTGATACAATTGCGATATAAATTTATACAATTTGAGATATAACCTTATAGAACCGTGGTTCAGCATTATACAATTCCTTTGAAGGCACTGGACACAATTGGTAATTACTCAAAACAATTGTTATCATTAAAAACTTACTTGGTAACGAGCAATGGAGAGCTGGAGATAGTATAAAACATTATGAGAAACAGCTCTCTGTGAAGTAACATAGTTTTTAAGACAGAAGCGATTTCTCACTAAAATATTTGAATTTGATTTCGAGACCTCAGAATTAGAATTTGAGGTCTCGAAATCAAGCATCTGAAAGCACACAACTTGTGCAACAAGGGCGTTTTTGCTTTCATTGTTCTCTAATTGCAAATTTGACGACCAACTGAGCTCAAATTTGTACAGGTTTGTTATGTTATGCATATTTTGAGATACATCAAGAGTGAATACTGGTCTTTGACAATTACCAAACATGTCCAGTGTCTTTAAATCAACATACCATTGCAGGTTTATTGGCAGAGGACACTATTGGTAATTGTCAAGGACTAGCCTTCACAGTTGGTGTATCTCAACATATGCATAAAATAACTAACCTGTGAAAATTTGAGCTCAAACGGTCATCGAAGTTGCGAGATAATAATGAAGAAAAGATACACCCTTGTCACACGAAGTTGTGTGCGTTTAGATGGTTGATTTCGAGACCTCAAGTTCTAAATCTGAGGTCTCGAAATCAAATTTGTGGAAAATTACTTCTTTCTCGAAAACTATGGCACTTCAGAGGGAGTCGTTTCTCACAATGTTTTATACTATCAACCTCTCCCCATAACTCGTCACCAAGAAAGGTTTTATGTTAATAATTATTTTGAGTAATTACCAATAGTGTCCTCTGCCTTTAACTATTGTGATTTAACCTTATACATTTCTGATCAAGTCAAATGTGTTATATTGTACTATTCCAATAAACAAAATTACAAAACATTGATAAAAAATGCTTGACTTATGCCTTGTGATTTTATTTATTTGTATTATTTGACCACATTTTGAAGTTCGATTTGTATGCATTAAAATGAAGCTGGTTTCTTCAGTGATGGCATGTACCTTTCATTTTTTTTTAAGATTGAGATTTGATGTTGACCAATCTATATCTAAAACCATTCCTCAAGATGAAAATATTATTTATAAAAGTTATTCCTCAAGTTAAAAACACATCAGAGTGAGAGGTACCTATCGCATTATTTTAGAGAATAAAAACAACTCTTTGTGTTTTCTTAAATTTATGGCCCAAATATTTGATAAACTGTAGGACATCTACCCCTTGTTTTGTTTGTATTTTTTTAAATTTGTTTTATTGATGTATTTATTTTGAGGCACAAGGCTCATCTCTTTAAACTTTTTCAGTAAACAAAAACGGTTTACCCTACAAAAAATGGATGTTCAAAGCCTTGCATTTTTCGTTACAAAAATTCAAATGGTAAGCCTTGCGTTTTAGTAAAATCCTTGCAATTTTTCTAACACAACAACATGCATAAGATGGCCATATTTTGTTATTAATATTTTTTTATTTTTTTATATATTTCTTTTTTGGGTTGAAGTGTACCGAAGGCTTTAAAAGTTAGATTATTTGGTGGCGCAAATTTGAGTGAGATATTTTCAACAACGAAATAAGGTCACTTTTTAATAATCTACCTACAAGTTATTTATTCCTACATTAATAATAAGCCGAGAAACGAACAAAAAATAGACCTCATATATTACCTTTAGTTCTTTCAACTTTGCGCTAAATCATTTCAAACGTAAGGCTACTTGGTTTAACTAGTGTTCATGCGTTTTGCACGTACGTACAACGTTCATTAAGCCCCTGGCCAATAAAAAGGTCTGCTTTGAAGACTCCATCCCAAGCCCCTCCCTCTTCGACTGTCTACATCCTTATAAATCCCACAACGAGCCCCGGTTTTTCATTGTTCGTTTCTTTCACCCGCTTGGTTCGTAAGGAATGCCGTCGAGAATACAATGCTAACACTATACTCTTATACTAAAGGAGTATTCCAATCCCAAACCCACATCCCCAGTCGTTACGACTCTAATTCAGCCACCAGCAGTGGTGCAAAGTCTTTAAACCCAGTTGAAGAACCCGCTGAATGGCTGCATTATACATGTATATATAAAGTATACTTGTTTAACACGTTTCTGGTTTATTTTCAAGACAATCCATTATCTTGATCATCTATAGAAGACACATCTCTAATTGTTCTGATATAGTGTTATTGTAAACAATGGGAAGCTTAAGCGAAAATAGTAGTTGTTCTTTTTGGGGGAGGGGTCGGTTAATTAGGAGTCCGATCCCAAAACATGATATTGTGATCCATATTGCTTGTAGGTCTTCCTCCATGCGGTGTCCATAGTGTTGTTGGTGAAAACCAGTAACAGTTCCCTTACAGACAACATTATAATTGCAAACTAGTGTCTCCCAATCCTTTAGTTACATCTTTTATGTTACATTTTAATAGACAAGGTATCGTTTGAAAAGACACCTAAATCCTTTAGGTACATCTTTTAAATCTCATGTACAGACAAGGTATCGATTGAAAAGACACCTAAATCCTTTAGGTACATCTTTTATATCTCATATGTACAGAAAAGGTATCGTTTGAAAAGACACCTAAATCCTTTAGGTACATCTTTTATATTACATTTGACAGACCAGGTATCGTTTGAAAAGACACCTAAATCCTTTAGGTACATCTTTTATATTAGTTGAACAATCAGCTACTGGACTCATTGTTAAACTCTATAGACGTCAATGGTCAAAGTGTGTTGGATCTTCCTGGATCTTTGGGCGGAGTCAGCAAAGCAGAGCTTTTTATTGGCCAGGAGCTTAATGAACGTTGTACGTACAGTGTAAGCGTTTATTCATCACTTAATATGATTCAAGCCTTCGATTCTCGCATTTCGAATCATTCCGCGAGATCTTGCGGGAGCCAGTTTGCCCCTTTGATCTTGGACAGGCACCGGTGATTGGAACCAGCTAAAGCAACCGACAGGTACCCGATTTCCACGCTACGCGAAATAAACATCAACAGAGTAGTAGAGGTCTGGGTACTCGACGGCTTGATGCCGTGACGCCATATTCAAAATGGCCACCAGCCATGCTTTATTTTGTCAACACCGTGAATATACTTACGATGATTTGATGTGATTTAATGTCTCTATGGGTAAGCTTTATCATGTAGTTTATTCAAGTTCATAATGTAGAATAGGATGAAGGCCTCGTGGAAGGCGTGTAACCACCTAGTTTGTCATAAAACGGGCAATTCTTGTCGCAATTTTATTCCACCTTCAGCATGCTCAACATAAACAACGGCAATCCGGAAGTAGCCGTAACGTTAGAGCATAGGTCATTGCATTGTCATTGCCAATTTGCCGTCAATCAGATACTGGATGAAGAATTCCTCCATGATCTGATGAAACAATCGACTTTTCTGTGTAGTTCTTATAGATTATCTACTTCAATTCGTGTCGGCCACTCCTACGTGTTTCTATGTCAGTTTCTGTTGACATGTTATGTAACACTGAGCTGTCGTAAACTGTTTACCAACCAAAATGACCGGTGGTCTGACATTCGGAGTCGTAGGCCTACCATCCAAAAGAATTGATACATCATGTTTAAGCCTTTGCAGATTGCCTTTCTCATATCAAGTTGTAAATCTAAAACTGGTTTGCCACCTATACTGCCAAATGATAATGTAAATTTTTAAAGTCTGAACATGGTCTGAATAAAACTGGCGGGTTTTTTATTTTTATTTTTTTAATCGTCTGAAATTTCATCCAGATGTGTAATGAAGGACGAGGTGCACAGAAAAACCTTGGTCTGAGTCGTAGGCAACTTTTTGAGATATTGTCTAGTTTTCGATGCCCCCAAATCAAGATTAAAATTAATATTAATTTGAGGCCCTTCCAATTGTTCCAGCCATCTGTAATCCGTAGAGCGTCTTTTGCACATAAAGAACTTTCTTTGGTTAAATTTTGAGGCAAATCTGAGAGAAATTTGTTTGACGGTGAAAAAACGTCAAGTTATACCCCATGCTGTTTTCTCAAAAATCTGCCCAAAAAATTTGTGTTTTTCAAAATCGCCTGAAAACTTGGGTTTAGTCGTCTACCTTAGTAACTTTTTGACGTAATTGTTTTTATTGCCTGATTTTCGATATAACAATGTCTCGAATAATTATTGTATCAAACTCAATAAAACCAATTGTACCATCACGGCGAGTACCCACCAAGAACACTGGTGGAAATTTAAAGAAGTTATATTCCCGCCGTCATGTTGATCCCAGCTAGCCTATTAAAGACTCAGCCACCCAACCCCAGTGTACCCCGCTACCCTTTCCACAGCGACCGACAATCCCCAATTCCCATCGAAATGCCAGACCAACTTCCCCTGTGAACTAATTTTCTATACCTACATCGTGTGCCTTCGACTCAAACAATTATTTTGTAAGTCCCCTATTATGCCTATGTTTCCTTGTAAACCAATGCGCCATACTTACAGCGTGTGCCTTCCATCCACTCACCAATTGTTTAAATCACAACCAAAGAGTCCCCTGTCTACCCGTCAGTAAAGCGTATGCCTTCCACTCTCAAATTATTTACCTAGTCCAAAGCAAGGATTTCCCTATGCCATTGTACCATGCGTACCATTTCCCCATTAATTAAACTAATTGTCTATCTTTATGTCTACAGCGTGTGCCTTCAACTCGTCGAATACTTTTTAGGTCCGAACACAAGAGTCCCCTATCTACTACCAATACCCGTCAGTAAAAGCGTATTATGCCTTCCACTCGCAAATTATTTACCAAGTCCAAAGCAAGGATTTCCCTATGCCATAGTACCATGCGTACCCCTTTTCCCATTTTAAACTATAGTGTGTAGATTTTAACTCAAATATGTTTTAAGTCCGAACCAATGAGTTTCCCATGCCTATGTAACCAGCCCACAACTTGTGCATTTCACTCGAAATTACTAAGTATAAAGCACTGATTTTACTATGCCATAGCATCATGTGGAAAGTGTTCCCCTCGCAAATTATATACCAAGTATAAAGTATAATATACGAAGTATAAAGCATTGATATTCCCATACCATAGTATCCTATGAAAAGTATTCAACTCGCAAATTATACACCAAGTATAAAGCATTGATATTCCCATACCATAGTATCCTATGAAAAGTATTCAACTCGCAAATTATACACCAAGTATAAAGCATTGATATTCCCATACCATAGTATCCTATGATGAGTATTCAATTATATACTAAGTATAAAGCACTGAAATCCCATGCCATAGCTTTCTGTGTAAAGTATGAACCGAAGGTTTATCAGGTCTAAAATGCGAATGATTTTGGGGGGGACCCAAGTGGGTGTCGTAGGTGGGTGTCGGCTTCCGTAGCGAAGGGTCCCCGGTTCGAACCCCGGTGGTGGCATCGCGGTTGCCGTCCGAGAAGTCTCGACCCACCAGACAGTGGCACACACCGCGCAGTGGCACTCACCGCTAGCACTCGCTTAGAAAAGAAACTTAAAACTTAAAACGAACCTATGCTCTTTTTTATATAAGTTTAAAAAAAATAATAAAAAAAACATTTTTAAAACGTCTCCAACTTTTCTGAAGCTGGATTCGATCCCGGGACCCTCCGGTCCAGAGACCAGAGCCCTTCCACTGGGCCACTGCTCCTTCTTACTATTATGCGTTCGAGTTTTATTTTAAACCTTCGTATGACAAACTTTTAATTAAAACGTAGTAAAAAAACACCCGGGAATCGAACTCCGCACCATTGGGTGTAGAGTCCGGAGCCCTTCCATTGAGCCACGTCTCCTCTTACTTCATTTGCGTTCGAGTTTAATTTTAAACCTTGGTATGAACAACTTTAAATCAAAACGTAGTAAAAGAACACCCGGGAATCGAACTCCGTACCATTGGGTGTAGAGTCGGGAGCCCTTCCATTGGGCCACTACTACTCTTACTTCATTTGCGTTCGAGTTTAATGTTATACCTTAGAATGAACAACTTTAAATCAAAACGTAGTAAAAGAACACACGGGAATCGAACCCCGTACCATTGGGTGTAGAGCCCGGAGCCCTTCCATTGGGCCACTACTAATCTTACTTCATTTGCGTTCGAGTTTAATGTTATACCTTAGAATGACCAACTTTAAATCAAAACGTATTATAGCTTATGCCTTCCACTCGCAAATTATTTATTAAGTGTAAAGCAAGGATTTCCCTATGCCATAGGGTACCGCGCAAACCAATGTTCTCAAGCATACTAAAAGAACACAGACCGGGTTCGAACCCCGTACCATCGGGTGTAGAGCCCGGAGCCCTTCCATTAGGCCACTACTACTCTTACTTCATTTGCGTTCGAGTTTAATGTTATACCCTAGAATGAACAATTTTAAATCAAAACGTATTATAGCTTATGCCTTCAACTCGCAAATTATTTATTAAGTGTAAAGCAAGGATTTCCCTATGCCATAGGGTACCGCGCAAACTAATGTTCTCAAGCATACTAAAAGAACACAGACCGGGGTTCGAACCCCGTACCATCGGGTGTAGAGCCCGGAGCCCTTCCATTAGGCCACTACTACTCTTACTTCATTTGCGTTCGAGTTTAATATTATACCCTAGAATGAACAATTTTAAATCAAAACGTATTATAGCTTATACCTTCCACTCGCAAATTATTTATTAAGTGTAAAGCAAGGATTTCCCTATGCCATAGGGTACCGCGCAAACCAATGTTCTCAAGCATACTAAAAGAACACAGACCGGGGTTCGAACCCTGTACCATCGGGTGTAGAGCCCGGAGCCCTTCCATTAGGCCACTACTACTCTTACTTCATTTGCGTTCGAGTTTAATGTTATACCCTAGAATGAACAATTTTAAATCAAAACGTATTATAGCTTATGCCTTCCACTCGCATTAATTATTGATTAGGGGTTAAGCACGGATTTCCCTTTGCCGTAGGGTACCGCGTAAACCAGTGTTCTTCAACGCAGAAAAAGAAAACACACCGGGGTTCGAACCCAGCACCTTTAGCTTCAGAGTCCAGAGCCCTACCACTGTGCCACTGTCCTTCTTCATAACAAAAGGTTCGAGTTTAAATATAAACCTTAGAATGAATTCAACTTTAAATCAAAACGTAATAGCGGGTGCCTTCCACTCGCATGTTATTTATTAGGTATAAAGCAAGGATTTCCCTATGCCATAGGGTTCCGCTTAAACCAATGTTCTTACGCGTAGAAAAAGACACACGCCGTGGCTCGAACTCAGTACCTTTGCGCTCAGAATCCGGAGCTCTACCACTGGGCCACCGCTCTTCTTATGAACAATGGGTTCGAGTTTAATTATAAACCTTAGAGTGGACAACTTTAAATCAAAACGTATATAGCGAGTGCCTTCCACTCGCGTGTTTTACAAGGATTTCCCGATGCCATAGTACCCCAGGTAATGTAAAGATTGGGACTGGGTACAACAGAGTTGATGCATGCACAAATTCGACGGTGTTTGAGATAAATAAAATGCACGGGACTAAAACGGGTCTATCTAACTGAGAAAATATCAGCGATTGAAAAAGTCTCTAGAAGCCGGGCAAATCGGGCGAATGGGGGGGGGGGGGCATATTCAAACGGGGGCGTAACAATGTGACCAACAAAACCATTTATTATTATATGTAATAAATATTTGATAGTCTAAGGAAATTGAACTCTAAATAAGACACGGGACGGAGTATTCTTTATGTTTTAATTCAATATTTGTTTAATGTTTGAGTTTCTACATTTCACATTATGACTGCTCTTTAAATCAATATAAAAAGAATTCAGACAATAATTGACATACACATTCAAATTTATTTTAAGCAGCAATTTTTTATTTATTTTTATTTGTTTAAATAATTAAAATCATTAAACTTAAAATTTAAACGTCAAGTGTTTGTGCATCGTAAAAGAATTTTGTTTTTCTCCAAAGGCGATCAGAGAATACTGACCGAAACGTCAATTGAAACCAACGGTTATTTTCAGAACCACCCCATATTTAGAGATGATAGTCATTGCATGGTGTTACCGCAAACCTGTCCATATCGTATTTCCACCATGCAAAGTTTTAAATCCAGGGTACAACATCAAAGCATTGCCATAGATAGGCTGTACAATTGTATGCAGTGAATAATTAGATTGGAACAATTTTACGACCTCACCACCAATTTCTGGCCGTTTTGTTTTAATCTCCGAATAATCAACGGGAAAACAGCAACCTACAGGCCTACTAACTATAACAGAGAATTATATTGAGCAATAACACACCATACCCATTGTGTTGTGCACAGTTAACCAGCATACCAGCTAACGTAGTGTAGACCTATAGCTAATAGAAACAAACAAATCACAAACATTGCTTTTACCATGGGTTTGAACGACTTTATTTTGAATCAGAATAAACGTGTACACATTAGTCTTGCCTGAACAGTTCCCTGAAGATTAAAACTACATCAAAAAGGCTCTAAATATCGTCCACGGAGACAGCCAGAGTCAACTGCATGGTTGGAGATCATTTTAAATACATGTGTACGCGGTAAATTACTGGGTACGAAGCATGGGTTATAAGACCAACTATAGGGTACCCGACTATTCGTGTTCTTGTCGCAATGTCGCTTACTTGTTGATATAGCAGTGCCTCCAAAAAGAGAGGTTAAAATAAATATTTGAGACCCATCCTATTGTTCCAGCAACCTGTAACTTGGAGACTGTCTTTTACACATGACGAACTTCCTTTGGTTAAATTTTGAGGCAATTCGGAGACAAAATGTTTCCGAGGCTGAAAAAACGTCAAGCTTACCCCCCTTGTAGTTTTTTCAAAAATCGGCCGAAATTTGTGTCTTCCAAATCGCCTGAAATTTCATACCTAGGTGTATTAGAGGGCAAGGAGCAGAAAAATCTTGGTTTTAGTCGTCTACGATGGCTACTTTTTGAGATAATGCCTTATTTCGGATAGTACGACGGTTTAAAATCAAGGTTTAAATGAGTGTTTGAGACCCATTCTATTGTTCCGGCAACCTGTAACTTGGAGACTGTCTTTTACACATGACGAACTTCCTTTGGTTAAATTTTGAGGCAATTCGGAGAGAAAACATTTCCGAGGGTGAAAAAACGTCAAGCTTACTACCCCCTTGTCGTTTTTTCAAAAATCGGCCGAAACTTGTGTCTTCCAAATCGCCTGAAATTTCATACCTATGTGTAATAGAGGGCGAGGAGCAGGAAAATCTTGGTTTTAGTCGTCGACGATGGCTACTTTTTGAGATAATGCCTTATTTCGGATAGTACGACGGTTTAAAATCAAGGTTAAAATGAATATTTGAGACACATCCTATTGTTCCAGCATTCTGTAACTTGGAGACTGTCTTTTACACATGACGAACTTCCTTTGGTTAAATTTTGAGGCAATTCGGAGAGAAAATGTTTCCGAGGCTGAAAAAACGTCAAGCTTACCCCCTTGTCGTTTTTTCAAAAATCGGCCAAAATTTGTGTCTTCCAAATCGCCTGAAATTTCATACCTAGGTGTATTAGAGGGCGAGGAGCAGAAAAATCTTGGTTTTAGTCGTCTACGATGGCTACTTTTTGAGATAATGCCTCATTTCGGATAGTACGACGGTTTAAAATCAAGGTTAAAATGAATATTTGAGACCCATCCTATTGTTCCAGCGCTCTGTAACTTGGAGACTGTCTTTTACACATGACGAACTTCCTTTGGTTAAATTTTGAGGCAATTCGGAGAGAAAATGTTTCCGAGGCTGAAAAAACGTCAAGCTTACCCCCTTGTCGTTTTTTCAAAATTCGGCCGAAATTTGTGTCTTCCAAATCGCCTGAAATTTCATACCTAGGTGTATTAGAGGGCGAGGAGCAGGAAAATCTTGGTTTTAGTCGTCTACGATGGCTACTTTTTGAGATAATGCCTCATTTCGGATAGTACGACGGTTTAAAATCAAGGTTAAAATGAATATTTGAGACCCATCCTATTGTTCCAGCATTCTGTAACTTGGAGACTGTCTTTTACACTTGACGAACTTCCTTTGGTTAAATTTCGAGGCAATTCGGAGAGAAAATGTTCCCGAGGCTGAAAAAACGTCAAGCTTACCCCCTTGTCGTTTTTTCAAAAATCGGCCGAAATTTGTGTCTTCCACATCGCCTGAAATTTCATACCTAGGTGTATTAGAGGGCGAGGAGCAGGAAAATCTTAGTTTTAGTCGTCTACGATAGCTACTTTTTGAGATAATGCCTCATTTCGGATAGTACGACGGTTTAAAATCAAGGTTAAAATGAGTGTTTGAGACCCATTCTATTGTTCCAGCAACCTGTAACTTGTAGACTGTCTTTTACACATGACGAACTTCCTTTGGTTAAATTTTGAGGCAATTCGGAGAGAAAACATTTCCGAGGGTGAAAAAACGTCAAGCTTACCCCCTTGTCGTTTTTTTCAAAAATCGGCCGAAATTTGTGTCTTCCAAATCGCCTGAAATTTCATACCTAGGTGTAATAGAGGGCGAGGAGCAGGACAATCTTGGTTTTAGTCGTCTACGATGGCTACTTTTTGAGATAATGCCTCATTTCGGATAGTACGACGGTTTAAAATCAAGGTTAAAATGAATATTTGAGACCCATCCTATTGTTCCAGCAACCTGTAACTTGGAGACTGTCTTTTACACATGACGAACTTCCTTTGGTTAAATTTTGAGGCAATTCGGAGAGAAAATGTTCCCGAGGCTGAAAAAACGTCAAGCTTACCCCCTTGTCGTTTTTTCAAAAATCGGCCAAAATTTGTGTCTTCCAAATCGCCTGAAATTTCATACCTAGGTGTATTAGAGGGCGAGGAGCAGAAAAATCTTGGTTTTAGTCGTCTACGATGGCTACTTTTTGAGATAATGCCTCATTTCGGATAGTACGACGGTTTAAAATCAAGGTTAAAATGAATATTTGAGACCCATCCTATTGTTCCAGCGCTCTGTAACTTGGAGACTGTCTTTTACACATGACGAACTTCCTTTGGTTAAATTTTGAGGCAATTCGGAGAGAAAATGTTTCCGAGGCTGAAAAAACGTCAAGCTTACCCCCTTGTCGTTTTTTCAAAATTCGGCCGAAATTTGTGTCTTCCAAATCGCCTGAAATTTCATACCTAGGTGTATTAGAGGGCGAGGAGCAGGAAAATCTTGGTTTTAGTCGTCTACGATGGCTACTTTTTGAGATAATGCCTCATTTCGGATAGTACGACGGTTTAAAATCAAGGTTAAAATGAATATTTGAGACCCATCCTATTGTTCCAGCAACCTGTAACTTGGGGACTGTCTTTTACACATGACGAACTTCCTTTGGTTAAATTTTGAGGCAATTCGGAGAGAAAACATTTCCGAGGGTGAAAAAACGTCAAGCTTACCCCCCCTTGTCGTTTTTTCAAAAATCGACCGAAATTTGTGTCTTCCAAATCGCCTGAAATTTCATACCTAGGTGTAATAGGGGCGAGGAGCAGGAAAATCTTGGTTTTAGTCGTCTACGATGGCTACTTTTTGAGATAATGCCTCATTTTGGATAGTACGACGGTTTAAAATCAAGGTTAAAATGAATATTTGAGACTCATCCTATTGTTCCAGCAACCTGTAACTTGGAGTCTGTCTTTTACACATGACGAACTTCCTTTGGTTAAATTTTGAGGCAATTCGGAGAGAAAATGTTTCCGAGGCTGAAAAAACGTCAAGCTTACTACCCTTATCGTTTTTTCCAAAATCGGCCGAAATTTGTGTCTTCCAAATCGCCTGAAATTTCATACCTAGGTGTAATAGAGGGCGAGGAGCAGGAAAATCTTGGTTTTAGTCGTCTACGATGGCTACTTTTTGAGATAATGCCTTATTTCGGATAGTACGACGGTTTAAAATCCAGATTAAAATGAATATGTGAGACCCATCCTATTGTTCCAGCAACCTGTAACTTGGAGACTGTCTTTTACTCTACCACCTGGCCAAATAATCCAACCTAGTTTGGGTATGACCTACCCCAAATTCATTCCCGCGACAAGCAGTAAAATCAAGTCTATATAATGTACGGTAACAGGATTCGAACCGGGTGTACCAGCTCTCGGTAGAACACGCATTGGAACTATCCAGTGCACCTAGGTGCCTGTTGGTGTGACTGGGGGGGGGGGGGAGATTTTCATACTACTTATAATAATTCACTGCGTCCACTCAAGCAAAAAAGAAAAGAAACATACACCCAGTAGAGTTGAACCAGGGTCTCGTGGCTCCCAGTCCCATACGTAGTTAGTGTAGCTACGGCGCCACCTATCATGCTATGAGATTTAGTACAATTAATTAAATGAACCCAATTAACCACACCATTAAAGACGTATTTTTTGTTTTATTTATTTGACCTCGGAAGTTTTTTCTTCTGGACAATTATGTGTATTCAAATTATCTTTCTTTTTATAAACTGAAAAAAAAAGACGTCCAGCTGCATTCTCATCAAAAATTTGCCTAAAATTGAAGAAAGGCAAGGGGTAAGTCCAGCATTTTCATCACTGAAATCATTTTAAAAAACGGCTAAAATGCTTGACTTCTGATGATGAAAAATGTTTGTTCCTTAAATTTTACACTTAGGTCTTTTTTGATGAAAATGCTGGAATCACGACCTCTTTTGTTTTGTTTTTAATGTGATTTTGTTTAATTTCGGTCCCGTAATGGATAAAAATCCTGGACTTACTACCCCTTGTGATGTTTACCAATATTGAGGGTGCACAGTTTTGAAGTTTGATTTTACGTTTAAGGCTTTGCACAATAATAATGAAAGAGAAAACATGAAACACAGATTCAACCTTATTCCATTGCAATATAATTTCGTACAGTTGCTATTAAAACTACGAGGCATTTAAATAACTACACGCAATATTTTGCAAATAATTATTGGATGCATTAATAATAATAATAATTGTATTGTATTGTATCAAATTTTGTTCCTTAAACGGAACAAACCTCATTCCCTACGGGAAGGGTTACAACAATAACAAAACTTAAACTTATTATACAACACAGAAGAAGAGCTCTCGAGAGGTCAGCAAGAACAAATTTTAAATTATGTTTGGGTTTCGAAACACAATTAATAATGGTTTTCTTTTGAGAACTCACAAGGAAAATTATTTTTTCTTGTCAGATAAGATACTAAAACCTGTGTAACTTTGACCCATGGTATCATACAATATCTTTCCGAATACAGTAAACATTTGGCAAAACAAATGAAATGAATTTGAATTTCAACATCCTCCAAGCAGTGAATACATACGATCCTTAAATTCTACACCTGTATATCTCCCAACCTCAACTTGTAATTTATGTGCTTAGCACCTAAACATTGCTAAGCAGTGACGATATTGAGGATTGTGTACAAATAACTTAGGTATGGCTACATGTCGAAGTTCTTTTTAAACGTCCTATATGTATATATTTGGTTTGCGGTAACACCATGTGTGTATCTACTTGCCAGGTAGAGTTTGTTCTTGGAGAACTGTCTTGCTTTATTCTACTACCGCAGAGTAGATGTTCGGGTATTCGGGAGACTTCTAAGTTCTGAAAAGAACTGTCCTGCTTATTAACTATTACCTGGGCGGATGGTGAAGAAATAGGCTGGGACTACTACTTTAGCTTAGGCCTATTTGATCGCAATTAACTATACTACCGCGGAGTAAGTTCTTGGGTTGGTCTCAACGTTTCGACTAGCTTGCTCTAGTCATTGTCAGGAGACTGAACAAACTCTACCTGGCAAGTAGATACACACATGGTGTTACCGCAAACCAAATATACATGTACATTGATACCTCACCATGCAATGCCTCAAATCCTATGACCTTTATGTACTAAGTTTATTTCTTTTGGTAATCTCTAAAAGCAGTTGCAAATAAATACATTACATAATTCTTTGGGTACTTTTTGTAACACTAAACACAATGTTTACAGATTTGCATTAAACTTACACCGTTTGAAGATACTGATAGTAGAAAGTTTACCTTTAAAAGTTACTTGCTGAGGTGAAATGAGTAAAACAATGTCCTGAACATACGTTTTTACATGCTAAAAATTTTTTCGAAGAGGCAAAAATTATTTCCATGACATTGTTTTACTCATTTCTCAAAAAGTACAGCTTCACAGCAAGTCATTTTTTCAGGGAAGCTTTCTACCATCATTATCTTCAATTTGAGTAAGTTTAATGTAAATCTGTAGACATTAGGTTTTTTGTCCTACAAAAGTACCCAGACCCTTTAAATGCATCAACATAATAATAATACTTGGTTCTTATATAGCGCTTTGTATCACACCCTTAAGGGTCGAAACAAAGCGCTCAGTATTTTCCCTGCAAGGTATGTGGGGCCAGGTTTTTGAAGTATGGTATTGTTATCTTATAGCACCATGTAAATTGTTTTACAAGGTGCTGTGGTGCAATATGCTTCCGATTAAACCAGGAACACCGCGGCGTACCCCTACTCTTCTGATATACGCACTTAGTTCTTTACTGTTCATTACACAACACCATGATCACACTCCGGTTTCGAGCATCGATTAGAGGATCAGCGCAGAAGATAAGTACACATGGCATAGGTCATTTAATAGACATTCAAGTCTGTTTAATCACAATTTTTCAGATTTTTCAGGGTGAAAAAATACGTAATTAGACTAAAATAGAAATAAACCCATGCCCAATTGAAATCACCATAATAATTGCATCAATTTCAAAGTAAGACACCTTGCAAAATGATTATATACAGTTATTTAAAAATTGTTTTAGTAAATGTTAAAGGCACTGGACACTATTGAGAATCAGTGGTCACCTCACAAAGAGTTGGGACTGAGTCCTAACTTGGACTAGTCCTAGGAGATATTAAAATCCTAAGGCTAGTCCTAGTTAGGACGAGTAACTCGAGTTAAGAAGACTAGTCTTAAAGGCAGTAGACACTATTAATCAAAAATAATTTTAGAATAAACACTTACTTGGAATAAGTTATAGGAAGACGTTGATAGCATAAGAACATTCGTGAGAAACAGCTCCCTCTAAATTGATGTAGTTTTTCGAGAAAGAAGTAATTTTCCTCAAATTTGATTTTGAGACCCTCAATTTAGAATTTGAGGTCTCGAAATCAAGCATAAGAAAGCACAACAACTTCGTGTGACAAAGGGTGTTTTTTTCTTTCATTATTATCTGCATAACTTCGATGACCGATTGAGCTAAAATTTCACAGGTTTGTTATTTCATGCATATGAATGAGAGTACAGCAAGTGAGAAAACTGGTCTTTGACAACTTACCAAAAGTGTCCACTGTCTTTAACTCTTTGTGAAATCCACCCCTGGTCTTTGACAATATTACCAAACAGTGCCCAGTGCCTTTAAAGGGTCTGGGTACTTTTTACACAATGTCCACAGATTTCGAGAAATGAGTAAAACAATGTCACACAAGTTATTTTAGTCTCAGTATAAGCATGTTAAAACGTATTAGCATGTAAAACCATAACAACCATACATGTAACTGGTTAATACGTTTTTACTTGCAATCACTGAAAGTGAGACGAAAGTGATTTTGGTGACTTGTTTTAGTACTCATTTCTCAAAAACTACAGCACCTCAGCAAGTAATATTGTAAGGGAAGCTTTCTATTATCATTATCTTCAAACTGAGTAAGTTTAATGTAAATCTGTGGACATTATGTTTTGTGTAACAAAAAGTACCCAAATCTTAAAATTTTTAAAATACAAAAATTACACAAGTACAGTTACTTCCTCCAAAAGTTCTGATCCTGCGCCATTTTTGTCTTGAAGTTCTGAAATCATTTATCTAGGACCGTCATGGGGATCCAGCTGATGTTTGGCTGGGGTGTCATCTGCGACTGGTTTATTCAGAACGACGAGGCGTAGTTGTAGAAGTTCTCCAACATCTTCATGGAGAACTCTGAGAAGCTGGTCAAAGTCGACGTCTAAATAAATGGAGAGAAAACAAAAAGTAAGTAAAAGGCACTGTCTATGTTTGCAATCATCGCTAACACACTTGCGATGAGATCGCTAACCTCAAATCCATCGCAATTGCGATGTTGTTAAAAGGGAAATAAAGTTTTTGTACGAGGCTTAAAGTAGTGACCTTTTACATCCCACAACAAAATCGTCGGTCGTCGCTCGAAATGAAATGGCATTGTGCAGTTTATATGTAAATCGTTGTCATGTTGGTGCACACGTACGAACTATTGTGGACGATGTTTAGGCACTCATTTACAAAGGGTTAAAGCATTTATAGGCCTATGGCCTCTATTATAATTAATTTAGATTTTAATAAACAGTTTTCGTAAATCTGTTGTAACGGTGGGATTGATGAAAATTCTGACATATCTGTCTAATAATACCATGGAGGAAGAAATAATACTAAGCTTCACACTGTCAATTTGCCAATACATTACACATTATTTTTTTCTAAAAATTATGGTTAAAATAATCGAACCCATATAGTATCTCGATATTAAGGGGCTCTTTTACTGCAGTTGCGTCGCTGATAGTTGTCATCGGCAATCTGAGTCTACCAGGTAAAAGACCGCAAGACTAAAAAAATGAAGCGCCACTCATTTTACTGTAAATCACGGGCAATTTATACGTCAAAACGTACACTGCTATAACTATAAGCACATAATGGCGCAATGTATCATAAGTTTGCGATGAACTTTTACTTTGCGACCACTAACATGTCATCGCAAGATTGTCATCGCTAAATAAAACTTTGCGACGAGTATATTCATCGTTAAGTTTTAGTGAAATCGTCGGCTAAAAATCAATCGCTAAGTTGCGATGGATTTTAGATTTAGCGATCGATTTCGGCGTTTGCGATGACCAAAACGCGTTAGTGAAATCGACCCCAGGACCCCTTTGGTAATAGGCCGATCCATTTAGCTCCGCCCCATCATTGCGTATTGACCCAATCACATCCCATTGTGCAACACAAAGTCTGACAAATAAAGTCTGACATGCGTATGCTTGGCGTGGGCGGACGAGTTGTGCAGAATGGCATAGGAGAGCCTCACGTGTTCTTGCTCACATGTGCGCCGTGGGCGGAGCCTAATGGATCGGTCTATTGTCAGAGACCAGTTTTCAAGCACTTGCCATGCCCATGTATCCCAACATGTATGCATAAAATGTAACAAACCTGTGGAAGTTTGCCTTAATCGATTATCAAACTTCCAGAAAATAGTTGAAGAAAAAATTCTTTTTAGAAGTCTGTGAAAGGCTTCACGCCTGAAGTCTTTCGCAGATGCAAATATTTCAGTGAGAAATCACTTCTTTCTCAAAAACTTTGTTACTTCAGAGGGAGCCGTTTCTCACGATGTTTTACAGCTCTCATCGAGTCGCATTGTGTTTCTAATCGTGATGTCCGATTGTGTTTCGTAAGTAAATTATGTCGTCGTAAATAGTGGTGAGCAACACCATTGGTTCACCAAGCAGGAAGCCACGACTATTGTTGTAGTTGTCGTGGAGGTACGATTAACCGAGTAGTTAAAAAACGATAGTCGCTACTCGACTAAGCAATCAATAGTTGCGACTTTGACACTTGTCGCAATAGTCGCCCAGGCTTAATTGCATCACGATTAATTGAAGACGTAATAATAATAAAGACAAGTTCTTATTCAGCGCATTTTTCAATAACCATCTCAATGCGCTTTAGATTAGTGCCCTGGTCATTGGGCAAATTACATCCCTGTAATCTTTCTCAGCCCCCCTGGGGTGTATACAGCCCTGAACTGCCTTGGCACACCAGTGGCTTTTTCATACACAATATCAACCTCTACCCTCGCAGGTATCCATTTATACCCCTGAGTGGAAAGAAGCAACTATAGTCAAGTGTCTTGCTCAAGGACACAAGTGTCATGACTGGGATTCGAACCCACACTCCACTGACTTTTCCACCTGAACTTAGATTCAATCCCTTAATCACTCGGTCATGACACCCAACAAATCCGATGCAGCCCTTTCATTTTTCAAATGTTACTAAGCTTCCAAATGTTTCCGCCCCAGAAAAAGCCCTAATATTTAGGACTCTGTTTCTGTGAACAGCTCAAAGGAAGAGTCCTATAGAGGGCTAGGCGCAACCTGAACTCCTGAGATACTGGGCCCAATTTCATAGAGCTGCTTGAAGACACTGGACACTATTGGTAATTGTCAAAGACCAGTCTTCTCACTTGCTGTATCTCAACATTTGCATAAAATATCCCCCCTGTGAAAATTTGAGCTCATTCGGTCATCTAAGTTGCGAGATAATTATGAAAGAAAAAAACACCCTTGTCACACGAAGTTGTGTGCTTTCAGATGCTTTATTTCGAGACCTCAAAATTCTTAATCTGAGGTCTCGAAATCAAATTCGTGGCAAATTACTTCTTTCCTGAATACCACCTTAATTCAGAGGGAGCCATTTCTCACTAAGTTTGTTACCATCAACCGCTCTCCATTACTTGTTACCAAGTAAGGTTTTATGCTAATAACTATTTTGAGTAATTACCAAAAGTGTCCACTGCCTTTAAGCACAAAATAAGCTAAGCAAATCAAAATTATGCTAACCGAGATAAAGTTACCAGCCAGTGAGAATTTTTTTAACAGTATTTTCTACTTGAGCAGCTCTATGCAATTGGGACCTTGTTAACCGGAATAAAGGGTTTTTTTTCCTTTCATAATTATCTCGCAACTTAGATGACCGAATGAGCTCAAATTTTCACAGGGTTGTTATTTTAGGCAAATGGTGAGATACAGCAAGTGAGAAGACTGGTCTTTAACAATTACCAATACCCAGCCGACTGTGCACAACAACAAAATAAAAACGTACCTGGGTAGTTTCTGCTGGTATCTGATGCTGGATAACGTGAAGGGGTTCCACAGAGATTCCAATCTGTGACATCGTCTTCATCGGCTGCTGTACAGGCATAGACTGCATGAATGAGTTGTTTGTAGAACTTCCTTTGAAAGACACATTCAAACAAAATCATAAAAAGACAATCAATGAATAAACCCGCAGAGGCAGCAAGGGCCCATCGCGCCGATTTCATGTGTCCACGTCCTACAGCCTCACGCCACATGTGGGCGATTTCGCTCGGCCGGCCAAGTTGTTGGGCCTAGGATGACCGAGGGCGGCCTCTGTCTAGGTCTCTTCCAGCCAGGAGCTGGTGCTAGGCCTCCCCTGGAGTTGATGGCGATGCTTTAGAGCTTTTTTTAGCTGGGATGTTGTCAGCTAGGCGAGCGACTGACGCGAAGAAGGCAGAGTGGCGGTGTTGAATTAGTTGGTTGATGGGGGGGGGGGGGGGGGGGGCGGACACGTTCTTTGGGTGACCTCATTGTTGTTGACGAAGTGGAACCACTGGATGCCAAAAATTGATCAGTTGACACTGGAACACCTTAGTAATATTTTCAGAGACCAGTCTTCTCACTTGGTGTATCTCAAATATGCACAAAGAACAAACCTGTGAAAATTTGAACTCAATTGGTCTTCGAAGTTGTGAGAGAATAATGGAAGAGAAAACCCTGTTCGTACGAAGTTGTGTGCTTTCAGTTCAGATACTTGATTTCCAGACCTCAGCTGAGGTCTCGAAATCAAATCAAATATTTTAGTGAGAAATTACTACTTTCTCAAAAACTACGTTACTTCAGATTCAGAGGGAGTCGTTTCTCACAATGTTTTTTACTATCAACAGCTCTCCATTGCTCATTACCAAGTCAGTTTTTATGTTAACAATTATTTTGAGTAATCACCAATAGTGTCCAATGCTTCTAACCAAGATGATTTCTTGCTTTGCTTTAGGGAATATCTCAATAGTCTTGCTCTGGGCAAGAAGGATTGTTCCTGTAGGTATTTGGGCAATTCCAAGCAAACATGGACATGACACACAAAAATCAAGTTTATGTCACAACTTTCTTTCCACTTAGAAGTTATAGCTAACATATGAAACAAATTTTTAGTTGTTGACAAGGAATGAACCCAATTATTGCCAAATCAGAACTGGCTTGGGCACCATGTAGGCGTGGCTACATTGCCTGGAAAACTGTAATGCGACTGACCGTAATGCGACTGACCATGGTTTTGCCATGTATACCTAAAAGTTCAAGTTGCTGACCATTTATAAGTATCCTGTTGGATACTCATGTATAAGAGTTGTGTGTTACATATAGTAACACTTTCACAATCTTTTTGATAGAGGAGATTTTTGAATTGTGACAAGTGTTTTTTTTTACCATGTCCTTTTTGTGTAATGCGACTGACCGGTCTTTACAACGTTATAACATCCAGAGCACAAAGCCCACAACATTTCTAATAATTATCAATTCAAAGCCTTGGGTGTCAAGTACAAATCAGTCTATAAACTTAGAGGAAAGAATATCTCACACAGAACTTCTAGCACCACGATCGAGAAATGACACTGAAAAGTGTTATGCGACTGACCGCGGAATTGCCCATTTGCACGTACATGGACATGTAATCATAATATTTTGCGGGTGGAGATGTGACAGTTATGCCAATAAAACGGGATATAAACACCGGCCTGATGAAACATATTGACTACATTTTTTTGTCAACCATACCTTTCTTCAAGCCGACTACTTTAAAAATGGCACTTGGCTTTTCGTTGGTGATGAAACCGAGAAACATCCAGACCATTTCGCCCTCCGGTGACGGCCAACTGAAGTAGATGGCCCCGCCCATTCCCTCTGGAACTGCTGCGGTCCCGGTCAGGAAGACAACGATGTGGTTGATGGTAGCCGCATTGAAAATGTTGAAGAGGACATGAGTGTCGTCTATCTGTTGCATGTCCGTCTGGACCTAGAAAGTAAAATGGGTGAAACTAGTTAAGAGATGGTTGCGAGAACTAGATGTTAAATTTGCATTTGGGATAAAGAATTTCATATACTTTTGATTTTACCATTACACCGACGAGTAACTTTCACGAGTTCTCAGGCATACTCGATTACTTGGGTGGGATTAGAACACAGGACCTTTGCAAATCTGTAGCAGTGTCTTACAAACTAGACCACCTAGAGTGCCTGGTAGCTAGAGGCAGTTTGAACCCTTTATTTAGGATGGTAAGAAGACACTGCTCGTTAACTGCAAGGGTCGATGGTTCGAATCCCACCCAAGTAATATGCCCGTGATTTTTTTTTCACAGAACTCGGGAAAGTACCGAGTACTAACATATCGGTGTAAAGGGTAAAACCACAATTGATCTGATTGCGATTTTAGTGTTGGGGATGGGGAACAGAGGGATCTCCCTCACTCCGAGGTCTCTGTAGAAAGACAACGATGTGGTTGATGCTAGCCGCATTGTCATTGTTAGAGGATGACGTGCGAATCGTAAACCTTTGAATGTCCGTCTGGACCTGAGAATAGAATGGGTGAGAATAGTTAAGAGATGATTGCGAGTGTAAAGCCTGATTCATACTTCTTCCTGCGAAAGCGAATGTGAATGCGTTGTAATTTTGCACCCCAAATTCGCAAGGAATAGTTCACATCAGTTTGCTAAGTGCTAAACAGCCATGTGAAATCGTCACCATTTGTTCTATCGCATAATTGCATTCGCATTTGCAGGAAGTATGAACCTGACTTTACACTCGCAATCCTACTGCTACTTGCCGTCAACTCGTTTGGTGTCGTCCACTCCGTCAACACAACCAAATATCATTTTGATAAGTTATTCCAATGGCCAACAACTCAGACAAGAGAGCACTGTACTTTATATAGCCCAGGTTGGACTCCTCCGTTGCGTGCAACGCGACGGAGTCCAAAGGTCCCGTACCATTGCGAAAGATTTTCAAAAATCTGTTAAAAATATTTCTACCCAAGTTGGGAGTCTGAACTTTTACTCACATGTTCCTTGTAGTTGGAACTCCAAGCCCGCGTTATTTAAAATTGTTGACTTGTCTCCTTTGGTGTTAATATTTTGTGAAAAGAAAATTGAAATTTACGTTTTCCATTCCCACGTCGTCCACTAACTTCCGTGTAAACACTTTCTTGCACTGATCACTGGCGGCGCCATCAACTTGCGTCAACCACTCACTAAGCAGATGGATAATAGTCAGCGAGCAATTTACACAAAGCGCAGAACATAGTATACCGAGCATAGACGTCTTGTGCCAAGACTCCATGTGCTGGAAGCATATCTTTTTCCCAGGACAGATGAGGCCGTTAAGTTGGCGCATGCTAAGTGGCCTCATCGGTCCTAGGAAAAAAATATACGCGCGCAGGAAAGCGCCCTCTGTTGTCCGTCTATATGACAAGAAGAAGCCGTGTAAAAAAGCAAGATGGCGGCAGACGGCTTTGCTGCTTATAAATAATTTTTAAGAAAAAAACTCACTTTGTAACCGAAATTCAACCTGAAACTTTAAAAAAATTCTATTTGAGGTGTAGTGCTTTCCAGTTTTATGCCTCCTTGATTTTAAATGTGTATTGGAGGAGTTGAAGGCGATTTGATGGCACCTACTCAGTTGACGGCGAATAGCGGCAAGACAACGCACTGCACTCTAAAGCCATGCGCACTTGAGCTCACACTATCAAGTGGTATATGATGATCAACATCGCCAGTGCAGAACTTCGACATATTTTCGGAAATAATTTCTTCCATGGATATATTTGTTAGCTGTAAACTCGTTGAAAATATAGTGAGGGACACTATAAATATATGAACGGGTAAAAAATTAAGAAAATTGTAGTCAAATTTGTGTTCGCATTGTAAAGAACCTTTATACCCAGGACGTCAGTGCAGTGGCACTCTAATCATATTTGATTTTTTTTAATTTTTTTTTTATCAGGTTTATTTTTTAATTTCTTAATTTCTACAGGGGTGTTTTAGTTTTTTCTTTAATAAGTTTCAAAGATCCATTCTTTTGTATTTAATCTGTTCTTTGTTATTTTGTTAGTATTTTCTTTGTAATAGTTACTGAGCACTTTTGTGGATTTGTGCGCTCTATAAGACCTCGTTATTATTTTTATTATTATTATCGCGCCCAACAGAAACTCTGCTCATTTTTCTTGTTAACTTTACCTCTTTTCACCAATCAAGTGTTTTCTTAATATTTTTTATTTTCAAATTTTCATCCACAGATTTCACGTTTTTCTTTTTCACTTCTCCAGAGAAACGGCACCCTCTGAAGTGCCATAGTTTCCGAGAAAGAAGTAATTTTCCACGAATTTGATTTCGAGACCTCAGATTTAGAACTTGAGGTCTCAAAATCAACCATCTAAACGCACACACCTTCGTGTGACAAGGTTTTTTCTTTTTTTTCATTCATATCTCGCAAGTTCAATGACCAATTGAGCTCAAATTTTCACAGGTTCGTTATTGTATGCATATGTTGAGATACACCAACTGTGAAGGCTAGTCTTTGACTATAACCAATAATGTCCACTGCCTTAAGGGAGAATGCTGACTGGCTCATTAATGTCTCAATAACAAACATTACACAACGTACCCATGGCTCGGTACACCGTACCGATGTTCCCGTAGGCTATGCCCAGTCCGCGATGGTTTCCCGTTTGACTGTGGACTTCCAAGCATTCCACAAGGAGCAAGATGGCCGCCTCATTGCCCTTCAGAGCTGATGATGAAGAGAAGAACAGACACAAATCAAAAATGATTTTGATTTTCAAATAATTATTGACTTCTTTAAAGTAATTATCCCTGGGGGTGCTATCTGATAGTGGCTTCCTTTATATAGCACAATAGGAAAAATATAGCACAACAACGTCCCATATCCAAAGAGGTCCAAGGCCGAGGTCTTGTTGGATGTGAGATGCAGACGCACTATATTTTTCCGTTATTTTTCCCTATATAGGACTCTTCCTCTGTACACAGATACAGAGTCCTAACTATTGAGGCCTGTTACTGGGGCGGAACATTTTCAAAGCTTCATAACTCAAATCTTACCTGCAACAAGCCACTAACTTCATTAGATTCACATTCCATGGCGGCATACATTTTTCTGCGGTGGGTTTTGGTCCTCATATATTCCTCACAAATCCGTCATTTTCGTGAAATAATGCAGCTCCCAACGTTAAAAAAATCCTGTTTTCATCGTTTTCTCACAGTATTGTCTGTTGCCGTGCGTCTGCGTATACATTCGCATGCAAGACGCATGATGCAAGACCAGAGCTGCCAACCTTAAATTGAGAAAATCAGTATTCTGAAGCCTAAAAATCAGTATTCTGCCAATGAAATAAGTATTTTTCTGCGCGACACAACTCGACTACCCTTTGGTACTTTAGCTACCTTTACGCATGCTATTCTTATCGTATAATCACAGCTAATGGCCTCACAATTCAAACCTACAAGATTTACTGCCTGTTGTAGACTGCAGCTGCCTTTTTGCAGTTTTGAAGGAGATTGTCGGGTGCTATAGAACTGTCTGGAAACATCACTTTCACAAGGTCAGTCAAGTGATCAGCAGCAGCAAAAGGCAGATTATGCTCTATTAAAAATTGTGTCATTAGAGTCTCTGCTCTGATGACTGAAAAGTCGGAAAAGTTTCCGTATGGCGCCACCACTTTTTCATTCGAAATAAAATAATATAGTATCTAATTTACCTGATTGATATATCCCTTTTTGTAAAAATGAGTGAAAAAGTGGTGGCGCCATACGGAAAGTTATCTGAAAAGTCTTTCGGCTGCAAGAACTCGGCGATGTTACCAGTACTTTTTGACGATCTAACGGCAGACTGGTGTTTCTTCGATTTCACGTGGATTTGAATGTCATTCGCACCTCCGTGGCTAATGGAAAAGTCAGATGAACAAAGTGTACACCTCGTGCTGTACTCGTCCCGTCTGGAGGATGAAATGCATGACCACTTCTTAGAATATTCCTTTTTGAACATTTGCTTTCTGGCACTCTTCGACGTTGATGATAATGAAGCCATTTTAGTGCTCAATCAATCGTGGTATTTTCTACAGAAACCGCTAGTGTGCATGTGGTCGACGTGCACAGAGCATGTAGCATGATACTAGTCTAGTTCCCAGACCCGAAAATCTCCGACTAGACTATCGAAGATTCGTCAGTATAATGGAGATCAATGATCTGTTGTCAGAGAACCAGACTAGGCATGCTACCAGCTGGCGTGGTGCAGTTTGCTCGGCTCCATCTCTGTTGCACAGATTGTAAAGTGAGAAATGCCACATGTGCGTCGCTGGTTCCCTGCATGTTGATCGGATTCCGTACAATAAAAATCTGGATCCAGGGAAAAAATGGAATCACGCACATGGGAACTCAGAGAAGGCGGGAAATAATATTGTTGGCAGGCTGTCGTTTTTTAGGTGGTTACGTGATGTTGCTTTTATTTGGTGGGTGTGTTTTTTCTTCCAAAATTGGGGATTTTGTAATTTCAAAGTGTGCATTCAATGTTATAATTTTCTTTGACTTTTTCAATACGTCCTTAGAATTAATTATTTATTTATTTATTTATATTTGCGTAAAGCTGCTCTCCTGACTATTTAATTAAAAATTGGGAAACAGTATTGTATTAATTCCGGAGTTCTTGTAATTGTTTCGGCCTTTAAAAAAATTATATCTGGGTAAGCTGTTGAAATACAACAATAAATGTAATGCCCTTCCTGGCGATAATTCTCCGAGGTCTCATTTTAACGAAAGTGTCATCGAATAAAATTTGCAACAAATGCCCATGAGAAAAACACAATAACTGTGCGTAAATATTAATTTTATGATTTAAATTATTGTAGCCGTAATCGATTTAAAGCTAGCAATACATAAGTATACGAGTGTCGATTGTAACCCCGTATCCAATTGCATGTGCACGCACCGCACGTCATACGGTCAAAGCATGGCCAGCGTGTAGCGCCCGGTTTTTACAGGGGGCCATTAGCGCGCGTCGCGCAAAGTAATTCAGGGTTTACACTCAGCGCGCGCAGCATTAAAATTTATGGAGGGCATCTGAAAAAAAATGCACAGCATAGCAGGCCAGTGTATAGGTTCTCCGTAAATTTTAAAGAAAACAAAGTATGATCGGATTTCCCCAAAAACGTATTTTGAAACGCATATTCGTACATCCGTATTCCTGTTTGATTTCCGTATGAAATACGGAAAATCCGTACTAGTTGGCAGCTCTGCAAGACGCATGAATTCTTGGTCACCATACTCTTGACTGCACAGCATTAACACACAAACGCAATGCAAGATTTGCGCATCTTGCGTAAACACGGCAGACTGTGAGAGTACGAACAAAAAAGGGAATTCCGTAACGTTGGGAGCTGCATTATTTCATGAAAATGACGGATTTTTGAAGAATATATGACGATCAAAACCCACCGCAGAAAAATATATGCTGCCATGGAGTGTGAATCTGTTGAAATTAGTGCTTTCTTGCAGGTAAGATTTGAGTTATGAAGCTTTGAAAATTTTCCGCCCCAGAAATGTACCCTGATATCCAGGATGTCGCTGTAGTATTACGAAAGTGTAAGGCCGCCAGGGCTAATTTTTCCGTATTCCATGAGCGTGTGTGTGATAACTTATAATACTTAAAATTCAAACCTGTGTATATCTTGCCGAGGCAGTTTAAGGCACGCAACTTCATCGCCAAGTACCCGATCTTGTCGGACAGCTCCAGGTGTATGGCGTGGTAGACCAAGGCCATGTCGTAGTCCGGTGGGCTCATAGAGTAATGAGTGAAGCCAATGTTGAAGCAGGAAACCACTAAAGCTGCCTGGTCACCTAGGGAAGGAGAACAGGTATAATGTAAGAGGGCCGTTCACAGTTATCAACATTTCCAATCCTGTCCAAGAGCTCCAGGTGTATGGCGTGGTAGACCAAGGCCATGTCGTAGTCCGGTGGGCTCGTGGAGTAATGAGTGAAGCCAATGTTGAAGCAGGATACAACTAGAGCTGCCTGGTCACCTAGGGAAGAAGAACAAGTATGATGTAACAGGATCGTTCACAGTTATCAACATTTCCAATCCTGTCAGTGTCAGAAAGCTCTAGCTGTCCTGCATGGTAGACCAAGGCTGATGTGTAGATCAGTGGGCTCATGGAGTAATGAGTGAAGTCGATGTTGAAGCAGGAAACCACTAAAGCTGCCTGGTCACCTAGGGAACGAGAGCAGCTATAATGTAAGAGGGTCGTACACAGTTGTCAACATTTCTGATCCTGTCAGTGTCAGAAAGCTCTAGCTGTACTGCGTGGTAGACCAAGGCTGAGTTGTAGTCCGGTGGGCTCATGGATTAAAGAGTGAAGCCGATATTGAAGCAGGAAACCACTAAAGCTGCCTGGTCACCTAGGGAAGGAGAGTAGGTATAATGTAAGAGAGTCGTTCACAGTTATCAACATTTCCGATCCTGTCAGTGTCAGAAAGCTCTAGCTGCACTGCGTGGTAGACCAAGGCCGAGTTGTAGTCCGGTGGGCTCATAGAGTTATGAGTGAAGCCAATGTTGAAGCAGGAAACCACTAGAGCTGCCTGGTCACCTAGGGAAGAAGACCAGGTATAATGTAAGAGGGTCGTTCACGTTATCAACATATCCGATCCTGTCCGAGAGCTCCAAGTGTATGGCGTGGCAGACCAAGGCCATGTCGTAGTCCAGTGGGCTCATGGAGTAATGAGTGAAGCCAATGTTGAAGCAGGAAACCACTAAAGCTGCCTGTCACCTAGGGAAGGAGAGCAGGTATGAACGAGAGAGCCCAATTTCATAGCGCTGCTTAACTGTAAGCAAATTTGCGCGCTTACTGTAGCAGAAAAATTTGCTTAAGCCTTAGCGTATTTCACAGGTTAGCAGAAAAATTGGACGGCCATTGCGTGTTTACCATGGATTTGCATTGTGACGTCATTTATTTTCGTGCGGTAAGCACCGGAAGGTTAGCATGCCTTTTCATGTGCTTACGGTTAGCAGCGCTACGAAATAGAAATTGCACAGTAAGCACAAAATCGACTGTTAAGCAGCGCTATGAAACTTGCCTCTTTGTTTTGCAAACACAAACTGTTTTTTCTGATGGGTAAAGGCATCAGTGAACCGCCCCTCCGACCGAAAAGTGGTTCCCAAGTCCCCATGGCGATCTGCCACGGCAACAGGATCTTCAAGTCGCTCGGCGATAGCGATGGCTTCTCTTAAGTACTCTTTAGCTGTTCCGAAGTCTGCTGAAGCCCTGGAATGCAATGCAACAATCATAAATTTAGGCTGGTTTTATCCCATTGGTTGAAAAATGTCATATGACGTTTACCAGGGCCAAATTTTAGAGAGCTGCTTAAGAAAAAAATTGTTGCTTTTAGCATGGAGCAATACTCCATGCTTTTAGCAATTCCAAACAAGATACCAGGTACAGATAGCACACATGACAAAATATCTTGGCTGGTAAACTTATTCTGGTAAGCAATATTGTTTGGTGTTAGGTACTTTTGGGTTTTGAAAGCAGCTCTATAAAATTGGGCATCTGAATTAAAATTTTGAAGCATAAAAAAAGACAACCAGATAGATCTGTGGCTTCGACAAACTTACCTACAAGCATTTCCAAATGACTGTAACATTAGCCCCCTATTCTTGTCGCTCATATTCCGTTTCAACAGCGGCTGGAAAACCTTGGCAATAGCCTCCTTCAGATGTCCACTCCCAAGAATCCAATCCCCGTGATGGATGGTTGCCGTGGGGATCTTGTCCACGTCGCCCATCTCGACGGCCAACACCTCAGCCTCGTCAAGATACGTCTTGGCATCCTGCAAGTTGCCGAGGAAACGGTGAGCATTCCCCAAGTCCAACGCTGCCTGAAAGTGCATCTCCCTCAATGATGAATCAGAGGGCCCAGCATGGATCCATGGGGAACCCTCCTTTGGTGTTGGCAGGTTGCTAGCACCCAATGGTGTAGACTTTGCTGCTTTATATTCTTGTTGAGCAGCCTACAGGCCTTTGCTAAGTGGCCCAATGGACATGTAAACTTGGTACTTCAAGTGAAAGCTGGACAAACAAAAGGCAGGCGACATCCGTATTCAGATTCATGAGGTCTTGAAACATTCTAAACCTCCTAAATCCAATCTATCGAAACGAGAATTCCAGGCTATAAATGACCTACGCCGGGATCCCTCAATACACATCCTGAAGGCTGACAAGGGTAATGCCACTGTTGTAATGGACCGCACTGAATATGATCAAAAGGTTCAAAGTATCCTTGACACAGATACCTATGTCCGCCTAAAGAAGAACCCGATCCCATCAGTTGAAAGGAAGCTCGCTGCCATGCTCCTCTCCCTAAACTGTAGCACTGCCATACCCACTCCATTGTACAGACATCTCAGGCCTTCGGCCTCGAAGTGCCCGAGATTCTTTGGTCAGTCAAAGATTCACAAACCAGATAAACCGCTCCGCCCTATTGTCTCCTCTCGAGGTTCCCCTACCTAAAACCTCACCCAACACTTGACTAAACTTTTACACCCACTTGTGGGCAAAACACCTCACCATGTACCCAATTCAGCAGGGTTTATCGATATTATCAAGGGAACTGAATTACAGTCATCCGATATATTAGTGAGTTTTGATGTCAAATCTCTTTTCACTAACGTACCCATCAATGAAGCTTGCCAAATAACCAAAGCGGTACTAGAACAAGATGAAACTCTAACCGATCGAACCAGCCTAACGCCAGACCAGATTCATGATCTATTAATGACATGCGTGAAGTCCACATACTTCCAATGGAGAGATGGATATTACAGACAGGCTTTAAGAACTCCCATGGGGTCTCCTATTTCCCCAGTCTTAGCGAACATTTTCATGGAAGATTTTGAACAGAAAGCCCTGGGTACCGCTCGACTCAAACCCAAACTTTGGCTCCGATATGTGGATGACACGTTCATCATTTGGTCACATTGATTGGAAAACCTTGATGACTTCCTTAGTCACATTAACCGCCAACACCCTAACATTCAGTTCACCATGGAAACTGAGACATCCGATTCATTACCTTTCCTTGATGTACTCATTTCAAAGAAGACTGATGGTTCTCTAGCACACTCCGTGTACAGAAAACCCACCCATACAGACCGCTACCTCAACGCTCGATCATTCCATCCTCCTTCTGTGAAAGCCTCAGTGAACCGGACCCTACTTCAAAGGGCACACATTATTTGTGATAAGAAACATTTACCTAATGAACTGGAGCACCTTAACACAGTGCTAAAAGAGAATGGGTATAAACCAAACAAAAGAGAGTCCCTTTCAAAACACAACTCTCAGTCTGCACAATCCAAAGATATGCCCATTGCGGTCCTTCCGTACATTGGTCATACCTCACACAAAATTCAACGGATCCTCCGTGAGGCCGAAATCAAGGTCTACTACCGAACTCACAACAAGTTGGATACTAAGCTACACACTCACAAAGACAAGCATGACTCTAGCAGTCAGGCAGGGGTCTATCGCATTCCTTGTACTTGTGGTAAAGTGTACATTGGCAAGACCGGTAGAGACCTAACTACCTGGCTAAAAGAACATAAAGCACATGGCCGCAGAGGAGAATATGACAAATCTGCCATTGTCAAACACTCCACCGATTTAGACCATGTCATAGATTGGGATCAGGCTCGTATCATAGCACCTGAGAGACATTGGTATACAAGGCGCATAAGGGAAGCTATCAAAAAATACAGACACGACACTGTGCCACAAGATATCGGCTATTTCATCAGCAGCATTTGGCATACTATCCTACCACCCTCCTCCTCTAACAACCCCCAACCTACTGACACGCCTCACTACACCCGAGAGGTTTCTCACACAATGGCCAACCCTAACAATAGCCCTGAGCCCGCCAACCACACAACCAATCAGAGCATTGATTGACCTGCAGTGGATCCACTGAACCCCTATAAATAAGCCCACTCTTCTCTTACCTCTTCAGTCTCCTGACGATGACTAGAGCAAGCTAGTCGATAGTTGAGACCCATTTCAGAACTGACTCCGCGGCAGTACAGTTAATTACAATCCTATAAGCTAAAGTAGTAGTTAGTCTAATTTCTATACCATCCGCCCTGGTAATAGTTAAAAAGCAGGACAGTTCTTTTCAGAACTGAGAAGTCTCCCGAACCTCCGATTATCTACTCCACGGCAGTAGAGTAAAGCAAGACAGTTCCCTAAGAACAACTCTACCTGGCAAGTAGATACACACATCGTGTTACCGCAAACCAAATATACATTGATACCTCACCATGCAATGCCTTAAATCCTATATACTGTACTTCACTTTCTGTCAAAAAGAGAAGATAAACGCAAAAGGGGGGTACAGAACTGGGATCAACTAAGTGCGGAAAACTGCACTTACTGCTAATGCAACTATTGATAAAACATTGTCTTTGTGTTTAAGAAAGAGGTAATTTCTCAGTCAAATAAAAAGGCTTCATATGCATCTGAAAGCACACACTGAATGTATATTATTCAAAAAGGGTGTTCTTTCTTTCATTATTATCATGACACTTCGATGACCAATTGAGCCAAAATTTTTGCAGGTTTACTTTATGCATTTGTTGGGATACACCAAGTGAGAACACTGGTTTTCGACAATTACCAAACACCTCCAGTGCCTTTAAACTTACCTGCTCAGTAGATATTTCTGGGAAGCTAAGCGTATCTTCAAGTAACGTGGCCGCAGCAGGCAGATTGGTCAGCAGTAGAACTTGGGCCTCGGAAATCCTCTCATCTGTGATAGATGACAGACATTTTACATGGTTGGTAGTAAAGCATCTTGCTCAAGGACACAAATGTCTTGAACAGGATTCGAACCCACACTCCGATGACTTAAGGCCGAGTCACACTGCAGCGATAACGAAAACGCTAACTATCACGACGCAAAGAGAACGCATTGTATTGGTTGAATTGCTCCACGCAGAATATGCACACTCTCATTCAACCAATGGAATGCGTTCTCTTTGTGTCGTTATCGTTATCGTTCTCGTTATCGCTGCAGTGGGACCGGGCCTTTAACCACCAAGTTCTATAGCACATATTACACTGACCAAATCAATGCGATTTACATTATTGCCCTTGTCATCGAGTCAATAACATTCCTATAAACTTTCTCAGCTCCCTGGGGATTTCAACCCCGAGCTGCCATGGCGCTCTAAAGGCTTTTTCACTCACAATATCAACCCCTACCCTCGCAGGTACCCATTTATACCCCTGGGTGAAGAGAACGAATTATAGTAAAGCATATACTCCAGCACATACCCCCCTCAAGCTGAGCGTCAACGCTCGAGTGGGAATCCGTCCCGGCCCAGCCTGGAAGAGACCCAGAGGGCGACCACGCAACACCTGGTTGCGCCAGCTAGAAGTGGACCATGGCTCACCGGCACAGCAGCTGTGGCAGTCTAAAACAAATCGATACGTCCCTCTTGATGGACCACAAATTCACATTCATTAAACTTTACTCCGTTTGAAGATTGGTAGTAGAAAGCGAACAAAAAGTACCTAGACCCTTTAAAGTTTATTTAATTTTAACCAACAACAAGCAACATTACCTCACCTATGGACTCGATTACACTCCAAAATGACATCTGTAATGCCTCCTGAAAACGGCAAGAAAATCACACTTTTATTGATATGATGACTTTGTTTTGCTACTCACATAACTCTTCAGTTTACCGCTGCCACCATGTAATGCCTCCTGCTGGCATTTAGAGAGAGAGAGGGACTCAGCTTGTATCATGAACTTTGATAGTTTTAATCACGTTAACACTTGGCTGCCATCTTGATGGAAAGGTACATGAGTAGGGGTTAGACTCTAGAGGGCGCTAGTCCTGTATGTATGCATGTGTGAATGTGACAACATCAACACCCTCAACAGATGGGAAACTGATTGGCAGCTCTGTTTCAACACCTCCAAGTGCCACTTGCTAAGGGTTACACATAAGAAAAAAACAATTGTGTCTAGCTAACATAAATTATTGGCAACTCAAACCTTGCAGAAGTTAAACATCACCCATACCTAGGCATTGATCTCAGCCACGACCTGAAATGGTCAACACATATTAGTCAAATAAGCTCCAAGGCCAACAGGATGAGGGCTCCTAAAGAGGAACATCTACTACTGTAATTGCAATAGCATACAAAACGCTAGTCAGGCCACTACTCGAGTATGGCTCTACTATCTGGGATCCCCACTTCGACACAGACATTAAGAAACTTGAACAGGTCCAAAATCGGGCTGCCAGATTCACAGTTCGTGATTACAGCCGTGAATCCAGCATTACTGCAATCCTAGGAAACCTCAACTGGGAATCACTCCGGGACAGAAGGACTAAATCTCATTTAACATCCGTCTACAGACAAAGAACCACATGGTTTAACACCTAACAATATAAAGGAATATCTCAACTCATGCACCGGTACAACCACAAGATCATCTAGTAGCCAGCATACATATAAACAAATCCGTGCCCACAAAGACTGTTACCGGTTCGCATTATACCCCAAGACCTTGCCAGAGTGGAGTCTACTTCCCCAAGACATCCGTACTGCACCTGACCTTAAGTCATTTAAGGCTGCGCTAGACTCCATCAACATCCACCAAGCGACAGAAAAAGCGCATTACAACAACTAATGGTTTGTCAAGCTGCGTTGCGTTTAGACCCCTACCCGACGTACGACGACAACCTCACCAGGTGTTTGTACGGAGACCAATACAGATACAGATACAGTACATTACAACAAAAGGATAACTTTCCGTATGGCGCCACCACTTTTTCACTCATTTTTACAAAAAGGGATATATCAATCAGGTAAATTAGATACTATATTATTCTATTTCGAATGAAAAAGTGGTGGCGCCATACGGAAACTTTTCCCAACAAAACACTTTGGAAGTGAAACTAAAAGTCAGTGCCATCCGATTTGTAAAGAAAGTAATATAAATCTGACATTGCATTTTCGTACGATGTAATTGTCAACTAGTGGACACCAACTACACACTATGCACCACACACCTGCAACCTACATTGGGAGATATCCAGATCCAGAGCTGCAAAGTGAGTGAGTGTTGTTAAAATGAATGTTGCATGTTGTCTTCCTCCATAAACATGTTTTACTTTTATAATCAACAATCTAAACCAACACAATTTAAGGAGCCAGTAGTAGTACTAGTTAGTCAGGTAAAATTCAAGCGAATAACCCAGGTACCTTCATGCAAATCACTTCAATTCAATAAACACTTTCCAATTTCCATAGTTGATTCCTGGGGGGAGCAGAGGAGAGCACACGTTTTGCTTTTCGGGAATTCCAAAGAAAGACTTTCTCTTTAGGGCACCACCTAGCACGCAACATACAGGTGTGTGATAACGTATTTGTCTTCAAGTAAACTTGGCGCGTGACATAGAACACACAAGACGAATGGTAGTGATATTAGCCGTGCAATATTATACAAATATTGACTGCTTCGAGTGCTATGGTTAAAACTATGACTCCCGAGGTGATCCCCGGAGCGTTCTATTTTCCCGAGGCGAGAGGGAAAATAGAACGCTCCAGAGAACACCTCGGGAGTCATAGTTTTTAACCATTGCACGAGTAAAAGCAGTCAATATTTGTTTTATAACACCCCAAACATTTCTAAATACTGTACTATTATTATTATTAAGTTACAGACCTGAATGCTACAATCCACGGACGACGCGAATACAGATTGCAAACACTTTTACTTACTGTGTGTGTTGCATGTAGTGTGTCGTGCAATCCGAAATGGTTACAGACTATTAATTTATCATCCTCGTACACGCAACGGACGTCTGGGTACTGCACGCCGTGTGCTAGTCTGTCGGACTCGACAAACCGAAACCACGATGGAGACCTCTCATTGGCCGAGTTCATAGAGGGCGCTAGGAGCGATCCTTCCATCGTCAGAATACTGCAGATTGAACCAGGCGGTCAATAGTTTATATAACAAGGAGACATTAGTACTTGCTAATGCCCTACATCGTTGGCCGAGTTCATAGAAGGCGCTAGGATGTAAACGTGATAACCCGACAGAGGGCGCGCTTTTCTTTTTGATTTCATTTTGTTTGCTTGAAGAATGTCTAGAAATCAAACCAAGAATAGACTTGCGCAAAGCTAACGGGCGATACTGCGCGCTGCCCATGCATGGTAAAGACCACAGACATAAAGAACCTAAAGACCAATCCGACGAAACAAAATTGGTAGCGCCCTCTATTGAAAACTATCAACTGCGGTGTCTGTTTGTGCACAATCTAGGCGTTGAAGACACCGCAGCAAATGGCGCGCGGTGCTCAACACTTGCCCGCCCGGTGCGCGTCGGATTGGTCTAGAGCTACTGGGAAATAATCCATGAGAAGGTCTTGGAACCAAGACTAGGGCCCTTTCCGAAACGACGGCTTCGGCTTTTGAATCAGCTCTGGCTAGCTTGGCCCCGCGGTTGATTAACAATATTGCGCGTCCTTTGCGTACGCGCTATGGGCTTCAGACGAGAGAACGGAGCCTGAAGCAGAATCCAAAGCTGATGCCGTGGTTTCGAAAAGTGGCTAGGTCCCAGTGGCCAGACATCACGCCCCGCAGAGTACTTATTGGACAAAACAAGGAATGGCACTTTGCCCTGTTGGCCAGATAAAAAGGAGCAGCCTCCAAGCTTGTCCGTCATTCACATCGTCATCCGCCTCAGCTCTACACGGAACTCAACTCGGCTGTTTTATCTCCAACCAGGTAAAACGAAAACTCAAAATGGTGTATCTTGACGTGCTTTCTTACTGTGTGTTTCGTGTAATGACATGCTCCTTAGGCCTAATTGATTTTAATAACATTTTTGGTTAAGCAGAATTTTGTATTCAGCAGAATTTTCAGAATTGTTTGGTTGTATGAGTGAATACGTACAGTTACATACAAATGTATTATCAGACAGATTGGAAAATGCACTGGACACGTTTGGTAATTATTGCCAAAGACCAGTCTCTCAACTTGGTGTGTCCCAAAATTTGGGCTCGATTGGTCATCGCGGTTGCAAGGGATTAATACAAGAGAAAAACGCCATTGTTTCATAAATGAAAGTATGTGTGCTTTCGTTCAGATTCCGGAGAAAGTCTTTTTCAGATTCGTATATTCTTTATTTTAGTGAGAAAGGCTCATTCTTAAAAACTGTCTTACCCCAGAGGGAGTCGTTTCCCACATTGCGTTATACTATAAACAGCTCTTTTTTAGTTTTTAAAATTTTTTTTCAGCTGTTGCTTGGGGTTAGTTGGCACACGAGATGAGCCGAGTGAGTTCAGCAACCGAGGATCAAGCCCTTCGGACAACCCGTCATCCACGGTGTGTTACTACTACAAAACATCCAATTGTATGGTGTGTCAGGGTCCAAGGTACTCCAAATATTTGGCTTGTTTTGTATAGTTATTGACATGATCTAGAATCCCCTATACTTGGGCGAAGGAACAAAATCACAGACACTATTAAACAATTACACACTCAAGCCAAATGGACCATAACAAGATTGCCATAATATAGAATTTGAGGCAATGCATGGCGAGGTATCAAATAAAATTATATATTTGGTTTGTGTTTTTTTTTCTCAAACCAATGATTTACCCACATAATCATCATCATCATTCTCTTGATCCATCAGAGGGGGGGGGGGGGACGTAGAGCCGCCCAACCAATGCGCTCTGCTGCCGAGTGCCACAGCTGCCCAGCCCGGGACTCGAAGTCTGCTTCAAGTTGGCCGGCCTAGGTGCTGCGAGGTCGGCCTCATGGCCTCTTCTAGGCTAGGCAGGTGCGGGATCCTCCCCGTGACCTACATAATGGGTGCATAATAGTGGGTCACAATAGCAAAATTACAGGCACCACTTTGAACAATGGCACCTAAACTCAAGCGAAACTGACCATGAAAAGATTGACACAATATACTATTTGTTCCAATCTTTTCATGGTTTAAAGGGAAGGTACACGTTTGGTACTTGTTAAATACCAGTGTTCTCACTTGGTGTATCCCATCATAACCATAAAATAACAAGCCTGTGAAAATTTGGGCTCAATTGGTCATCGAAGTTGCGAGAAAATGATGAAAGAGAAAACATCCTTTTTGGACGAATTTGTCTGCTTTCAGATAGGAATAAAAGACTTCTAGCTAGAAGTCTTTTATTATTTGAGTGAGAAATAACCTCTTTCTCAAAAACTACATTACTTCAGAGGGAGTCGTTTCCAACAATGTTTTATAATATCAACAGCTCTCCAATGCTCGCTACCCAGTCAGTTTTTAAGTTAATATTGTTTTGAGTAAGTACCAAACGTGTACCTTCCATTTAAGAGGGGGGGGGGGGTCATATCCATGCAATAGAGGACGTATCCCCCCAATTAATCCTGTCGCCCAGAAATTTCTGATAAAAAATGCACGCAGAATTCTTAGCCTGGTCCCCTGTCATTATCTGCAATGATGAAGACGCTATACCATTATTTCAGTTGATAAACTTGTAGTGACGTAAGGTTTCAATCTCTGCGTTTTGATTGGTCTATGCATGTGCTTCGAAGTGACGTAGTTTGTCAGCTACACTTCGTCCGCTGCTGCGCGATTGTGCGTGCACACATAATGGTGGGTGTAATGTTGTTTATCCATAATGTTTTATGTGTACACCTATGGGATTGCTATTAGTCCTTTGTCAAAGCCTTTGTAGCTTGGAGAGCTGCGATCCAAAACGATCGGAATGGGAGAACACGACTAAAAAAAAAAAAAGGCCCTCGTTGCTTCGCCACTCGCGTGCGTGGTCTCCCGTTCCATGTCGCTTGGTATCGCGGCTCTCCAATTGACGAAGGCCTTAACAAAATACCATCTTAAAGTAGGCCCTCACTCAAGTTGGGTTCGCCACTTGAGCGTGTGGTCTCCGGTATTATAACACCCCTTACAAATATTCTGCCTCTTCATTGGTTTAGAGCGCGTCACATGACATGTCTTAGTTTTGCTAAACGACGGCCGTGTGATAGTGCATCGGTTTGCCGTGCGCTAGTCCGAAGACTATCACACGGCGTGCAGTACCCAGACGTCCGTTGCGGGTCCGAGGATAAATTAATAGTCTGTAACCATTTTGGATTGCACGACACAACATGCAGCACAGTAACAGTTTTTGCAATCTGTATTCGCGTCGTCCGTGGATTGTAGCATTCAGGTCTGTAACTTAATAGTACAGTATTTAGAAATGTTTGGGGTGTTATAACACAAATATTGACTGCTTTTACTCGTGCAATGGTTAAAACTATGACTCCCTCGGTGATCCCCGTAGCGTTAAATTTTCAAAATAGAACGCTCCGGGATCACATCGGGAGTCGGGAGTCATAGTTTTAACCATACTCGAAGCTGTCAATATTTGTATACTAGTCGCTCCGCGGTTACACAATCCATGTCAGCTCCCTTAAGCCACGATGTCCGTGACGGAATGCCATGAGGCGCTGGAACCGAATGAAGCGTACGGGATCTATCACCAACGTCTTGGGCCAATACTAGCTTGGTCGTGGACGCTGGTTTACGAGAGGGGTTTAGATTACAAAGCTCTTTAACATTAATTGTGTCCTGTTTTTGTTTCAATTTCATGTATCCAAGCCTCCAGGAGAAGAAATGCTGCACTCAGCCCTTACCTGTTGGTGACGTCACAAACATCATTGCGAACGAATATCTGATTCCTGTGTTTACAATCGGTAGTGGTGGGTACGAGTTACACCCATTGCAACTTGACGGGACCTACAGCTTGCCCGGCGAAAACGGGTACGTATAAAACATATCTGAATACCCACTTCTTATTTAAGCCCTTTTCACACGAGCGCTGATAACCAACGTCCTCGGTTTAATGCGGGCGTCAACTGTTTGTGAAACATCTCAACACACGGCCGATCTGTGCGATTATAAACGCAGTTGTGATTTTTATTTGTAGTAGGTCCCGATCGCGGTTAGTTTGGTTTAAGTCGGGATCATTTGCTATTTCATTACTAGGGATATGACTAATGGCCACCATACCTCAAAAATCAAAATGGAAATATGGTTTACTGTTTTTTTTTTGCACTGGTTGTTTCTAGGTTTGACTGGAGTATTAACACGGCTACATCTAGCAGCCAATTGGGGGTCACCGTTTTGAATGACAATTCCTGCTGGGATGACATGAGAATCGTGATTGATGAAGGTTCATTCCTCAATGATTTCTTTGAATTTCGAGGGTTTCTGTATGTGGTTGACTAGCAGTGTTGTAGTTGAGTCCATGACCTTCGTGGCCAGGGCAGAGGGGGAGTCATCATGGGTCTGCGAGGTCGAGGGGGAGGCCGGCCTCGAGACCTCCAACCCTCCAACACCGTGGACTAGACCATTGATTTCGTTCTATAAAAGACACTGAACACTACTGGTAATGACTCAATATAGTTGTTGGTATTAGAACTTACTTGTTAACGAGCTGCTGATATTACAAATCATTGGGAGAAACGGCTTATCACTCTGAAGTAACATTATAGGTTTTGAGAATATCACAAAAGTATCAAACGACGTCATCAGCGCAAGCCCTTTTTCCCCATTATTCTCTTGCAACTTCGATGACCAGTTGAATGCAAACTTAGAGATACACCAAGTGAGAATGGTCTTTGTATCTTATTACCAAAGATGTCCAGTGTCTTAAAGGCAGTGGACACTATTGGTAATTGTCAAGGACTAGCCTTCATAGTTGGTGTATCTCAACATAATACATAAAATAACAAACCTGTGACATATTGAGCTCAATTGGTCATCGAACTTGCGAGATGATAATGAAAGAAAAACACACCCTTGTCACACGAAGGTGTGTGCGTTTAGATGGTTGATTTCGAGACCTCAAGTTCCAAATCTGAGGTCTCGAAATCAAATTCGTGGAAAATTACTTCTTTTTCTGAAACTATGGCACTTCAGAGGGTGCCGTTTCTCAAAATGTTTTATACCATCAACCTCTCCCCTTTACTCATCACCAAGAAAGTTTTTATGCTAATAATTATTTTGCGTAATAACCAATAGTGTTCACTGCCTTTAAGAGCAGCTATACGTTTGGAATCACTCTTTAAACTAATGACCAATTAATGCAGCTTTCGATGTATAGTTAAGTAGGATTTGAAACTTTGCATGGTGGAAGTAAGATATAGAAAAGTTTGCGGTAACACCATGTATAGTTAAGCATTTTGAGAATTATTTCACTTGTAAGTAATGTGGTAGGCCTAACTGTTTAAAGCCATCAAATTTATGCCCAAACATTTTAACCCAAGGAGCGTTTACTTAATAATGTCATTAGACCTTTGTTTTATAAGTCTGCCCTGCAAAGTATCATTACATACTGTCTTCTTATTGTTTTGGGGAATATGCGCACAAATCGGCCGCTTGTTTATAGGCATCTCTATGAAGTTGGGCACAGTCCTTGGACTGATGACGTCACATAATATTTTGAACACTGCCCGGCTCTTAAAACACCTTTCAATGTAAAAAAAATTGCTTTCTTAAAAACCATTTAGAAAAACTATGAATACAGAAATCAGTGCAAAAGTGCACGGAGAAAGTCTTTTCAATAATGTATTATTTTGTTATGTGTAGTGGCCTTGCGACCTTCGGAAACAAAAGATCTCCACTTACGTCGTTTCTAGGTCATTTTACACGACTGCCTTTAAGAGAAGCTATACGTTTGGAATCACTCTTTAAACTAATGACCAATTAATGCAGCTTTCGATGTATAGTTAAGTAGGATTTGAAACTTTGCATGGTGGAAGTAAGATATAGAAAAGTTTGCGGTAACACCATGTATAGTTAAGCATTTTGAGAATTATTTCACTTGTAAGTAATGTGGTAGGCCTAACTGTTTAAAGCCATCAAATTTATGCCCAAACATTTTAACCCAAGGAGCGTTTACTTAATAATGTCATTAGACCTTTGTTTTATAAGTCTGCCCTGCAAAGTATCATTACATACTGTCTTCTTATTGTTTTGGGGAATATGCGCACAAATCGGCCGCTTGTTTATAGGCATCTCTTTGAAGTTGGGCACAGTCCTTGGACTGATGACGTCACATAATATTTTGAACACTGCCCGGCTCTTAAAACACCTTTCAATGTAAAAAAAATTGCTTTCTTAAAAACCATTTAGAAAAACTATGAATACAGAAATCAGTGCAAAAGTGCACGGAGAAAGTCTTTTCAATAATGTATTATTTTGTTATGTGTAGTGGCCTTGCGACCTTCGGAAACAAAAGATCTCCACTTACGTCGTTTCTAGGTCATTTTACACGACCTGATGTTGTTATTCTGTTATTTTCTTTACCCAATAATTCTTCCGTGGTGTCCAAGTTGAACAAAGAATAACTTTGTGGGGGTCAAACAATACTCGGCTAATAAACTTTAAATTAATATATTTTGAACTTTGATTTTTGAGAAGTGTTGTTCGGAGGTTAACGGAAAGGTACACGTTTGGTAATTACTCAAAACAAATATTAACTTAAAAAAAATTGACTTGGTATTGGAGAGCTGTTGATAGTATAAAACATTGTGGGAAACGACTCCCTCTGAAGTATTGTAGTTTTTGAAAAAATAGGTAATTTCACACTAAAATAATAAAAGACTTCTAGCTAGAAGTCTTTATTCCTATCCGAAAGCACACAAATACGTGCAAGCAATGGTGTTTTTTCTTTCATCATTTTCTTGCAACTTTGATGACCGATTGAGCCCAAATTTGCACAGGCTTGTGATTTTATGCTTATGATGGGATACACCAAGTGAGAACACTGGTCTTTGACAATTACTAAACGTGTATAGTGCCTTTAAGGCTTAATCGTTATTGTAAAAAATCTGTAAGGAAAAGAAAAAGGGGGTTTATGTACAATGTACACATGACTTGTAACCTCGGATTTAACTGGGAATCTTCAGAAAAACCATGTAGGCCATGTAAAATGATGTGAGGTTCAAAGGTGCGGACAGGGTAGGCGGGTGTAAGTGCGGTGCGCATCGTCGGGTGTCGTCTTCCGTTGCTTGTTATTTTACAATACATCTTAGAAATGGTATACCTAAGTGACAGCATTGTAGTTTGCTTTTAATTTAAATGGCCAACTGTTTTTTTTTAATGTTTTTTTTTAATGAAAATGTTATCGTGGTAGACCGTAAATAAATAATCAAATGCAAAAACTGAATGCTTCCCGCATTTTACCTGGCAATTATTTATTAAATTAATTAGGACATGTATTGGTCCGGTTCCTGATCGAACAGCAATGCATTGTTCACCTGTAGGACAACTGCACTGCAAAAGACGGGTGCTAACATTTGTACTGAGGATCTTGTATTAGAGCAAATCAAAAAGCACCAACGGTTGTTAAACACCAAGGTGATTGTGTTTGCAGAGATCACAGTGTTAAATCTAACACACTTTGATACACCTATGTTTGAACCCAGACTCTCCACGCTTGGAGGCACAGTGCATTGCATACAAACTCTATTGAAGAGAGGTTGTTTTGGTAAAGGTCAGACCATAAAGGTCAGACTTTCCACTTAAAAGCACACTTATTGTGTGTACAGACTCATTTAAGGGAAGGTTGTTTTGGTATAAACACCTAAACCTACGCAGTGACAATCAAGAGTGTGGTGACAACTGAAGCTGTCAACTTGATAACATCTGTGTTGTGTTAAACAGGTAGGCTGTTCATTTTAATTCTCCATAATAAGTACTTCTGTGCCGTCGATTTAACAAAACTCTTCCTAACTTAAGATTATTAATCTTATGACTTAGGATGAGTCCCAACCCTGCACTGTAGTATGTATACATTAAGATTAATCTTCAGTTAGGACGATTTACTCGTCCTAAAATTTACTGGTCCTAACTCGAGATAAGACGAGTCCTAACTCTTTGTGAAATCGACCCCCTGATTGCTCAATGGATGTTGTAGTTATTATTACATTACGTGTGCATACAATTTTAGAAGAAAGTAGTGGTACTTGAAGTTATTGCACCCTTAAGTTTGAGCATTGAGGAAAACTTGAGCAACCTCGGCCCCTATAGAGTGATTGCAAAGTGCATACCAACCTGCAACCAGACTGTAACCATGGTTTAGTAAATGCATAAAGATAGTTAATGGCCTGACTTTTGTTTGTTTGTTTGTTTGTTTGTTTGTTTGTTTGTTTGTCTGTCTGTCTGTCTGTCTGTTTGTTTGTTTGTTTGTTTGTTTGTCTGTCTGTCTGTCTGTCTGTCTGTCTGTCTGTCTGTCTGTCTGTCTGTCTGTCTGTCTGTCTGTCTGTCTGTCTGTCTGTCTGTCTGTCTGTCTGTCTGTCTGTCTGTCTGTCTGTCTGTTTGTTTGTTTGTTTGTTTGTTTGTTTGTTTGTTAATAATAACAACAATAAACAGTATGTATATAGCGCAATACGATTTAGCATTCCTCGAAGCGCTTAACAGCAAAATGAAAGCATTATAAGAAAACAAAAACTCGGAGTATACTCTCCAATTAAAGCTAAGTTTTATCAATTTTTTCTGGGGGTGGTGGGGGATGTTAGTTTGTGTTTTTGGTTGTTTTGGTGTTCATAATGGCAGACCAGAACTGACTCGTTATCAAATCATAATCGTTCAATTTGCCTTTCGTTGATTTTGTCGTGACTAGTGCAAACAAATTCTCCAAAACTTGATCCACGTAAACGGTTCTATTATGTTGATGGATGAATGGGACCGCTGACACAAATCGCAAATTTTAACTATAATTTTGATAACACCTTTCTTCTTCATTTGCTTTTGTTGTTGTTGTTGCTGTTGTTTACGTCTGATGCGGTAGAGGATCCGGTTGCAAGCCATGGCTGTGTTCCGTTCAATCGTCGTCTTCGTGACTCTCTGGACAAGTGTAACATGTTGTCCGAAACAATCCGACGTGCCTGAGGATACGTAAGTCTTATGTAACTTATTGGTAACAGTCAAGTACCAGTATTCTCACTTTGTGTAAAATAACAAACCTGTGAAAATTTGAGGTCAATTGGTCGTCGAAGTTGCGAGATAATAATGGAAGAAAAAACACACTTGTGTGCTTTCAGATGCTTGATTTCGAGACCTCAAAATCTAATTCTGAGGTCTCGAAATCAAATTCGTGGAAAATTGCTTATTTCTCAAAAACTTAATACTTCAGAGGAAGCCGTTTCTCACAATGTTTTATACTATCAACCTCTCCCCATTTCTCGTTACCAATTAAGGTCTTGTGCTAATAATTATTTTGAGTGATCACACTGCCTTTAAAGGTAGGTAGAAACTGAAAATAAATAGTCAACTTGTCTGAGTGTTAAGCTTATCTGTGTTTTAAACCGGTGTGGTCTCGACTTTTCGAACATTAGACTCATCTTCAGGAGTTTTCTTCGGGAGTTCTCTGAGCCAACACTCGCACAAAAGAGATTCACACACATGGTTGTACCCGCAAGTTTACTAATTAATAGTTTCTTACTTTGTAGTCACATCATGGACAAATTTCAAATAATACTAACTTTACAGGCACTGCAACCGATTTCACGAAACTCGTCCTACCTAAGGATGGGTTCATTGCGAATTGCCTCCAAACGTCTACGGATACGGAACTTTCACTCTTCCCAAGTCCTAATGTTTTTTTGTTTCCAAATTGGGAAGAGTTGGTGAATTCGACGGCGGGACACATTTACTAATTGTCAAAGGCCAATAGTCTTGCTTTGTGTATCCCAACATATGCATAAAAGTAACAAACCTGTGATGGGTTCCGTTGGTCATCAAAACTGCAAGAGAAAAATAAAAGAAGAAGAAACAAATTGCATTATGTGTGCTTTCAGATCCACAATAAAATACTTCAGCTGAAGTTATTTATTATTAAATTGAGTAAGAAATTACCTCATCATAATTTGGAAACTCTTTTCTTTTCCTGTTTATTAGTAGTTTATATTATTTCCCTGTATTGTCAGCTGCTGCCAGAAGTGGAGTTCTGGCTCAAGGATGGAGCCCGCCCTCTATAGCACCATGGGGACAGGTCCATCGAGCCATGCGTCGTCCGTGGTGTGTTTCTACTACACAAATTCAGCTTGTGTGGTGTGCACGACCGGTAATAAGTAAGATTAAAAAAAATAAAAAATTGCAAGGGTCGTGGGTTCGAATCCCACCCGAGTAATATGCCTGTGATATTTCTTCACAGGACTCGGGAAAGTACTGAGTATACAGTGCTAACAAACATCGGTGTATGGGTAAAAACCAAAAATTAATATTATTCTTTATCCCCGTTGCAAATTTAGCATCTATTAAAAAGGAACACGTTGCCTTGGATCGGACGAGTTGGTCTATAAAAAGCGTTTTAAACCGTTTGTTATGAAATGCATATTATGGTTAAAAAGATGTTTTAAAAGTAGAATATAATGATCCACACAAGTATCACCCAAAATTTCACGTTTTCATTTTACGTCACAAACAAACAGGGTCGGCCATTTATGGGAGTCAAAAATTTGACTCCCATAAATGGCCGACCGTGTTTAGTCGACGAGTTAATAAGAAAACCACGCAATTTCGAGGCATATTTGTGTAGATCATTGCATTCTACTTTTACAACATCTATCTAACCATATCGATTTTATAACAAACGGTTACAGAACGCTTTTCAAAGACCAACTCGACCGATCCAAGGCAACGTGTTCCTTTAAGACCAATCTTCTCACTTGATGGTATATCTCAACATTTTTATATCATAAGTTGGTTTCCGAAGTTGCGAGATGATAATTGGGAAAAAACATCCTTGTCGCACGAGCTGTGTGCTTTCAAAGGCTTGAATTCAGACCTCAGCCGAGGTCTTGAGTTCAATTCAAATAATTGCAGTGTAACTGTTTTCTCAAAAACTACGTTACTTCAGAGGGAGCCGTTTCTCACAATGTTTTATACTTTCAACAGCTCTTTTACCAAGTAAGTTCCCTGGGACTCCCAGCCTGTGTCCACCGCTAGACGTATACACAAATTTACCTATGAATAAAGTCAGCCCAGTTCTTAACATAAAGACACTGGACACTATTGGTAACTGTCAACGGCCATTCTTCTCACTTTGTGTATCTCAACACATGCAATAACAAACCTGTGAAAATTTGAGTTCAATCTGTCGACGAAGTTGCGAGATAATATTGAAAGAAAAAACAACCTTGTCACACGAAGTTGTGTGCTCTCAGATGCTTGATTTCGAGACCTCAATTTCTAAATCTGAGGTCTCGAAATCAAATTCGTGGAAAACTACTTTTTTCTTGAAAACTACATTACTTCAGAGGAAGCCGTTTCTCACAATGTGTTATACCATCAACAGCTCCCAATTACTCGTTACCAAGTATAGTTTTTATGCCTATAATTTGTTTGAGTAATTACCAAGAGTGTCCACTGCCTTTAACGGGATCGAATGGATGTACCGTTCTCAATTTGAGAGTGACCGTGATGCAATTGTTTTGAACGTCGTTTGTTAGGAAGTATGATTTGCATAATATGATTATTCATGACAATAACATTATTTCACTGCTCTTCATATGAATATTCATGACGTTATTTCACCACTCTTCATATGTTAGGAAGTATGATTTGCATAATTTGAATATTTAAATCACTGTTATTCATATGTTAAGAAGTATGATTTGCATAATTTGAATATTTAAATCACTGTTATTCATATGTTAAGAAGTGTGATTTGCATAATTTGAATATTTAAATCACTGTTATTCATATGTTAAGAAGTATGATTTGCATAATTTGAATATTTATGACATTATTTCACCGTTCTTCATTTCTTGCCCATCAGTGAGGTGAGATCATGCTGCACTGATTCTGCTCCCAAGAACGGGGACATACCAGAAAATGAGTATCTGATCCTGTACAACGCCAACAAAGGTGTCTACGATCTTGCCCCGTTATCGGCTAACGGCAACAGTTACTTAAAACCTGATCAACCAGACGCCAACGGACAGTAAGTATACAATTTTAACAATAGAGTGCGCCACCGATAGTATGACCCCAGAGAGGTTGATTTCAAAAAAGACAAAATGTCGATCGACGTTTTCAATGCACGTGGAAACTTTAGAGATACTGTTTCTTCACGAAAATCAGATTTGAAGCCTAACCCATTCCTACCCGCGCGCATAATACATTCTTCGTTTTAGAGTGGTGTCCTCGGTCAATGAGGTTACGGCTGAGATGTCCCTAGATCTCCCTGTCACATATTAATTAAACTCAAGCAACGTAGATTAATGTTTACCCGCCAGTTTACTATTTATTTGTAGTTTTTTCTCCTAACCGTTATTCCCCTTTCCCTTCCTTGTTAATTTTTAGATCTGGGTGGACCATCTCTAGGTGGGATTCCAGCTACATAAAGGGTGTCGCTGCGGATAACTCTCAGTGCTGGGTAAACTTGAAGGCTTTGATCGAAAAGGGAATTATGCAGTACCACACTTTGCAACCAGAAGGGTTTCTTTACGTTGTAGATGAATAGGTAACTACGAGTCTGAAAAGGTCACCGCACCAGTCAACATTGTCGTTGAATCTTCCCCAGTTTTATCAACAGTTTTTTGCGTTATTTTGATATGAGCAACCATATACCATAGTCTTTCTGTGAGGCTTTTAGACAACACGGCAAACAAGTAACTAAAGCCCTTTCACACTACAGAGCCATTTCCCGGGTAATTTTTAACCCCACCACCACCACAGAAACCGTTATCACTGTCCCAATTTGGTAACTCCCGGGAGTACAATTTCCCATGAATGTACATGGTTGCTCGCGGGAATAAAAAACGTTTTACCCCGAGTTAACTGCCCTAAACTCTACCCCTGAGCAAGGTTAATTATTTCCTGGCAAAAAGTTGTGTTTGTAGTGTGAAAAGATCGACCAAAAGTCCGGGAAATTACTATAGTTTGAACAGGGCTCACGTGTAATTTTCCACTTCAAAATCCAACTCGACAAAATGGGGGAAACGGGGTATGACACGAGCTTGAGCTGAGACTCTTTACCCCATGGCCAGCTTGCAGGCAACAGCTAGTTGGTTTGTTCGCTCGTCCCCAGCGCCTTGCTTTAAACCAAAGACGCTGGGATGGTGGGCAAACGTATCATGCACTGTCAATGGTTTCAACATGCGCAGTCCCATCATGCATCATACTCACACTGCACCATATCTGTATGCACTGTACGCATGACGTACTTCCTGAACAAGAATCTGTGCATGCGATTAGCCCCTCCCAGCGGTCCTGGATAGACTGGCCGCTGGGGCCGAGCGAAGTTAGTTTGCCGTTTACATGTGAGAGATACGGGTGAAAAGTGTAAGCAGTGAGGTGAAAATACAGGGAAGGGAGAGAGCCGGGGGGGGGGGGCGGGGCGCCGGGCGGTCAGAGGGGAAGAGGGTAAAACATGTTTAGCATTCGAGAAAGTTTCTGCTAGGGTCGAAACGTCATGACATTAACTTCTTTTTGCATTTATATAAAATAGGTCCTTATATGGTTGTTAGGCAGTTTGCAAAAGCTAATAATTACTATTGTTAATAATTATTATTGTATGTATGTATTTACCCTTTAATTCCACTGACACTGGGGTTTTCCGGGTGACGCGTATCAGAAGTTTCCTACGACTATTGTTATAATGCATCTCTTAAATAATGTAATCTTTTGCGTTTAGTTTAGCCTACACTGGGAAGGGGTGTTTCTGTATATTTTTGACTACGTTTTTCCGTGCACAAACCCTTGAGTAACACTCCCTAAGCAGAGCATAACTCATTGGTGGAAAATGCAATCTACATTGACAAAAACAGAAGAACCGATGGCTCTAGACTGGTACCCCTAGGCTGGTCTCCTGACTTCATCCTTCACAAAATGCCTTTGAGTGATGACGTTAGAGATATTGCCTAGTTTTCGATTTAACGATACCTCCCTATGCATACACCGAGTGCATCAATTTTTTTAGGTAGAAAGTCCACTTCCTGGCCACTGGCCCCGCCTAGAAAATCGGCATAAGTGTGGGGTCGAAATTACTTGTATTTAAATGTTTGTAAAAAAATAAAAATCCATTGCACAAAAAGTATATTGAGCACCGCTCGGAGCGTCCCACTCACTTGTGATTTTAGAAATAAAGAAGTACGTTTATTGAAGAGTTCGGCTCAGATTTAATGTTTAAACCATTTCTTACTGTTTTTTTCCTGTCGGCTTTTCATGCCCACACGCGCTGTGTGTGAGGCCATTCACCCAGTGCATCATTTTTTGGTTAATGGCATGTCCACTTTCTGGTCGCTGGCCCTGCCTAGATAATAGGCATAGCATTTACATTTGTACGTGAAAAAAACCTTGAAAATGGCCTTACGATGGTAGAAAACTTGTTCAGATTGGACATTTATAGTCTGGGACGAATTGACTTATATTAAGTGTTGATTTTCTCTTTGATAGCTCTGTGCAAAAAAAAACCAACCATTTGGGAGGATGTTGAGCTACGTTCGGGGCGTCCCAACCCGTACTTTCCGGTATGAGGGTATGCCGAAGCCGCCCTGAAATTCGGATGCAGGGACATGCCAGAATGACTTAGGTACAAACTGCGTTTTTATTTCCAGAGTGATTGAAGAGTTCGACCCAGGTCTATTTTGGGCTCAGGTTAAAAACGAAAACGAAAGTAGTTGGTTTATTCAACTCTCGGGTTGTGCATAATACTCAGCTGTTATAATTATTTTTTAGAAAGATCCTAGGTCGTACGTTGGCCCTTTTGGAAACCACGGTTTCGGTTTTGGATTTGGCTCAGGCTAGCGTGGAGTGGGCTAGCTTGGTCCCGCGGTTGTTTTGACAAATTAATTGGGCTTGAGACAGGGCTTCAGACGAGAGGGGACGGAGCCTGGAGCCGATTCCAAAGCCGAAGCAGTGGTTTCGAAAAGGGCCATAGCCTAGAATCGGTGAAGCGTCGCATTACCGGAAAAGTATACAATGACCTAATAATATTGTGTATTCCAAACGATTTACAACAATTAAAAAGGTCTTGAAGCACAGCGGGTGAACTTTCCTTTCCTTTCGAGTAGGATTGTGAACTCTTGAAGTTGCTATAGCAAGAGTAAAACACGCCATCGACGGCAAGTTGTGCAATCTCAGTCAGTGCATGGAGATGATCAGAAGTGTAGGAAAGTGTCCTTCATCTATGCCACGCAGTGATCTGTTTCTTCTAGTTGATGTGTATTTGCGAAGCAGAGTTTGACCGTAAGCTATTAGCCTACCGTTAAGCGATGCTCTTGTTTTCTTTTCTTTTTCTGAAGTTTGCGAAGTAAAACCGCACAAATCAGTTGCCAGTCGGAAATTTGTCAAGAAAAGTGTGTAAGATGTTTTTATTTGAAGGGAGAATAACTCTTCGGTATTTAACCCGACTTCCTTTACTTTGATGATGTTTATACAAACTTGTGAATATAAACACCATCGAAACAATCGAAACTTCAATTTGTTTGTAAACCTTTTCAGTAATACGGACAGATTATAGGTATGTAGGGTCTTTACCCGATGGTATACGTGTCTCTGGCAAACAATTTTATTATTTGTGGAGGATGATGTTTTAACATACTATTTTCACTATTCAACAACACATTATCGAAAATTCAATTTTTCCAAAGTAAACATAATGCATGTAAACCTATCAAGTGATACGAATATATTAGGTATGTAGGGTCTTTACCCAGTGGTGTACACAATACAAAACACACAATGAGGCGTGCTTGGTTACCATTCTTATGTTAAATACAGCAGTTGTATAGTTGGTATATATTGCACAATCGAGATCAGGAATTCTGTGGGCAGTGTGAATAACGTCTTTCAATTTGAAGTGGGCCTACATGCACGATCAAGGCAATGGTGTGTCAATACTCCATACAACACATCCATAAAACCACTTTAAGCATTTTCGTCCATTGAGCAAAAAATCTTGCCCAACAACAGTATTTATTGCTTCGATCAACATGGTTTCAACACGGACAAGTCCATGCTCTCGGTAGCTTCTGCAATGCTTTGAGTTTTACCACCACTGGTTTTATTATTGCTTCTTCGATACAATACTGGAGGAGTACTGGTAAAAACGATAGAGCCTAGGCGTGTATAATATATATTATCATGCAAGCAGAATTGTTGAAATATTGTTCTTCTTGTTAATAGATGTTCAACAACTTCATACTAGACGTCAGGAGCCAAGTCGGAACATCTTGTTGTGAGAACAGTTGCATTACAGCACGTGTGTTAATAACATAACTCCAAACTGCAACCTTGATCCCTGGAAATAGTATCGAACCAACGCGGTGATACGGAGGGTACGTACGGAGTGATAGACGGCACCCAGTCAGCTCCCAGTAGGTGCCCAGTAGGCCCTTAAAGTAGGCACCTAGTGGTACCCAGCACGCTATAGTCATCATGGGTGGTGGAGGTTCAAGGAAAGCAGTTGATAGAGAGAACCCACTTTTCGTACAAGGCGAGGAACAGTTACCTAGTACTGTACAACAAAGACATGGGAGGAAGTTTGACTCTCTTGTTGTGCAGAGTAAACTAACATCATCACAAAGTTCTCTCCGGCCCGGAACTGCCGGTAAGTAAAAGTGGAAAATGTGTAAAAAAAAAAAAAAAAAATGCATAACGTTACAAACCTGTAAAAATTTGAGCTCAATCGGTCGTTGCGAGACATATAATAATGAAAGGAAAAAACACCCTTTGTCACACGAAGCTGATGCTTGATTTCGAGACCTCAACAAAATTAATTCTAAATCTGAGGATTCGAAATTAAATTCGTGGAAAATTACTGGTTTCTCGAAAACTACGTCACTTCAGAGGGAGCCGTTTCTCACAATGTTTTATACTATTAACCTCTCCCCATTACTCGTAATCAAGAAAGGTCTATAATTAAATAATAATTATTTTGAGTAATTAACAATAGTGTCCACTGCCTTTAATATGGCGTTTATTCCATGTGATTTTGGGTAATAAACTCAACATTAGAATGTATCAGTACATAGCAAGGTAGTACAACCAAAAGAGCATTTTAAAGTTAAGATGTTAAAGCAAATAATAAATAAATAACTAGGAATGAACAAAAGAGGACGCCAGCATGAGGCCGACAGTCCAAAGAACAAACTTTACTGGCTTGTTTACGCCTGCACCCGTGGACCTCGTTTACCTCTTTTTGCACTATCCCAACACGTTCTCCACACTGTGGACCTTGCCTGAACCGTGGACTCTATTGTCCTCTTTTGTTATAGGTCCTCGGTTTGAATGTGTATACATTTTCTCTACTTGACAACACGCACACACAACGGGTCAACTCGTACCCAAGTCAACCCGTACCCAAGTCAACGCGCACCCAAACTATTTTACCCAAGTCAACTTGTACCCAACTCAACTTGTATCTAAGTCAACTCGTACCCAAGCCAACTCGTACCACCTCATTAAAAATAATTTAACGAATAATGCTCAATCTCTCTCTCTTTTTTTTCATAAAAAAAGAAGAGGTTTTGAGCATTATTCGTTCAAATTCAAGCTAAAACAAATTTGCGTAAATTCTGATTATCTTTTTCCGAAACAAACACAACAATTTTATTGAAACAAACCAATCAACAAACATTTTGGATCATTACTTTTTACCATCCTACATAAATGTTTTCTCGGTTTTGTCCCTTTGTAGTTACTGTTGGAGTCGCTTGCGATGATTTTCAAACAGGGGCTTCCCCTTCCGAAATTATCAATTTTGGAGATTATGTGTACCCCTTCGAGAACATCGTCTTTGAAGGAGGAGGCAACAAGGGGCTTGCCTATGCTGGAGCCGTCAGAGTAAGAAGTGCTTTTTATCTTTCAATTGTTAAAAACTGTTGTTAATTCCTTTGCTCTAAGGTTAAAGGCAGTTGGCACTATTGGTAATTACTCAAAATAATTATTAGCATAAAACCTTACATGGTGACAAGTAATGGGGAGAGGTTGATGGTATAAAACAATGTGAGAAACGGCTCCCTCTGAAGTGCCATAGTTTTCGAGAAAGAAGTAATTTTCCACGAATTTGATTTGGAGACCTTTAGATTCAGAATTTGAGGTCTCGAAATCAACCATCTAAACGCACACAACTTCGTGTGACAAGGGTCAATACCAATAGTGTCCACTGTCTTTGAAGCAAAATTGTTTTAATTAGTTAAAAATGAAATAGGTAAAAAAATGAAACATGTTAAGCGTCCCCGCTCGTTTCCACTTCGTACCTTTTCAACAAGACACTTCGTACCTCGTATTATTTCGGGATTTCTGCATCGTCTGTACAGGGCAGTTTAAACAAATACTTAGTTGAAAATATTCAATGTAACATGTACGTGCTGAGAAAATGAAAGCAAAAACAAAAAAAATTAATTTAGAAGGGCTACGCTGTTTGTCAATCCAGCGGAGTAGGCAAGGGAACCATAATAGGATTTCACTTTGTGAGCTCAGGGAGGGGGGGGGAGGCTTTTGTATTTATTTATTCATTACCTAGTCTAAATGTGTCAGTCCATTTTAAGTCGATCAATGCTCCAGCAGTTATTGTTGAATGGGGATTCTAAGAACGGGTCCCGTTCGAAAAGGCCCATTCAAACTGATCAATTGGCCCCGGAGTGTGCAATCAATCGTGAGTCTTTATGTTTACATACTTATGGACGGACACGTCTTAAAGCCAGTGGTAACATCATATAACAGGTTCTTCTTTGACTTTTCAAAATATAATAATAATAATAATAATAATAACCTTACTTATAAAGCGCTTTTTACAAAATATTATGTTTTATATAACACCCAAGCCGATCCTCGCCATTTGATTGGAGGATTGTCCGTCACGTGATAGCAAATAAAAGTACCATTGCACGCTGAGTCATCACCGTGCTTTTTCGTTCCATCCGAAAAGTACCATTGCACGCTGCCAGCGTGCAATGGTACTTTTCGGATGGAACGAAAAAGCTGAGTAAAAACATCACTGCGTGCGCGTCTTTGTAACGCAGCAGTGTTACTGCAAGGAATAATATTAGTAAAATTACTAATACTAGCATTCGGATTATACAATTAAAAATTGTAGGCCTACGCTTTGTTTGTTTTGAAAGTTGTGTCTTTCAATCAAAATGACAAAGATCTACTTGGATGTTATATAAAACAAATAATGAATGTTTTTCATTCGTGCAATGGTGCGAATATGTTCATTCGTTGAAAGCTGGAATGTTCCATTCAACTCGGCTCCGCCTCGTTGAATAGAACATTCCATCTTTCAACTCATGAACATATTCGCACCATTGCACTCATAAACATTCATTATGTGTATACTATCTAAAAAAAAAAGACGTGTTTCACTCATTTCTCAAAAACTACACAACCTTAGTTAGTAATATTTGAAGGGAAAGCTTTCCACTATCATTATCTTCAAACCCTGTAAGTTTAATGTAAATCTGTGGACATTTTGAAAAAGTACCCGAATCCTTTAAATTACGGTTTGTGTATCTAAGAGATGGGTTCCTAAGATGCTCGTGCTGTCAGTATTTGTCTTTTCCTTTATTGTTGACAAGGTGCTTATATGATCACTAGCTTACCCATGCTACTTTCACCTTTATATGTTTACTTTACACATCTTTAACTTTGTAAGTATGTTTGCACTTCACAAACATTTTTATGTTTACTTAACACCAATCCCGAACCCACGGTAGCTGCAACAATAAGTATTTACGTACCACATGTAATCCCTTAGTAGTGCTACCAAGGTCGTTGGAGCTTTTCGTTAAAACGCACTATGCCGTCGATTTCACCAAACTCTTCATAATCTCGGATTAATCTTAAGACATAGGATGAGTTAGGTTCCGTATAGTAGTTAAGACGCATTGAACCCATCCTAAGTTAGGACGAGCTACTCAAGGGATGTCAAAGCACACAGTGAACAAAATCCGTAGTTACATTGCACAGTATGAGACACTCAGACTATTGCACTATTTGAGTCGTGCTCAATACAACATTCTTTAGAGGGGCATCGTTTCTCAAACTAGAACTCTCTGCCACTTAATTTTAGGTCTTGTTCTTTGTTCCACAAAATGTGTTTGTTTTGGGGTTTTATTGCCCCTTGAACATTAAAGGAACATGTTGCCTTGGATCGGTCGAGTTGGTCTATAAAAAGCGTTTGTAACCCTCTTTTTATAAAATGCATATGGTTGGAAAGATGTTTTAAAAGTAGAATACAATGATCCACACATGTTTGCCTCGAATTTGCGTGGTTTTCTTTTTACTGTGCGAACTAACACGGTCGGCCATTTATGGGAGTCAAAACTTTGACTCCCATAATGGCCGACCGTGTTAGTTGACGAGGTAAAAGGAAAACCGTGCAATTTAGAGGCATATTTGTGTAGATCATTGTATTCTACTTGTACAACATCTTTCTACCCATATCGATTTTACCAAAAAACAGTTACAAACGCTTTTCAAAGACCAACTCGACCGATCCAAGGCAACGTGTTCCTTTCATCACATTGCTGTTATGCATGTTGAATCCTTCTGCGGTATCTATATGTAATAACACACATGGTGTCAATTTTACAGCCCCACTTTTTGCAGTGCCGAAAAATGTTTCTCCAACCAGACCCATGGGGACAAAGGCAACTTCGCATGCAAATATGTCCTCTATGCAGTACTATCCGGAGGACAATGTTGCATATGCAATCGTGTCCGCCCGGACGCTGCTGCGTAATGCAATCGTGTCCGCCCGGACACATTTGCATACGCAGTTGTGTCCGCCCCCGTGCAAAGCCTTCCTTGCAGTATATGAAACGCCCTTGGTCGACGGACCACGTTCGCCATTTTTTTTTACAAGCTAATTGTGCAAGTCATGAATGTCATGGGAAATGTTCTGTCGTTGGGTATTCGCTGAAATCATAAATAATACGTGAAAACTCATGCTGCATATACGTAGGTTCAGTGCATGCACGCTTGCACATACATGTACAGTCATGTACATGTCCACCGGATGGGTTTTGCATATATGGCCATGGAGTTTTCCTCCATAAGGCACACGTTGTTATTGTAGCCTCATCTTCCCTGGGGGGGGGGGGGGGGGGGGGGGGGGGGGCACGCTTAGAATTTTGTACCGTCCTGTGTCCCTACCGTGGTCTTGCGAAAGCACGCTATTGACATTGGCCATTGGCTGGAGGAGGAGGATTACATAGTACCAATAGTAGTTTGTACACAGTTCGCCATTTAGGGGAACTGCATCTCCTTCCACACCGGACGGGGATATTTAGTGTGCCATCACAAACTACGTCCGGTAGAATCCGTTTGGTTGAATGAATGTTAAATACTAATGTGTTCTGCTCAAATGTTGTACAATTTTTAATGATTTCAAGGTATTGGAGAAAGCTGGGGTGTGGCCACAGATACGGAAACTGGGTGGGGCCAGTGCTGGTGCGATGTGGGCTGTGCTTCTTGGTGTCGGCTACTCCTCGCATGACGTAGAGAGCTTCCTTAGTCTCGACCTCAAGTCGTATTTTTTAGGTGAGTTCGAATGGGAGACTTTTGAACACTAGGTGGCAGCAGACTTATCAGGTAAATTTCCATTGTTTCATTGTTCTCATCATGCGCAGATTAGTGAGAACAACTGGATTTACCTGTTTTCACATTTCGTCCAAAATGCTGCAGGCTTAAGGTTCTTAAAGGCATTTGACACATTTGGTAATTGTCAAAAGATCAGTACTCTCACTTGATGTATCCAAACATGCAAACACAAACATACAAATGTGGACTCATTTGATCACTTAGGTTGCAAGACAGTTCTCTAAAGAACAAACTCTACCTGAAAAGTAGATACACACATGATGTTACCGCAAGCCAAAAATAATTGATACATCACTATGCAATGGCAACGCTTTAAATCCCATGTAATACAAGTTCGTGATATTTTGCAGATGCTTCGTGCGGTTTGTGCACCATGCTACCTAACTTGATGAAGTACTACGGATGGCATCCAGCTCGTAAGTTATATTCCTGGTTTGGAGATCGCCTGGAGCAAGCCACTGGCTTTAGAGACATCACCTTCAAACAGGTATCCTTCTTTTCTTTCACAGTTTTCACTAAAAACTTTTCAGCAGAATTTCATTATTTTAAACTTTCTCATCGCTGAATGGGTTTTGATACCTTTTGTAGATAATTTGTTTTTAAAGGCAGTGGACACTATTGGTAATACTCAAAATAATTGTTAGCACAAAACCTTTCTTGATTACGAGTAATGGGGAGAGGTTGGTGGTATAAAAAATTGTGAGCAACGGCTCCCTCTGAAGAAGAGTGGTTTTCGAGAAAGAAGTAATTTTCCACGAATTTGATTTCAAGACCTCAGATTTAGAACTTGAGGTCTCGAAATCAAGCATAGTCTGAAAGCACACAACTCGGTGTGACAAGGGTGTTTTTTCTTTCATTATTATCTCGCAAATTCGACGAGCAATTGAGCTCAAATTTGCAAAGGTTTGTTATTTTATGCATATGTTGAGATACACCAACTGTGGAGGTTGGTCTTTGACAATTGCAAATAGTGTCCACTGGCTTTAACAGCTTCTCCTGAAGAGAGAGGCGGCTAGTTTCCTGACACGGTCATCGTAACCCTCAGTGCGATAATGCACTTATTATGTACGGAGCTCTGGCGGTGCCATCAACTTGGAAGGGAAAAGTCATTAACATTTTGTTTTGTGTTGCTGTTTTTCTTCCTACAAGGTATACGACACGTATCAAACTGAAATCTGTATTGTGGTGACCAACGTGAACTTGATGGATGCTGAATACTGCCACGTCAAGACAACACCTAACATGTCGGTCCGTATGGCGGCACGTATGTCAATGGCTATACCAGGTAATTAATTAATATTTGAGTTTATATAGCGCTTTTTCACTCCCGTATGGGTGTCTCAAAGCGCTTCAAATTATTACCCCTGGTCACTGGGCCTTAATTCACTCCTTAAACCCGCTCAGCTCCCTGGGGAGTATACAGCCTAGTGCAACAAATGCGGTACTCGGCTAAATCAATCACAAGAACCACTGCCCTCACAGGTCCCCATTTACCCCTGGGTGGAGAGAAGCAATAATAGTAAAGTGTCTTGCTCAAGGACACAAGTGTCACGACCGGGATTCGAACCCACACACTGCTGAAAAGAATCAGCAGAGCTTGAAATTCGGTGCTCTTAACCGCGCGGCCACGACACCCCAGGTATTCTATATGCAAATCTTCTTCTTTTTGTGAAATAAAAGTTCGTCCAAATCAATACTAAATGTATGTGAAAATAACTCAGGGGAGCTGAAGGTAGGAATTAATATTCCTCTTAAAGGCAGTGGACACTATTGGTAATTACTCAAAATAATGATCAGCATAAAACCTCACTTGGGGAGAGGTTGATGGTATAAAACATTGTGAGAAACGGCTCCCTCTGAAGTGGCGTAGTTTTGGAGAAAGAAGTAATTTTACACGAATTTGATTTCGAGACCTTAAGTTTAGAACTTGAGGTCTCGAAATCAAGCATCTGAAAGCCCACAACTTCGTGTGATCAGGGTGTTTTTTCTTTCATAGTTATCTCGCAACTCCGATGACCAATCGAGCTCAAATTTTCACAGGTTTGTTATTTTATGCGTATGTTGAGATACACCTAGTGAGAAGACTGGTCTTTGACAGTTACCACTAGTGTACACTGTCTTTAACACAGTCTAGATTGTAGGATGGAGGGAAACCACAAAGTAAGGAGTTTTAAAGAGATGCAGTTCTTGGAGACAATTAAGCTTATTGACAACCTTTGTTTTTTTTAATCTTTCGTATGTTTTATTCCTAATTCAGAGCGAAAATTTCCACAGGAACTTTGTTCTCAATATGAGAAACGTTAGTGACAGAAACGTTTCTTAGAATAAATTTTTACTTCGAAGGGAAATGTTTTTCCAATAATGCTTCATACTATCGAAAGCTACTATCAACAAGGATTTATTGCCATTATCTTTAAGTGTGATACATTCCCATTAAGTTTGTATCGTTAATTGGCATTTTCATTTTCAATTTTATTTTTGTTTAATAGGTTTATTTTGTGCTGTGCAGTACAGCCAATATGGACGTACAGACCTCTACGTGGATGGCGGACTCCTATGCAACTATCCTATACATTGTTTTGACGGTAAGGACAAACTTGAATATTTTTCTTCATTTGTATTATTCACGGAACAACACTAATTACAATAATAGTGAAGGATAACATTATTTTGGGCTCCCTTGCGCCACACGCAGCGGGGGTCCCCCTGCAGACATCCATATCTGACTGTGTCAGGTAACGCTCTAAATGTTCCTGTACTCAAATATTGGTACCTCGTTCCTTTAACCAACGTGCGCTGGGCTGCCAGACTAAAAGCTAAAGGCAGCGGACACTATTGGTAATTACTCAAAATATTTTAAGCATAAACCTTACTTGGTGACGAGTAATGGGGAGAGGTTGATGCTATAAACAGTGGGAGAAACGGTTTCCTCTGAAGTAACGTAGTTTTCGAAAAAGACGTAATTTTCCACGACTGTATTTCGAGACCTCAGATTTAAAACTTGAGGTCTCGAAATCAAGCATCAGAAAGCACACAACGTCGTGTGACAAGGGTGTTTTTTCTTTCATTATTATCTCGCAAGTTCGATGACCGATTGAGCTCAAATTCTCACAGTTTTTTTTTAATGCATATGTTGATATAGAGCGAGTGAGAAGACTGGTCTTTGACAATAGTGTCCAGTGTCTTTAAGTAAGTTTCAAGTACCTTTTTTATGGTTATAACGAACCATTCATCTTTCATTTCAAAGGGTGGTGGCTTTCTATGAAGCCTGAAGATAGCCTGTTGAGGAGACTTCAACCATTGGAGGATGCCGCAAAGCTAATGCAGAAGAATGAACGCTTCTCGCCTATCAACGATAAAACTATTGGCCTACTTCTTGTAAGTATTATCAACCAACAACTCATTGGTATGCAAGATTTTCGTAACATTGATTCAAGTGCTCGCTGAAGTGACATTCGAACAGAGTCACATACACAATTGTGTTTAATTCAGTTTAAAACCATTATACACTTTCGGTACAGAAAAAAAAGTCACATATTTACAAATAATTTACAGGGTTTACAGAAGGTATTGGTGAAAGACTTCTCTTGAAATATTGTTCCATGAAATGCTCTACTTTTTGAGAAAACATTAAAACAATATCAATTCTCGATAGCGAGAATTACGGATTTATTTTAAACACATGTCACGACACGGCGAAACGCGCGGAAACAAGAGTGGATTTTCCCGTTATTTTCTCCCGACTCCGATGACCGATTGAGCCTAAATTTTCACAGGTTTGTTATGTTATATATAAGTTGTGATGCACGAAGTGTTGGACTTGGACAATACGGTTTACCGAAAGTGTATAATGGCTTTAAAGCATGTTTTAATGCTTTTCACATCAACTTCCAAACGCCCATGTATTGTAATAAAACACCGGTTGGACCAAAGAGGGCGCTGCCACACAACATCTTGACATATCTTGATTTGTGAAAGCATCTCTAGAATACCCTGCCACAGTGGCATCTTTTTCCTAATCTATGGTTTTGATAGGATGAGTGTGAGCAAATTAATATGATTTTGTTCTTCTTCTGAATAATGGGATAGCATTAATTATTATCACTGTACATCCACACACCGTTTGTGGTTCAATGAAAGCACGGGTATTTTCTTGATGATTCAGTATTCCAGTGACGAGCAGGATCTGATGGTTGACAAACTCGCTACGGATAACGCTTACACTCCTCTTGCCACTCGACCGGACACCAAGCTATCCAGGTAAGAACGACTGGAACACTTTGGGACGCTAGGTGGCAGCAGACTTACCAGGTAAATTTCCATTGTTTACGTAGTTCTGAGCGTGCGCACACGACCGAGAACAATGGATTTTACTTGGTAAGTCTGCTGCCACCAAGCGTCCAGTCCAGGGTAATGAGTACTCTGTCAAATACAAGTATTCTCACTTTGGATTTCCCAACAAGCTGTGAAATATTTGTCTCAAATGTTCATCAAAGTGGCAAGAAAATAATGAAAGAAAAACACCCTTGCTGCATAAACTTGTGTGCTTTCAGATTTAAAGGCATTTGACACTGTTGGTAATTACTCAAAATGTTTATTAGCATAAAACCTTTCTTGGTGATGAGTAATGGAGCGAGGTTGTTGGTATAAAACATTGTGAGAAACAGCTCCCTCTGAAGTGCCATAGTTTTCGAGAAAGAAGTAATTTTCCACGAATTTGATTTCGAGACCTCAGGTTTGGAACTTGAGGTCTCGAAATCAACCATCTAAACGCACACAACTTTGTGTGACAAGGGTGTTTTTTTCTTTCATTATTATCTCGCAAGTTCGATGACCAATTGAGCTCAAATTTTCACAGGTGTGCTATTTTATGCATATGTTGAGATACACCAACTGTGAAGGCTAGTCTTTGACAATTACAAAAAGTTTCCACTGCCTTTAAATGTTTAAGTGAGAAATAATAAATAATTACATAAATATGTAATTATCAATAGGATCCAGTGCCTTTGAAGTGTTTTAATGACATTGTCAAATAATAATAACAAGATTAACAACCTTACTTTTCATTTTAGGGAAAGGAAGAACGCCAAATCCAAGCAAAAAGATGCTGCTACAGAGCACAAGGTTGTAACGGATGCACTCGCCAAGTTTATTGCTGTCTTATCTCGGAATCAGATGGATAATAACACGGGTTCGATCTCAAGGAAGGAGCTAGAAACAGTCTTCAATAAGGTAATGTAGTTTCAGTTGAGTTTCTCTGCTCCTCTTCAGGAGAAAGCTGGACTGCTTGGTCCAATTTCATAAAGCCTGTAAGCACAAAAATTTGCTTATAGCATGACATTTCTTCTTTGATAAAACGGTGATTTTCACGATTTAGGAAACACCATTTCAACATCAGTATCAAGCAATATGCAACAAAATGAAAATTTGGTTGGTAATCCTGTTTTTATCAAGGAAGACATTTCATGCTAAGCAAATGAGTTGTTGTGCTTAGCAGCTCTATGAAATTGGGCCCTGGTGGTAATGCAGCTTAATCAGAGCTTATCGCCCAAAATGTGCATCTTTCAAAGTTATTTTAAGCAGCGTCACAGCAGTCCAGCTTTTTCTTGAAGACGAGCAGAGTACTGTTCGAAATGGGGAGACCTCATCAACTCCTTTCTGATCCAAAACATCTTCGAAAGAGATCTTTCACAATTGTTGTGCCTTCAAGTTTATTATCGATAATTCTTATCTTGTTCCACTATTGTCAAGCAAAAGAGTTTGTTAATCCAAATTTTATGAAGGGAAGGTACACGTTTGGCACTTACTCAAAGAATATATTATTAACATAAAACTGACTTGGTATTAAACGAGCATTGGAGAGCTGTTGATAGTATAAAGCATTGTGAGAAACGGCTCCCTCTGAAGTAGCATAGATTTTGAAATAGAGGTAATTTCCTACTAAAATAATAAAAGACTTCTAGCTAGAAGTCTTTTATTCCTATCTGGAGCACACAAATTCGTCCAACTTTGTTCTTCTACATTTTCTTCCAACTCCGATGACCAATTGAGCTCAAATTTTCACAGGTTTGTTATTTTATGCATATGTTGAGATACACCAAGTGAGAACACTGGTCTTTGACAATTACCAATAGTGTACCTTCCCTTTAAGAAACAGCTTAATTGGCTACATGTCATTGGTGATCCTGCTCTTCTTGTTGTACACACTCTTTTATATTATTTTGTACTTTCGACTTTTCCAGGAAGGGGATGAATTTACCGACAGGGAAGCCCGAATTCTCTTTGGTAAAAACTTTACCATTGATGACGTTTTTGACTACTTGGACATCAATGGAGACGGCACGGTAGGTCCAACTGTTTAATTTTAAATCGTTGATTGCTTTTAAAAGGCAGTGGAAACTATTAGTAATTACTAAAAATAATTATTAACTTAAAATCTTAAGTATAAAATAGTGTCCCTTTGTGAAGTGACGTAGTTTTCGAGAAGGACGTAATTTTCCACGAATTTGACTTTGAGACCTCCGTGGGAGTGTCGTGGCCGAGCGGTTAATAGCACCGAATTCAAACTCTGGTGTTTCTGATCAGCAGTGTGTGGGTTCGAATCCCCAGACACATGCATAACCATTGCTTCGTCCTTCGGATGGGACGTAAAGCCGTTGGTCCCATGTGTTGTGTAAACGCATGTAAAAGCACCCACTGCACTTATCGAAAAGAGAAGGGGTTCGCCCCGGTGTTCCTGGCTTGATTGGCAGCATATTGCGCCACAGCACCTTGTAAACCATTACATGGTGCTTAAGGATTAGGTCTTATATCTCAAAATTCGCCCCACTCCTTGCAGTAATGATACCTGGCGCTTTGTATCCTTTGGCAAAAGGCGCGTTATAAATACGGTTATTATTATTATTTAGAATTTGAGGTATCAAAATCAAGCATCTGAAAGCACACAACTTCGTGTGACGAGTGTTTCTTATTGCATTATTATCTCGCAACTCCGACAACCAATTGAGCTCAAATGTTCACAGGTTTGTTATTTTATGCAAATGTTGAGATACTCCATGTGAGAAGACTAGTCTTTGACAATTACCAATAGTGTCCAGTGTCTTTAAGGTATGCTTTTTAAGTAATTGAGAAATTTTGAGAAGTGTGGTTCAGGAAAGTGTTTGTGTATCTTCTCATACCAATACATTTGATTATAACAATACTGAATAAGCGGGATGTTAAAATGGATGTATTTGTTTTTTAAATTTGGCGAGGACAACCTAGTAACATTTTTATAAATTAAAATGAAAATTGTTTAAAGGCACTTACCACCTTTGTAAAGACCAGTATTCTCACTTGGTGAATCCGAACATATTATGCATTAAATAACAAATGTGTGAACATTTGGACTCAATAGGAGACTTTCCAACGCTAGGTGGCAGCAGACATACCGGGTAAATTTCCATCGTTTACGTAGTTCTGAACATGCGCATAATTCTGAGAACAATGGATTTACCCGGTAAGTCTGCTGCCCTCTATCGTCCCAGAAAGTCTCCCATTGGTTATTTGGGTTGCAAATGAACAATGAAAGAATGAACACACATGTTGCACAAATTTGAGTGCTTTCAGATGCCTGAAAAAAAGCTGTAGGCCTGAAGTCTTTTAATACTTTTCTCAAAAACTACATTACTTTAGAGGGGGCCGCTTCTCACTATGTGTTACACCAACAACAGTTCTTAATTGCTCTTTAAGTTTTCTGCTGACAATTCGTTTTTTTGGACGCTGGATCCATGTCCTTTCGATTCCGATGTCTGAATTATTTACTTCTTTCGTATTCCAGATTTCCTTCCAGGAACTTATGGGTTTAGCGGAGCAGAAGGGCGTCAGTCTCCAGACGTTCTTCTTAGGGTACCAGAGGCAGGAAGTGTCCGGCTTAACGGGATTTCTGGATACCTTATCAAACACACTGCTTGTCAACGTAAAGAGGGTCTTTACAACGGTGAGTCAGGATACCAGACCGATGAGACGTGGATTCCACTAATTAATCAGTATGGAGCCTCATTATTTAAAATTATTTAATTAATTTGTAGTTTGGTAGCTCAGACATTTATTCCATTATTGGCAACAACAGAAATGTATCAAATGTAGTATAAGCATGTACAGACTACAAACTTCGATTGAAGCATCAAAAATCCAAATTTAAGATTCAAGACTCAATCCATACTACTATTTAGCCACTGCATCAGTTATGACGTCATGGGCTCCAACAACGGGCTCTCTGAGTTCAAAGAAGCAACTCCCATTCATTGATATTATGCATGGAGTTTTCTAGGCAAAGACATTTTATTCAGTGGTTGTTCACAGAAAAGTGAATAAACATAGGCCTAATCAGTTAGCTTTTATATCAAAAATATACTCATGATTATGGGTTTCTTATACTAAAGAATTCTGCAATTTTACCTCATAAACTTGTGTTAAAAACTACAGCAAAAACATTGCCTATCTATGCTTCTGCAATTGGTATTCCAAAGGTTGTTTTATGTTATAAACAAACTTGTTATTATTGGCCATTGTTTTATTTATGTTTCAGGAGAATGATCTGAAAAGAACCATTGGTATCGACACTTTATACGTTGGTGCCACAGACTTCAAGCTCGAAGAAGAAGACCGGAAGTTTCTTGTTCAGGTATTATAATAATCACTCTTAAAAATTCCGGGTCAGAAATTACTCGGATTGCGGGTCAGAATAACCCTCAAGGAGGGGGCGGGCTAACCCATTTTGGGGTCAGGCTTTATCCCCCGAAATAAATCTTGCCCGAGTCAGACTCTTGATGGCGCCCTTTTTAATGAACCGCCCGAAATGCAGAATGCACAAAACTAATTGTACATGGCATAATACCCAACCATCTGATAAAGTGGAGCCATCTGTTCTTTGCAGCAGGCCTCCTTCTCTAGGTGTCTTGCTTACAGTCGGTGCTACACTTGAAGGCAGCACTATTGGTAATTACTCAGAATAAATATTATCATAAAACCTTTATTCTTGATTACGAGTAATGCGGAGAGGTTGATAGTATAAATTATTTGAGAAACAGCTCCCTCTGAAGTGACGTAGTTTTCGAGAATGAAGTAATTTTCCACAAATTTGATTTCGAAGCCTCAGATTTAAATCAAGCATCTGAAAGCACACAACTTCGTGTAACCACGGTGCGACAAGGGTATTTTTTCTTTCATGTATATTTAGCAACTCCGACGAGCGATCATTGAGCTACAATTTTCACAGTTTTGTTTTGTTTATGCATAGTAAAATGTTGAGATACACCAAGTGAGAAGACTTGTCTTGACAACTACCAATATTGTCCAGTGTCTTTAAATGTTTTCCCAACATCCCTCCCCTGACAATTAAACTTTTTAGCTTCCTATGGAGCCAGATACTGTTGGCACCGTTTTTGCATGTTGTATAATTCACGCAACTGATCACTCCTCTACCTTTTTGGTGTTTATTTTCTTTAGCAAGGTGAGCTAAGTGCGTCGACTTTTTTGACCCACTGGATAAAAGAGAATCCAGACAAGTTGGTGCGCAAGCAACATGTTCCTGTATCCAAATCAACAATGCTGTCACCGAACGGACAATCGTCTCAAATTCTCGGCACTCCATCAGCCGAAGGAAGTCAGTCCACTCTGGGGGTCATTACAGTTACACCCGTCCCGGAGCCACAACGCATCCCGAGGGGTTCGTCAGGGGAACGCTAAGGAGAATGACCAAGTGATTGGTCTGTGTTCATCCCCGTACAAAAAGGGGCTCGTAAATACGCGATAGTTATATTTTTAACCAAAGAAACATATTTCTCCAATGGTTTTTGGTAAATGAGTGAGCGTTGGTTTGACATAGCGCCCTCTTGTGTCTTCTTGTGTCTCGTGAAATACCACATAGAGAAAGTGTTAGGTGTGTGGCAGATCAGAGGTGTACTTTAGCTGGATGGAACATGGTTAGATTTATCTAAATTGCGAATGGCCATAATTTATAACCAATGGATTTCAGAGAATTAATTTATACATCATTGAGTGAGCGGTGGTTTGAAACAGCGCCCCCTTGATGCTTCTTGTGGCTCATGAAACGTGGTATTTAGGGACAGAATCACAGAAGGCACGGGCTCGATTTCACAAACGCTTAGATTGATCTTAATTGTGAATGTTCATTTGACAAAGAAACTTCTGTTGGCAATGGTTTTTGGTGAATTTATTCTCAGTGAGTGAGCAGTCATTTGTAATAGCGCCCTCTTTTGTCTTGTTGTAGCTTGTAAAACATGACACCGAGAAGGCACACAAATTTTACAAAGATTTTACTAACAATATTTGATTTTACAAATAACTGAGATTGATCTTAGTTGCGAATAACAATTTAAGTACAAACCCCTGTGGACCACTCAAAACATATGTTGTGATGAATGGTTGGTGAATATAGCTATGGACAATCGATTGGGGTTTGTGCGATCGGTTGTTTAAAACAAAATAACCGTCTCCCGTATGCTCAATTTTGCTTGCATGTGTAGAGGTAGACAATCATCAAAATATAATTATACAAAAGATTTGATTATTATTTATACAAAACACTGATATAAAACTGGAATAATCACTCCATCCATTCCATTCATTTCCATTTAAAATAAAAAACTATTGTTTTCAACTTAAAACGTTGTACCTTATTAGTAGAGAGGTTTGCACAAGCGTGCGTATACAGATACAGAAATGGATAATTATGATAACCGTTTCCGTTCACGTCAGCCGCGTTTTGGATTTTGTCTCGCAAAATAATATAGATGTGTCATTTGAGTGCATTTACTCATCGTTTTGCTTGCAAATGACTAAAAAAAAATTATCTATCAAGCACGATACCACTGAAAGCAATTCCGTGGAAATTGATTTTGATCTGTGACAAAATTAAAGACAACTAAAAGTCTGCAAACAGTATCCGTTTTTCTACGACGCGTATGAGCTCCTGTATTCGTTGCTAAGGTGTGTGCAAAATATGATAGTTGCGGACACGCGTCACGTGAACACACAAAGTGTCGACGTATCGGTATCTGTATGTGTATCCGGAGACTTGCGATACCTCTCTTTTGGCGACAACCAAAACCGTCTATCCATGTCTTGAGAAGTACAGACTCAATGGTATGCAAATAAATAATATGCAAATTAATGGTATGCAAATCAATACACGCAAGAGATTTCCGTGGACAAACCAAACAATTTAAAGTTGATTGTAATTATGCAAGTCTCGATTACTAACTACCAAAGTTACTTGTTTGTTTTTCTTTCAATCATCGGTGACGGGTCTGCTGTTCCTTTATCTTTAAGCTTTTGATTGAAATATTATACGTTTTACCAAATATGATATTATTTAAAATTATACAATTTGATTTTTTAAAGTTTTGTTTTTAAACAGCTGCACTTAAACGATGCATTGTACATATTTTGTTTGATACGGATATCGACAATTAAAAGAAGCAACAAACATCCCAAAATTAATGGCACCAAGGTTGAATTACCTCTTTTGATTTACTTCGTGGTCGAGTTGTCTCGTTTACCGGACGCTAGTTCTGGTGTTGTCAGAATCTAGGTTCGAGTTCCGGTCCAGAGCTGTGAACTGAAGAGTTTTGATAACATGCACATCCCTGTTCCATAGGGTGCGTTCGATTAGCTTCCCGGGGAAGACCTCGGTCTTCCCGGGGTAGACCTCGGTCTTCCCGGGGTAGACCTCGGTCTGCCCCCGGTACGTTCGAATAGCTTACATGGGTAGACCCGGTCTGCCCCCGGTACGTTCGAATAGCCATGACGTCATTCCAGGGGCTCAACCGGGTCAGCCCCAAGTGCCCTGCTTGTGGAATGGGTCACTTGGGGGTTGGCCTAAGTGCATGACGTCACCAAGAGGGGGTGTGATCAAACGATTAGCCCTTGTCAGGGGCTCACCGCGGGGTCGGCAAAGGAAAGCTAAACGAACGCACCTCAAGTGTAAGCTATTTTGTGTTCAGAAACACTACCGCATTGGCAAATACAGGGTGCCAGATTAGTCAGCCGAACGGGTTGGCTTGCACTCCAGCAACCACGTGACCGAAGAAAACTTGTCCCTCCATATCGCAACCCTCTAAATAAACAGCTTTTACCCGGTTGTCATCACTTCCGATTTTACATGTTCCCCCCTTCCTTTCTTTTACATTTTTTGGTAAATTTTTCGGCTCATTTTCAGCTGGATTTCAGCTCGGATTCTGCGCAAGTTTAAGAGATCTCTGTGTTAATTTAATGCATATACCGGCTCACACTTACTCAACATAATTGATCAGAATATCGGCGTTTGAAATCTTGTCATGTTTTTCCTGAGTTTCTTGTTTCCAAAACGCCTTGTATTTGTATGATAACTGGTGAGGCATGCTCTGATAATGTTTTGACCAATATATGAAACTAAACGACATAGGTCTCCAAGATGTAGGCCGAACCAAAGATGCCGTGATTTATTTTGTGCAGTTCCTAATGTGAGAAGATTTGATAATAAGACTGGGGAGTTCCAGTCTGTAACTCAGTTAGCCTCACAAAGACCTTAGATTTTGAAAAGAGCAATGCTCACGAGCGATCGATCAGATGCTAGTGCGTGTGTGCGTTCACAAAAGGTTTGCATCATTCACGTTCTGCACAATGAGAACTTATAGACAGTTTACTGGCATTTGGCTGCTGTGCTTTAAGGCACTGGACACTATTGGTAATTACTTCAAATAGTTGTTGCAAAAAAAAAATTATACTTACCAATGTAGAGCTGTTGATGGCAGGCCCATAACACATTTAGAATGAGAAACGACTTCCTCTCAGGTAGCGTAGTTTTTGAGAAAGAGGTAATTTTCGCACAAAATAAAAAATTACTTCAGCTAAAGCCTTTTATCATGCATCTGGTAGACCACAAAGTAATGCAACATGGGTGTTTTTCTCTCATTATTCTCTTGCAATTTCGATGACCAATTGTGTTATCATTGTCGGAACGTTACAGAATTGGTAAGAAACAAAAATCGTGAAGATCACAGATTTACATAAAACTTACACGGTCTAATGATAATGATAGTTGAAAACATCCCTTAAAATATTTTTGTCTGAAATGTCATATTTGATGAGAAATAAATAATCTAACTTCGCGTTTGGAGTTTATCGCTCAGTGAGCGTTTCATTAATTTTAATTTTGGCATCGATATAATGCAAAATTTGTTATCGGTTTTTCACTATTCTCTCGTGACCCAGATGGCCGATCGATCTCAAACTTCTACAGGTTTGTCAGTTTATGTACATAGTGGATTACATAAAGTGCTTACACTGCCAGCAACTGTTTTGTTAGCAACAACCAATTCTGTAATGTTCCTTTAAGATAGGCAGTGGTTTAATGAGCTCGAGACTTCGAAGTAATGGAATAAAACGTGCACTCTCGGGCTTTACGAAAAATCGCCACTGTTGCTCTCGCTAAATAAAGAAGGGTAATTTTAATGAACCCAGAACACGCGGGAAAAGTACACATTTTTAATCATTCAAAACACCATTGATAAAACTCCACTAAGTACAACTGTAACATAAGCCTGTCCTGTGAAAAAGAACTCTCATGACCAACAAAGGAATAAAAATAAAAGTAAGAAAAGAAGTCAGTGTTATCCCGTTACTTCCATGCCGAATGAAAAGTATTTTTGTAAGCCGTAAAAAAAAAAGAGATGAAATTAATACCAGTTAGGCACACCTTATATGACGGAAGTAGGTAGAATATGCTTTAGTTTTTCTTTCATCCACAAATTTGAAAGAATCTGAATTTAAGTTGCTGCGGGTGATGAGGTTGGACTTCAGGGACCGCATCGGACAGCGATAGTTTTCGGATGAGCAGGGCGGGATAATCTGGGAGTGGTAGCAAAGCAAATGAGTTTTTTTAGCCGGGCCCCTCTGTAAGGTGACCACGCCGGGATCAGATTGCAACCGAACGGCGTGTCTGTTCTTCAGTGAGACCCCACCTTTGTCGTGCTTTTCGTAATGTTACAATTGTTTGTTATTAAATTAAACCTTCTATGCAGAAATCGTGCTCTTGGTAAAGGTTGGGTCTTGCAGACGGCTTCCAGGGCAAATATACTCCCATGATTTGTTCAGGTATTCACCGACTACCACAATATTATGCGAGCTTTAAAAACCTATAAGAAGTCATCATCGATTGTAACTGCGGAGCTGTCATAATTGAGAACTATTTTTGACCATATTTCTTTGTGTTGATTGTTAGTTTGGCACAGATTTTCTGGAGCAATCTTCAGATTTCATTTATTTAACTGGCATTAGGCAAGATCATGTGGTAGCATATGTAATGCCGGTTACCAAGTATGGTTTTTGTTCCCATTCTGGAAAATCCTGTTAAAATACTGGATTTCCAAAAATGAGATGCGTGTTTTCCAGTCTTGCGTGCTTTTTAACAAGCATTTGGTGAGATTTTTTTCCCTCTTATAAACATAAAGCCATAAATGCCACAGCGAAATGTATCATCGTCAGTGTAGCAGTCATTTTTCTGGGGCACACATTATCCATTTTTTTGGCATAACATTTTTCAAATGAGATATAAAGGAAGTATATACTTTTTGGTAACAAGTGTATCCCAACAGATGCAAAATGTTTTATACATGCATTTACAAACAAAGCTTTGAAAAAATTGGCTCAATTGATTGTCTGAAGCCTTAATTTCTCAGGCCTCTGAAAGCACCCATGTCGAAAGCGTTTCTCTCATTCAATTTATTATGTGGAAAAAATACATCTTTCTCTAAAACTACATCCTTTGAGGGTCGCTTACCAAAAGCCCATTTTGGATTCAAATTAGTTGGTGAAAATTTACCCTTTTCTCTAAAAACTCACTCCCTCGAGGTCGCTTGATAGAATTTTGTATAATATCAAAAGCTCTCCATTGCTCTTCATCATGATGGTATTGACTGTGGGACATTCCTGGGGAAAATGGCTATCAAAAAAAAAAAAAAAAACAGAACAATTCACGCTAATCTTGTATCATTTTCGGAACTTTTATATTGGATTGTGAAGTGTACTTGTTACACTGAGGATGACCGAGAGTGGCGAGTTTGACTCGCTGTTTGTCGCCGTTACTTCTAGCCAAAACACCCTTGACTCTGTCCGCATGGTGCGCTATTGTGCCGTGTGATCATTCGACACTGTGAGCCCGTGGGAGTTTTACAGTCGAAACGGGGGCGAAATGCCGGTTGCCATTTGGGATTTGTTGTATGTTCGTGGTGTCTGTCTGCACGTTAGATATTGCTGTACAGATCTTATTATTACTGGCGATGCTCGTAGATATCAAGACGCCGTGTAAAAAACCCCGTAATAAGCCATTTTGGAATATGGTGGACATCCTAACACCATAAAGCCATTGGACACTTTCGGTAAACAGTATTGTCCAAGGCCCACACTTCGTGTACCACAACTTATATATAAAATAACAACCCTGTGAAAATTGAGTATTGATAATTGTTTTAATGTTTTCTGAAAAAGTAAACCATTTCATGGAATAATATTTGAAGAGAAGTCTTTCACCATTACCTTCTGTAAACCCTGTAAATTATTTGTAAATCTGTGAACTTTTAATTTTTTTTCTGTACCGAAAGTGTATAATGGCTTTAAGGTTTATGGTAATTCTGTCTGTACACACCCACATCAAACAGGGCTCAATGTCATGGCTCTGCTAACAATAAGCCCGTAATCGGCGCTTACGGAAGCAGGGAATTATGTGCTAACGGCAAGCGTATTTCACGGGTTAGCGGCGAATTTCGGCTTCTGCGCGTGCGTACTCCGCGCTAGCGCAGAAATTCGGTACTTTCCATAGATATAGAATTAAAATAATATTCTATATCTATGGTACTTGCACGTAAGCGGGGAATGGCGATCGTAAGCGCAGAATTCGGCGGTAAGCAGAGCCATGAAATCGGGCCCAGTGCACTTATATAGTTGGCACCTTATCTCAAAAAGGCTAATCAACTCCCCTTGGAACATAGTTTGTTAAATTTGATCCTGTGCTGCCCCATTGTCACCATTTATTTTATAATTTTCCTAGACAAAAAAATACAAGAACATTCGAGTGCGTTGAACTTTCCTCTGGAAGGGAAACAGCAATTTTCCTCTGGTGAGGGCCACTTCTATGAGGAAAATGCAAATCCCCCACACCTACCAGATATGCAGCCAATAGACCGTCAGAAAACGTACACCTTGTAATGTTGATTTCATACTTGTTTTTCAGAGCAATAACCTTTTCAGTGGTTGTTTGATCAAAAGTAAACCGACAAGTAAATAAATATATAAAACAAAATACATAAACAATTGGTTTTTTTTTTTTTTAATTTGTTGGCTCCGATATTTATTCTTACACTGTGAAAGCGCAGTACTTTTGTACACAATAATAATGTTGAAAGTCTTTCCAATTAACCGGATATTCCAAATCCTCGAGTCGTATTTATTAATTGTTTTTATTTATAGGTCAATTTCAAATATAACGACAAAGTTACAAATAATTACTGGATAATGCGTCATAGGGTGTTATGAGTCATAGGGTGTGCAACTCGCTCTTATACGGAATTAACAATACGCAACTCTCTCGCCTTCAACGATTACAGAATATTGCAGCAAGGATGATCACTTACACCAAGAAAACGGAACACATCACACCAGTGCTAGCCGGCTTGCACTGGCTCCCCATCCAACAAAGGGTTAAATATAAACTGTGCCTCATTATTTTCAAGATCTTGCAAGGTGATGCCCCAGCATATTTAAGTGATCTTCTGCAGATATACACCCCAGGACATCGTGGCTTACGGTCTACAAAACACAAATTCCTCCAGGAAAAAACAACTAAACATGTATGGGGGGAGAGAAGTTTTCAAAGCGCAGCACCAAAGCTTTGGAACTCCCTCCCGGACACTGTAAAACTCTCTAAATCACTCAACACATTCAAGAACAGTTTAAAAATTCATTTTCATAGAGAAGCTTTTTGTTAAGTTTATTTTTTTCTTATTTTGTTGTTTGCTACTTTCATTGCTTGTTGTTCCTTTGTAGAGTAGCGCCATGAGCGCCGCTTGCGGCGGACACCGGCGCTTTATTAAGTGTCCATTATTATATTATTATTAAGGTGTTCACAAGTTTTTGCAAAAAACACCTTAACGAATAATTAGCTAAAATGTGCTTGCATACCGGTAAGCCATTAGATAGATCATGATAGATTTAATAGTATGACACTTCAAATTATTCAGAAGTATTACCACAAGTTAGGAATGTTAGGTAATGTTAGTTTTTCTAATTGTACATAATGGCGGGTGGTGTTGCACGAATTTGCATAGTTGCTTGGTTAATAAAATAGTTGTGTTCACTCATGCATGCCACAAGTGTTGTGTGTATTTGACTGAGAGGTTCGCTGTCTGTCTCCGCCATTGGACCTTCATGACTGACCGTCTCGCTTGTGTTTGAACTGAAAAGATGATGAGAAGATGTCGAAAACTCCCCAGAACTGTAAGTAAACTTTCAAGATTTCGTGTCAATTTGATAATCAAAACCCAAAGGAAATGTTGCGGATAACTTTCCGTATGGCGCCACCACTTTTTTACTCATTTTTACAAAAAGGGATATCTCATTGAGGTAAATTAGATACTATATTATTTCATATCGAATGAAAAAGTGGTGGCGCCATACGGAAACTTTTCCAATGTTGCTACGAAATGTTGAGATAAACGCTGGTGGTATTCAGACCCCAGTTTTGTCTTACTGTACGGTAAATGGGGCAAGCATACCCCATTTTCAAGATGGCGGCGCCCATGGTAATGGCAGTTAGAATAGGTTTGCACATCTTTGTCAACTCATAATTGTGTTTCATTTATTATATAGCTTCCTTCATGTAGCTTGTTATCTCATTACTTCATCTAGCTGTTCCTCTATGGTGATTTAGTCAACTACAACAGTAATAGCTTAGTAATTTTAAACATTGTCAAGGGCTTTCGGTTTAATAATAAATGAAATAGTACTAATTAAAAGCAAACAACACAACTAAAACAGAAAATACTACAACTAAAAAAGTCCTTCGAGACGAACATCAGCAGACAATTAACTGGAGGTTAGATAAATCCTCTCGAGATATCATAGACATGTAAACATTACTGTTTATTTGAAACCGAATCTAAAAATGCTTGTAAAAATATTACGAGCACGTTAGCAACACACACTCTTAAAGGCAGTGGACACTATTGGTAATTACTCAAAATAATTATTAGTATAAAACCTCACTTGGTAACGAGTATTGGGGAGAGGTTGATAGTATAAAACATTGTGAGAAACGGTTCCCTCTGAATTTGCGTAGTTTTCGAGAAAGAAGTGATTTTCCACGAATTTGATTTCGATACCTCAAGTTTAGAACTTGAGGTCTAGAATCAACCATCTAAACGCACACAACTTCGTGTGACAAGGGTGTTTTTTCTTTCATTGTTATCTCGTAACTTCGACAACCGATTGAGCTCAAATTTTCACAGGTTTGTTATTTTATGCATGTTGAGATATATACACCAACTGTGAAGGCTAGTCTTGTCACACTCAGCAGCTTTATTATCCTATCACGCTGTCTTTGAAATCTTCGTAAAATATATTGTACTGAAAAGTTTAAATATGGCCATGGTGCCTGGTCGTTTGAAAAATAATATAGCCGATTCTGGTTCGACTACAAATTTTAGTCCCAATAGGCCTACCCCCCCTAAAAATAACCACAGATGTCAAGTGCGTGAAATGTGCATTTGGTCACGGGCTTATAAGTTTAAGGACCGTAGAATAAATTAAAGCACGTTACAATCGCTCCTTTAATACATAACTTAATTAAAGCGATTAGTTTGATAATTATACCTATTTGTAAGGGAGGAAGCGATACAAATTATATTCCCCAAAACAATTAATGCCTCTCTTGTAAGATGCTAACAACTGCCCCTAGGATGCAAATATTACACATTCTACTCAGTTAATCAATTACAGTAAAGAGTTGTTTTACCAGGTGCAATTTACGCCCGAGCTTTAAGTGTCATGCGGTTCCGACCCGTGCTCAAAGAACTCAATGGGGCATGAACTCGCGGTCGACGGTTTCTTTATAATCGCCGTCTCTCACCGACAGTGTCGACTGTATAATTGATTTCATTCTCATTAAACACAAACACATTAAAACTTGTGTTTCTATAAAAAATAATGATATAAACACAAATTTTCAAATATACATTTTGGGATTGTTTCTCCGTTGTTCCAAAGTTGTTTTAAGGGTTTTGACGTAGCGATCAAGTGTTTGGTTAGATATGAATTCGTACCCAACATGAAATATATGTTGTAGGCCCCCTAATATAATTAACATGGTGTAGAAGTTTACGCTTTGTTAGTCGAGAAAAAAAAGAGCAAAATTATGGAGCAAAATCTTCAGGAGATTCGGGTTAGTCCGTTGTACATGCTGACATAATTTTCGTGTCATGGAAAAAAACAAACTATTTTCAGAAAATGTTAGCATTACTCATTTCTCAAAAACTACAGCACCCCAGCAAGTAGTGCTTTCGGGGAAGCTTTCTACCATCATTATCTTTAAACCTAGTATGTTTAATGTCGTACAAAAAGTAGGCCCTACACTTGGGCCCTACCCAAATCGTTTGAGTTTTATTATACAGAATTTGTAAGGATACATGTACACAACTATTTATAATGAAGTTTTTACAAGAACCATTTTATTTCTGTAAATTATGCAACTGTCGTTTAAAGACAGTGGACACAACTGGAACACCAGTCTTCTCACTTGGTGTATCTCAACATATGCATGAAATAACAAACCTGTGAAAATTTGAGCTCAATCGGTCATCGAACTTGCGAGATAATAATGTAAGAAAAAAAATCACCCTTGTCACTCGAAGTTGTGTGCGTTTAGATGGTTGATTTCGAGACCTCAAGTTCTAAACTTGAGGTCTCGAAATCAAATTCGTGGAAAATTACTTCTTTCTCGACAACTACGTCACTTCAGAGGGAGCTGTTTCTCACAATGTTTTATACTATCAACCTCTTCCCATTACTCGTAATGAAGAAAGTTTTTATGATGATAATTATTTTGAGTAATTACCAATAGTGTCCACTGCCTTTAAACACTATTATCAATGGGTAGTCTACCTTTTAGCTTTGTGGTGATCTTTTCGTCTAGTAACCCCACTAATGCACTTTTAAATCAATGGGTAAACCAAATGATCACATTCTGTAAAAGGACGATCGAATTTAATGCAATACGCAGTACGGACCAAAAGGTGTTTCGAGAGGCAAGCATTAGGCTGTGGTGGATTTTATTTTAGTAAATAATTAAACACTATTCCCCATATTTATTAAGAGCCAGTGCAGCTCTAATTGACTTACTGGAAAAGTGCGATTTATGCATCAGTGACTCATAGAGTGGGGGTATCTGATCAGGGCCCAATTTCATAGAGCTGCTAAGCACACTAAGCATGCTAAGCATGACACCTTTTCCTTGATATAAACAGGATTACAACCCAATTTCCACGTGATTTTCGGGATAAGCAAACAACAGCTGGATGCCAGTAACAAGCAATATGCAACAATTTAAAATTTTGTTGGTAATCCTGTTTTTATCAAGGAAGATATTTCATGCTAAGCAAATTGTTGCCCTTAGCAGCTTTGTGAAATTGGGCCCAGATAATTGGTTCCGGCATTTTCCAAAGCTTTCTATTTGGACTTTTCTGAGATCCAGTTTCCCTTTGAGATTTGGGTTTGATTCCCACTTTGGTCTGGAGCTTCGAATGTGAACCGGGTCGTCAGTCCTATCCTCCGTATGTGTGTTTTCTCTCATAAACATTACTTAAATTTGTAATTTCCCCTTTGCTATTTTTTTTTTTAAAGAAATGTTTTGTTTTGTCTCCTTCGCCAAAAAAACCAATAAATCAAAATAAACATAAATAAAAACTAACAAAGAAAAAAATATTTGTTTAACAAAAATGTTCTAACATTATTTGATATTATTTTGTGTAAAAAAAGGCTTTGTTCTTCTACTTCAAGTTTATTTTAATGTAGGTTTACTCTGTACAATGGGGTTTGGGCCGGGTCAACTCGCAGTCAAAAAACAAACACAAAGTTCCTGAAACAGCTGAACTCCCACATGCGTTTTCTCCTCCCAATTTATTCAATTTGGAATCAGTCAAATACATCCGAAAGGTTTAAGTTTACACGCTAGTGTGTAATTTACACAACTTTTCTAATTTCCGTCTTCTCCGTTTTGTTGATCTAGAAGATATAGGTTTATTTGTCCGAAGTATAGTCTTTATTACTTTCTGTTTCTGAATCATGGTTTACTCTTTGTTAATTCTGTACACGCACAAGGGCTGAAGATGTTAAATAAAAGTCTTAGTCACTTGCCATTACGGAATAACAAACATCTTAATATATTAAATCAAGGACTACCATCTGTTCGCAGATCCCTTATTAAAAGATGAAACATGTTTTTCTCACTAACTGCAAATAATATTTCAAGCCTGCATACTATTTTTATTCCGTCGTAAGGTCAAGTTAAGTCACAGACCTGTATCCACAGAGATGGCATTGATTGTAATTGTTAAGGTTTGCAATGACAGTAAGGAAACATCTCATTTGATAAATGATGACGTTGAGACGTTTCGACAAGTGTGCTTAAGTCATCTTCAAGAAATTGACCATGATCGTCACACCAAACATTCTTAAAGGGTCTGGGTACTTTTTGTAGGATACAAAACACAATGTCCACAGATTTACAATAATTCACACAGTTTGAAGATAATGAGGGTAGAAAGCTTCTCTTATAGACAGTGGACACTTGGTATCTGTCAAAGACCAGTCTTCTCACTTGTTGTATCTCAACATTATGCATAAAGTAACAAACCTGTGAAAATTTGAGCTCAATTGGTGGTCGAGGTTCCAAGATAGCTATGAAAGCAACACACCCTTGTCACACGGAGTTCTGTGCTTTTAAGCTAGATGCTTGATTTTGAGACCTCAAATTCTAAATCTGAGGTCTCGAAATCAAATTCGTGGAAAATTACTTCTTTCTCGAAACTGCATCACTTCAAGGGGAGCCGTTTCTCACACTGTTTTATAGTATCAACCTCTCCCCATTACTCGTAACTAAGTGAGGTTTTATGCTAATAATTATTTTGAGTATTTACCAATAGTGTCCACTACCTTTAAAATATTACTTGCTGAGGTGCTGTAGTTTTTGAGAAATGAGTAAAACAAACTTCCGACAAATCACATTCACGTTATTTGCTCGCATAGCATGCAGCTAAATAATATCTCCAAGTCGCCACCTTTTGAAATGAGATTCTCACAGGTTAGTGTATGAAGCATACAGTGTGCAACAATGCAAATATAAAACTCGGATAGTATCAAATTATCCATTGCTCTTTGAAGCTTTATGGGGCGTCAAGCACTGAGCCGTGACGGATGAACTGCCAAGTTGGTTCCCTTCACGTTCGCCGATGCGGAACGGTAACTGTGTAACAACCGCTTGAGTTTTGTAGACTGATTACAATCTTGACGGTAGCCACCAACATGTAACCAAAGCAAAGACTGTCTTAGCATTTTAAATTTCCCCTTAGACAAAATCAAAGCACACAATAATAATAATAATAATAATAATAATAATAATAATAATAATAATAATAATAATAATAATAATAATAATAATAATAATAATAATAATAATAATAATAATAATAATAATAATAATAATAAGAAATGCTTATATAGCGCAATTCAGTACTGCATATACTCTCAATGCGCTTTACAAAACAAATAAACAAATTTATACAAGAGAAAGCAACAATTTAACTAAACAATACAATAGACCTTATAGACCTTTTCGCAAATACCGGGGCGCGCGCGTAAAGCTTGGAATTAGGTGCATTGTGGTCTTGCTGGTATCCAAATTTGATCCAAATATATCCCACAATGCACCTCATTCAACAGTCTGCGCTTGCGCAATGGTATTAATTTGCGAAAAGGTCTATAGACCTTATCGCAAATACCGGGGCGCGCGCGTAAAGCTTGGAATTAGGTGCATTGTGGTCTTGCTGGTATCAAAATTTGATCCATATCTATCCCACAATGCACCTCATTCAACAGTCTGCGCTTGCGCATTGGTATTTGCGATAAGGTCTATGCACATGACGTCCTTTCAGTAGGGCGCCCTCACCTAGAGGTCAAAAGGAGGTTGTTCATTGGCCAATCCTGTGCGCCGCGCGTACAAATCTGTGCGTTTCGATTGTTTTGTCACCGTTTTACCTCTAAGGTGGCGGCTGGATGACGTCAGTGCATAAGGTCTATACAAATGCTATACTTCGTGCAGAACTAAAAGCTCCCAAGTTTTCAACCTTGAAAAGGAAGGTCAAACAGACATTGCCCATTTGCTGCAATTCAAAGTTGTTTCTTTGACATGCTGGCGTGTGAACGAACTCTTTCCACTTTTGTGTGCGGATCGGAAGCTCCGATTATTGGCTACACGACCATTTAGAGAAAGTAATTGTCTCAAACGCCGGTCGTAATCTACTTTGATCGCTTGTAAAACCCATCACAGTCTTATATTGTACCTTACGCTAATTAAGGTCGGCAACAATTTGCAAGCAGCTCATGACTCTTTTTAATGGGACGGAAGGTCAGACAAATAAAAAGGGGCTCCCTTTTTGTGGAGGAAAATTACAACGGCGCTGACAACCTAATTGCGTTTAAGTTCTAAAGTGCATTATTTTTAAGTGATTTTTATTAACTTGTTAATAATACGAGACTGCTGACTAACTCGCTGTTTCCGAAAATGCACAAGGCGAGGAGTAGAATTTCCGAGAACAGAGATTATTTTAAAATACAACAAACCTCCTCACTGATTAACTTGATATCGACCTAAGTCACCAATATTATATCATTAAGTATACTAAATATTAAATTTTGACATCATGGCATTTTTAACCTTTCTCTTACAAAAAAAAGATGATAAATAAACACAATTAATTTATGTGTCTCCTAAGCTTAGTCACCCTCCACATGATAGTACTGCCTGTGTTTATAAGATCAACCATCATCGTGTTTAAAGGCAGTCGACACTATCGGTAATTACTCAAAATAATTTTAGCATAAAACCATACTTGATAACGAGTAATGGGGAGAGGTTGGTAGCACAAAACATTGTGAGAAACGGCTCCCTCTGAAGTGGAGTAGTTTTCGAGAAAAAAAGTAATTTTCCATGAGTTTGATTTTGAGACCTCAAGTTTAGAATTTGAGGTCACGAAATCAAGCATCTGAAAACACACAACTTCGTGTGACAAGGGTGTATTCTCTTTCATAGTTATCTCGCAACTCCGACGACCAATCAAGCTCAAATTTTCTCAGGTTTGTCATTATATTATGCACTATGTTGAGATACACCAAGTGAGATGACTGGTCTTTGACATTTACCAATAGTGTCCAGTGGCTTTAATTCTACAAAAGTACAAAGTTTATACATTCAATTAATAATATCAATAATAGCATACATTATATAAAGTGCCAGATAAAAAACAGGAAAAACACGTAAGTAAACAGCAAATAAAAGCCAGAAAATTAAATGACAAGAGACAAGGCATTACACTATAAATACAAATACCAAAAACCTCGGTAAGGCCACATCGATTAACACTGGGGCAAATAGGAACGGAACGAAAGCAATCGGAACGAAGATCAAAATCGTTCATACCCGTGTCCCAATCACGGCAATATGTCTAGAAATGTCAAAACTAAACTGTAAATAGTACAGTGACTGGAGAATATACTAGTTTAGACTTCCCGATGAACTGCAAGCCTCGTCTACTTCATTCTAGAACGCGTCTGTTCACAGATTTATTTCTCAAAACCCGGGTGTTAATTCCCAAAGCGATCACAGCCATTGGCATAATATTTATACAAAAACGAAGGAAATTGGCCGACGGTTCCCCTGACCGACCGCATAGTCCTTTCCGTGGTAATTGCATCCCGAATTCAGTTTGTTCGGGAAACTACAGTCACACTTTCCAAACATCTGAAATCCCCCAAAGAGAACGAATATATAATCAATAGATAAATAGGAAAACAAATAATGTACAAACCAGTATAACAAACTCTGCATAAAAATTTCCACTCTTGTGTTAATCTGCTATCTCATTATATTCTCATAAAACGTTATCCTCTGTACGCACTTTGAAAACTGCGAAATTCGGAAATACACGATTTACCAACTCGGATTTACATGTAATACACCCTGTGTTATTGTTAATGGAACGCCTATGCGTAATCCTACGTTTTGTTTTTAGTTGCATCGCACTTTGATCATTCTCATAGAATATGTTCTGTCTTAGTTAAATATAGAACATTTCACGATGGTTAATTTTCCAATTTGCTCCTAACTGTTCTTTGTTATTGTTTTTGATTATCTGTTGGAATAGATGTCTTAAAATTAAACTGAGACGAATGAAACCCGGCGTTAGTTTGAGTCAACCATGATTTTGTCACATATTCCCGGTCATAAGTACCGCACGTCTTGACCAGTCCCTCTGGGACTCGAGTTATATTGACCCTTGAACCTTGGGTAAAGCCACTTACTACACCTCCTGGGGTGGATTTCACAAAGAGCTAGGACTAGTCTTATCTCGAGTTAGGATGACTTACTCGTCCTAACTGAGGACTAGCCATGCGTTGTTATATCTCCCAGGACTTGTCCTAAGTTAGGACAAGTCCTTATCCTTGTGAAATCGACCCCAGATCTGGCTCAGATGAGCCGGACTGTGTCAATCAATAATACAACATTCACATTTCGTTCATAATTTCGCAAAAGAGTGATTGTGACATTAGTTGAAAGTTACTTTGCGTGCACAGAAGAGTTTTTGGACACGTATTCAAAGCCCTACTGGATTTTTATTGGAAATAAGAGGATGGGAATAATTACTGTTGAACAAAATCGTAATAATAAAACATAAAGAAATCATATGAACTATCCCTTACGGGTAAAGATTGCCGTTTGAAGTCGGGTTAGGAAAGATGTTATTTAAAACACCAAACTCAACACCTTAGAAGTTAAATTGCTTGAGCGATCACATTTCTTATAATGAGTTATCATCACTTTTGTACACGTCTATTTCTATTCCTTTCGCAAAAGGAACTCAGTGCCGGGGGTGCCGAGGGTCTACTGCATGCCTGTATTGACTGATTTTGAGATTGTCCAAGATGCTTTTATATATAACTCATGTATCTTTTTGAAATATTGTTCGAGCTTTCCCGAATGTTCAAAGCCTTGCAGCAGAAATGTGTTTGTAAAACGGAAATAATACTGCATACGATCTGATGTCATCCCTCCATCTTCTTCTCTGACTACCTCTTCTTCTTCTCCCTTTCCTTGGTTGCCATTCCATTCATTTCCGTGTTGCTGTTCATGTCCTTAATACTGTCTCTGCATAAGATCTTATGTCATCCCTCCATCTTCTTCTTTGTCTACCTCTTCTTCTTTTCCCTTTCTTTGGTTGCCATTCCATTCATTTCCGTGTTGCTGTTCATGTCCTTACTGTCTCTGCATAAGATCTTATGTCATCCCTCCATCTCTTCTTCTTTTCCCTTTCTTTGGTTGCCATTCCATTCATTTCCGTGTTGCTGTTCATGTCCTTACTGTCTCTGCATAAGATCTGATGTCATCCCTCCATCTTCTTCTTTGTCTGCCTCTTCTTCTTTTCCCTTTCTTTGGTTGCCATTCCATTCATTTCCGTGTTGCTGTTCATGTCCTTACTGTCTCTGCATAAGATCTTATGTCATCCCTCCATCTTCTTCTTTGTCTGCCTCTTCTTCTGTTCCCTTTCCTTGGTTGCCATTCCATTCATTTCCGTGTTGCTGTTCATGTCCTTACTGTCTCTGCATAAGATCTGATGTCATCCCTCCATCTTCTTCTCTGACTACCTCTTCTTCTTTTCCCTTTCCTTGGTTGCCATTCCATTCATTTCCGTGTTGCTGTTCATGTCCTTAATACTGTCTCTGCATAAGATCTTAATGTCATCCCTCCATCTTCTTCTTTGTCTACCTCTTCTTCTTTTCCCTGTTCTTGGTTGTCATTCCATTCATCTCTATTTCTTGCTGTTCTTGTTCTTACTGTCTCTGCATAAGATCTTAAGTCATCCCTCCATCTTCTTCTTTGTCTGCCTTTTCTCTTTGTCCCGGTTCTTGTTTGCCACTCCATCAATATACTCTTGGTGTCTATCTGTTGTGTGCTATTCCGGCTGTGCCCAGCCCATCTCCATTTAGCCTGTTTTATTGTCCCTTTACAATGTCTTTAACTCCTGTTTACTTTTCGTATTTCTGTGTCATGTGACGCTATCTCTGGTTGAGATATGGAGTATTTCGTCCATTCATTGCTCTCTGTGTTTGTATAAAGTTTGTGTTGTATACCTCTTTTGTTGTTCATGTTTTTCCTGTACAAAAGATTGCTGATAGGAACACACACTGCTCAAATACTCCGGAGAACCATTGGCATGTTCTCTTTGTAAATATCCCTCTATAATATACACATTACTTTAACTCAGATTTCATTGAATAACAACTGTCATAATCATGGGTTGAACATCTGTCGTGGTTTAGTTTGGCTTTGATTTGTTGATACTTAGAGTGATGCAAGTGCAAGGCATTATGCTCTTCTTAAAGACACTGGACACTATTGGTAATTGTCAAAGACCAGTCTTCGCACTCGGTGTATCTCAACATATGCATAAAATAACAAACCTGTAAAATGTTTACCTCAATTGTTTGTCGAAGTTGCGAGATAATAATGAAAGAAAAAACACCCTGGTCACACAAAGTAGTGTGCTTCCAGCTGCTTGATTTCGAGACCTCAAAATCAAATTCTGAACAATTACTTCTTTCTCGAAAACTACGTTACTTCAGAGGGAGCCGTTTCTCACAATGTTTTTTTCTATCAACCTCTCCCCATTACTCGATACCTAGTAAGGTTTTATGCTGATTAATATTTTCAGTGATTGCCAATAGTGTCCACTGCCTTTATAAAAAAAATAAAAAAATCCCCTTGTTTTTGTGTATCATAGAATGTTTCGAAGTCCCATTGAATGAAATAGATCATTGTACTTTGAGTGGCAGAACACGCTCCACAAAAAATCCTCTTCCTGACGTACTTTATCCCTCCCTCAAGCTCAGACTATACAGTACTTTTCCCGGTAATGGATTCTTTACCCGTTCGGAAATTAAAGGGCTGCTGTTTGAATGAGAGTAAAGTTAGTTTGATATTGGATATTGAACATTCACATTCACATGTTATGTTTTACTGTGAACATCGATGTTGCTTTTGAGATATTGGATATTGGACATTCACATTGGTATTTAAAGCGAATGATGATGTTGCCTTTTTAGAAATTTGACATTCACATTATGTTTGTACAACGAATATCGTTGTTGCTTATGAGGTATTATATAACACCCAAGCAGATCCTTGCCATTTGATTGGAGGATTGTCCGTCACGTGATAGCAAATAAAAGTACCATTGCACGCTGAGTCACTCACCGTGCTTTTTCGTTCCATCCGAAAAGTACCATTGCACGCTGGCAGCGTGCAATGGTACTTTTCGGATGGAACGAAAAGGCTGAGTAAAAACATCACTTTGGTAACGCAGCAGGTGTTCTGCAAGAAGGCATAGTAAAATTACTAGCATTCGGCTTCTACAGTTGAAATTGTTTGTTTTGAAAGTTGTATCTTTCAATCAAAATTACAAGGTTCTACTTGGATGTTATATAAAACAAATAATGAATGTTTTTCATTCGTGCAATGGTGCGAATATGTTCATTCGTTGAAAGCTGGAATATTCCATTCAACTCGGCTCCGCCTCGTTGAATAGAACATTCCATCTTTCAACTCATGAACATATTCGCACCATTGCACTCATAAACATTCATTATGTGTATATCATTCACATGTTAGACATTCGCATGGGTTTGTACAGTGAATGTCTACCTTGGGTATCGATATTGGACATTCCATTAGGTTTGAACAGTGATGTTCTACCTTTTACATCCATATTGGTTATTGGACATTCCCGAAGGTTTGTACGGTGAATGTTTACTTTGCATATTATATCGATATTGGTTATTGGACATTCCCGAAGGTTTGTACAGTGAATGTTTACCTTGAAGATTATATCCATATTGGTTATTGGACATTCCCGAAGGTTTGTACGGTGAATGTTTACCTTTTACATCCATATTGGTTATTGGACATTCCCGAAGGTTTGTACGGTGAATGTTTACCTTGTATATCGATATGTTATTGGACATTCACGTAGGTTTGTACAGTGAATGTTTACCTTTTACATCCATATTGGTTATTGGACATTCCCGAAGGTTTGTACGGTGAATGTTTACCTTGTATATCGATATTGGTTATTGGACATTCCCGAAGGTTTGTACGGTGAATGTTTACCTTTTACATCCATATTGGTTATTGGACATTCCCGAAGGTTTGTACGGTGAATGTTTACCTTTTACATCCATATTGGTTATTGGACATTCCCGAAGGTGTGTATGGTGAATGTTTACTTTGAATATTATATCGATATTGGTTATTGGACATTCACGTAGGTTTGTACAGTGAATGTTTACCTTGTATATCGATATGTTGTGGAAATTCACGTAGGTCTGACAGTGAATGTTTACCTTGGCATCGATATTGGTTATTGGACATTCCCGAAGGTTTGTACAGTGAATGTTTACCTTGTATATCGATATGTTATTGGACATTCACGTAGGTTTGTACAGTGAATGTTGACCTTGTATATCGATATGTTATTGGAAATTCACGTAGGTTTGTACAGTGAATGTCTACCTTGGCATCGATATTGGTTATTGGACATTCACGTAGGTTTGTACAGTGAATGTTTACCTTGTATATCGATATGTTATTGGACATTCACGTAGGTTTGTACAGTGAATGTTTACCTTGTATATCGATATGTTATTGGAAATTCACGTAGGTTTGTACAGTGAATGTCTACCTTGGCATCGATATTGGTTATTGGACATTCACGTAGGTTTGTACAGTGAATGTTTACCTTGTATATCGATATGTTATTGGAAATTCACGTAGGTTTGTACAGTGAATGTCTACCTTGGCATCGATATTGGTTATTGGACATTCACGTAGGTCTGACAGTGAATGTCAATGTTGCTTTTTGGATATTGGACCTTCACATAGATTAAACAGCCAATAAAGGATGATCTCAAATATATAGATATTACAGTTTTTTAATAGCTGGAGTCCATAGGAAACATACACAAAATATAACGAGTATCTTACCTCACGTTAAAACATGGTAAAAATGTTTTTTTTTTCTACAGAACACTTCTAGCAAAATTTTGGAAAAACGCGGGATCAAACAAACCTGCGCGACAAAGAAATCGTGACGTCAGTGGTGGCTATTTGGTGTGGAAAATAGCGCCCTCATTTTAGAGGTCATTATAATAGATAAGCCGTTTTTGACTCTCGGCTAAAAAAGCCGCACGGCCGGGTGCATTTTTGACTCGAGTTATTTGTTACTAAATGCAAATTTTGAGAGTAAAATGGTTATTAACCGGTATCTACGATGTATATTTGGCCATAAAAAGGTAATAGATGAAATAATTATTGAGATCAACCTTTATTGGCCTTTACAGCGAATGTCGATGTTGCTACACCACTTGATATTGAACATTCCCGTGGGTTTGTTTTTATTAATTGTCAGACAACAGTCATGTGATGGGTTGGAGGCAATTATCTTTAAATCTTGAATCGCTAAAACCCACAAAGATGTAGACTCTTATTTTAAGCACTTACAATACTAGCCTATACCCTTTGCAACTAGAAACCATTTGTTCACTCGAACTGATTTGTGTCCCCGAAATGTTATTTCAAGGAAACGCAAGTATTATTATCTTACCCTTTCAATTTATATTTTACATGTCCCTTTAGGGACTCAGTACTAAGAGGACTATGAAGAAAAGAAAACAAAAAACGTTACAAAAATTAACAAAAGAAGAAACGAACCAAACCAAAGCCTCAACATCTATTTGATCAATTAAAAGCAAAGCCCATACCTTTCTAAACATATTACTCACGGCCAACTTGTCGTAGCCACTGATAAAAACTCGCATCTTTATCCCTTTTTCGCAAATTTCAATCTTCGATGATTTCCTTCAGCACAGTTGACATGTTATGTCCGCAGAACTAAACGGCTTAGCGATGCTGGGTTGATTTGTAACCGGGGCGGTGCCGTCATGCATTAGGGTAAAAGCTTTTGAAATATTGTGATATCCGTTTTACTGGAAAAGCACTCCAACTTTATAGAGACTATTCTTGACATGTTGCAGTGCAAAATACGTTAGAGTTACACGCGAATATCTTGTTTGCTCAGATTTTTTTTCTTAGATATAAAAATGGTGTTTCGGACTATCTAATGTGTATTTGAAAGGAGTACTGCCCAGTAAAATCATGTAAAGTTGGTCACTCTTCAAATCTTCCGGGTCAGAGTACGCCCGGAGCTGTTTGTATTTACCGAGTGTGGACCCACTTCGGATCCCGTCACACTGACCAGGAATATTAAGGTGTGTCCGTTAATCCTAGTGCTCTTTTCCGGAACTTACATGAATGACCCAGAACTCGTCAACATGACATGGTTAGAATCACTTTTTAAAGCCAATTTTTAGGTCAGTGTCATCCGGAAATGGGAAACCCGGACCCGGAATCACAGCATCCGGAAGTGATTTTGACCCGGAAGCTTTTAGTGCAGTACATCTGTTTACCGTTCCGTACTCAGTATAACACATAATCAACAGGCAAAATGTACAGTAGCTACAAAACAAGCAAAGAGAGAATGACCAATGAAATCCACTGGGGGGGGGGGGGGGGGGGCTCAGACAAACCGGCGAGAGATGCGTCGTTTTTATTGAGCAATTGAATTGTACCACTCGTCGGCCGTTCATCAGCGCGCAAATGTTACGCATTTGCCTGTCACAAAAAGTCACACACATGGGCACGGAATTTTGTTACGTCGAATCAAAGCAATGGAATTGGAACAGGCTCTGTTCGGGGTCCCTCTGTTTAATATCCCCATGCTCTGTTCGACCGTGAGTTATTTCAATTTCAATTCACTTGACGTTCGAAACCGCTGTCTATAAGTCTACCAAATTAATCATTCGCGATTAAAGATGGCAAGATAATAATATTTTTAAAAGGATGGGTTCGGTTCTCAATTTATTTTAAATTAATACATAATTGACATTGAATGAATGACAACCGGCTCTGATCGGCAATTATTACGCTGGTTAAACAATGTTAAAGGGTGCATATAAATTTGGTTGTATAAGCTCAGCAAAAGTAATATTTATAGAACATTTTGCAGAATATCCATCTTAGAGGTACAATTACAACAAGGATTTGAAAATAAGAATGGAGCAAAAAACTTAAACTAAATAAAACGAAAATAGAAAACAAGGACAAATATTATTATAGCACAATTATCCAAGGATAGCCGCCCCCCACAAAAAAAAAAAAAAAAAAAAAAAAAAAAAAAAAAACCCAGCTCATTACTTGTCCTCAGGCAAAAGCATGAAAAAACCCACAACTAACTAACAGACCTAAAGGGATTTTCTAACAATCTTGGACATAAAAAGCAAACACAACGGCGACAAGTTAATTAACTAAGTGGTGGATCAAAAAATTAAAACAACTAATTGTCTCGCATGATATGGCTCTGGTGTTTAAATAGTTATTGGGTGCTGCATGCTAGTTGATTATAATGTTTAATATATTTGATATATACATAATAGTAAACTAATTAAATATAACATTAGAGACTAATTTGGTACATTCACGTACGGCTGTTTCCCCCAGAAATTTGTTTTGGTCATGCTGCAGAGGCCCATTATTTCAACAGATCTGATCACGCGATGGTCATGAATACATATCATTTTTGACTTGTTATCCGCATTTTTTTCCCATGGTTTTGTTTTGGCACTAAATTACGTTTCCTTATTATGAAATTATACTAAAATATTGACATTAATGGCGTACAAAGCAGCCACTGGCCAAAGTGGAGGTTAATATTTAATTTGGTTGCAGTTGAATGAACATTTTCGAATTAGGTATAACATTTCAAACCCACTTAAGTGCGTAATATATACACTGCACAGCGAGTTCACACATACGCACGTGACACATTCAGACCAGTGTTTATTAAAGGCACTGGACACTATTGGTAATTACTCAAAAGAATTGTCAGCATAAAACCTTACTTGGTAACGAGCAATGGAGAGCTGTTGATAGTATAAATCATTGTGAGAAACGGCTCCCTCTGAAGTAACCTAGTTTTTGAGAATAATGAAGGACTTCAGCCGAAGCACTTTTTTTCTGAAATCACACAAAGTTATGCAACAACGGTGTTTTTTTTCTTCTGCATTATTGTCGTGAAAGTTCATTGACCAATTATTGAGCCCAAGTTTCCACAGGTTTGATAGAGTATGCAAATGTTGTGATACAGTTAGTGAGTCAGAATACATAGTCTTTGAAAATTACCAATATGTGTGCAGTGGCTTTTTAAAGGCACCGTACACATTTGGCAATTAAAATTGCATACTGGGGAAAAAATAGATCATCGCTGTTCTACTGTACACGCCGGAAATCTATTTTTGAAAAACGAAATAAAAATGATGAATGACAACGCAACTGTCAAGGCCGAGTTGGATGCGCATCCCGCAGTCACACGATCAAGCGAACACAGCACATGCACGGCACTACTTTTTCAAATGATAACAGAAACACATGATATTAAAAGTTTATTCATATTGAATATTGGACATTCACGTATGGTTTGTACGGTGGTATTCGATATCGATACTGGATATTGGACATTCACATTATGTTTGTACAGCGAATAGTTGCCTTTGAGCTATTATTTGATATTGGATATTGGACGTTCTAGGTTTGTACAGTGAACGTCTACCTTGTATATAACTATTGGATATTGGACATCCACATGTTGTACAGTAAATGTCTACACAAGCATGCACCTTGTTAATATGACGCCAGCAGTCAATGCACTTTCGGACACATTTCTTTTGTAATTATTTCCGATGGACGATAATCCATTTGCGAGTTAGATTTGATTCGTACAATGACTTGCTTAGACACATTGTACCGCTTACATTTGAGTTCCCCAGACTTAGAGAAAGTTGCTATGTAAAATGGATCGAGGTAAGCTTTTGCATAGCAACCTCCAGATGAGCAAACCCTTGTTCAATTGTGCCATACGCATTCGTTCAGAATTGTGTATTGGTGATCACCGTCTCTTGCACAACTAAGCAAAAGTTTGCCCTACTTATTTGACGTAGCAACTATCTGAGGAATTCAAATTAATTTAAGTGGTAACTTCTGATCTATTAAACACGTCATTGCACGCGAGCAAAAATCGCGAAAGTTAACGCCAGAAAATTGTGTTGTTAAATCGCACGTTTTAAGCATCATTGAAGTAACAATTTGTTCACGCCGGGTACGTACGTGCTGACGTCATACGTGAGCATGCAATAAGCCCAAAGTGGTGACGTCACCTAAAAATGACACCATTTTCTGACGTTCACGTTCATGTTTTTGCTCGCGTAATTTGCAGCTATGCCTCCCTACTATTCAAATCTAAAACGCAAATGGCTTATAAACTCTATATCTTGAATGATAAACTCATATAAACGGTTAAAGACACTGAACACTATTGGTAATTGGCAAAGACTAGTCTTTCCACTTGGTGTATCTCAACATATGCATAAAATAACAAACCTGTGAAAATTTGAGCTCAGTTGGTTGTCGAACCTGCGAGATAATAATGAAAGAAAAAAACATCCTTTTCACACGAAGTTTTGTGCTTTCAGATGCTTGATTTCGAGACCTCAAAATCTAATTCTTAGGTTACAAAATCTAATTCATGAAAATTATTTCTTTCGCGAAACTCAACCTCTCCTCACTACTCGTAACACCAAGTAAGGTTTTATGCTAATATTTATTTCGAGTAATAACCAATATTATCAACTATCTATAAATCTAGTGACATATGGAATGCTGTAATGTAACGCAACAACGCACATGGAAACACATGCAACCCACATCTGTGAATACCCCACCCGTACCGTCACCATGTCTAATTATTTTGGGTGATCAACCGTTACCAGTTGTAATTGAAAGAAATTAAATTGAAGTATAATGTGTGTTGATGAAAATGGCATAGGAAGATAGAGCAGTGCAAAAGCCGATAAGACAGTGTCAGGGTAAAGAAATGTGGCATGTGATGACAGTTAAAGGGAAGGTACACGTTAGGTAAATACTCAAAACAAATATTCACTTAAAAACTGACTTGACAATGAGCATTGGAGAGCTGTTGATAGTATAAAACATTGTGGGAAACGACTCCCTCTGAAGTAACGTAGTTTTTGAGAAAAAGGTAATTTCTCACTAAAATAATAAAAGACTTCTAGCTATAGAAGGCTTTTATTCTTATCTGAAAGCATACAAATTCGTCCAACAAGGGTGTTTTCTCTGTTATCATTTTCTCGCAACTCCGATGACCAATTGAGCTCAAATTTTTACAGGCTCGTTATTTTATGATTGTGTTGGGATGCACCAAGTGAGAAGACTGGTCTTTCACAATTACCAAAGATGTACCTTCGTAAGGAACATTTGTCAGAAAAAAAAATCGTCTAAAATCACAGATTAACATTTAATTCACACGGTCTAATGATGATGATAGTAGACAACATCCCTTGAAATAATAATATCCCGTTTGGAGCTTATCGCTCAGTGAGCGTGTGATTTTTAAGTTTTAATCGATATCATGCAAAATGTGTTTTTCACTAATTCCTCATGATCGATCTCAAACGTCTACAGGTTTGTCAGTTAGATGCATATGGTGGATTAAATAAAGTGCTTACACTGCCGGCAACTGTTTTTTTTTTCTAGCAAAAAAGGCAATTATGTATAATGCTCCTATACATATAATAGCAAAAAATCAATTATGTATAGTGTTCCTATAAACATAAGCATAAAACCCGTCTAATATAGGGTTATGGTGCAGTTGCGTGATGGCTATGTTGTAATGTACAGTTAAATCCGTAGGGATACCACGGTGGCACGAACGTGTGCTTAAAGGAACACGTTGCCTTGGATCGGTCGAGTTGGTCTTTGAAAAGCGTATGTTCCGGGTCTCAGGAAGCATGACCCATTATGGGTCAATGTGATCCAGAACCTTTGTCAAAATTACCCCCCAAGTTGTATCCTATCTATCCAGTAAAATGCATTATTAATATTCTTTGCTACAGAGGCACGGTGGTCTGCACCTTAATTTGATCTCACCTGTCCACACTTTGACCGCTATCACTAACCCCTATAATCCACTCTAACACTGACCACATGGTGAGCGATCAATACTTGATGATACTGACAGCAACCAATAGGGTTACATAGTACCCGGTGCCGCATGGGTTCTGCTGAAGATGAATAGTTGACGCTGAGAGATAAGAACAAGACACAAATCAACCTCGCTAGCATTGAACAGCACACCGATATCTCTCGTCACTAACCCCTGGTAGTGATGTGCTGACTGACAACGCTGATTTGCTTCCAAAGTGACTTGGGTCCCCAAAGTTACTTGGAATGTGTCTATTTTACATTTTTCATCGGTGAAATTTCCGAAGAAGCAGCAGCAACAACAACAACAGAAACAGCGACAAAAACAACAACAACAACATCAAGGACAACAGCAACAACAACAATAACAAAGACAAAATAGAAACAACAACAACAACAACAACGACAACGACAACGACAACGACAACGACGACAGCGACAGCGACAACGACAACGACAACGACAACAACAATAACAATAACAATAACAACTACAACAACAACAACAACAGCAACAACTACCACGTTGTCACAGCGACAACAACAGCAAAAGCAACAACAACATTAACAACTACATCAACAACAACACAAACGACAACAACAACACCAAAACCAGTGCCAAGGGTAACAACAGCGACAGCAACAGCGTCAGCGAAAACGAAAGCGAAAGCAAAACGAAAGCGAAAACGAGAACGAAACAACAAACAACAACAACAGCAGCAGCAACAAAAACAACAGCAATAACAATTCCAAAAACAGCCGCAGCAACAGCGACATAAACAGAAATAGAAACAGCAAAAGCATTAGCGAAAGCATCAACAACAGCAACAACAGCAACAACAACAATAACAACAGCAACAACAACAACACCAAAAGAAACAGCAACAGCAAAATCATTATTAAACAGCAACAATGAAAGCAGTAACAAACGCAGCAACAACAACAACAAAAGCAACAACAGCAGTCACAACGCGTCAACAACAACAACAAAAGCAACAACAGCAGTCACAACGCATCAACAACATCAACAACAGCAACAACAACATCAACAACATAACAATAAAGCAACAGCCCCCCCCCCCCCGCTGTAGGCATAAATCCATTTTGAGTCCTCTCTCGCAATCGATCCATTACCACTATATTTCATAGTAGCAACATAACACATCTTCCCACTCACAATGTATTGATGTTAGCTCACAGGGGACATGGGCCTTGATATAATATCAATTGCTTTGTTGTTAAAAACTAAAAATAAAATAGAAAGCAAATAAATAAAATCAAATAAAAGATAAACAATAACATATTGTTGAAATCACGACATTGTCTTACATGCCCTCATAGCACCGCGCTATTCGTAGAAAAATCAATGTTAATAACTTTGACATTTTTATAAGGAATTATTAACCCAAGTATAAAAGGCACTGATAGCTGGAAACGATGATTAAAAGGAGCTCAATGTGTGTTTTCATTGACGATTTAAAAAAATTATTTTTAAACATCTCGTCGAAATGCTTACAGTTTTGTAATCTAGGCCTAATAATAATTATTATCAGGAAAAATTGGAAACGAGTTATTTGTGTGTTTTGTCAAAGATATTTTTCAAATAGTAATTTGTTTGCATTGTTGACAGTTGGATGTTGGTATTGGCGAAGTTGTGCCATTTCTTAGTTTCAAACACCTTCCATGTCCCAGACCTTACAAAGCGCTGTACAATTAAAACCAACAATATACAGACATCTTAAGTACAAACAGAAGAAACAAATGTTAAAACAGAAAACAGCAATAAATTATTAACACTTTAAAAAACAGCATTAATGCAAAAAATTCAAATATTTTTAAAGCCATTGGACACTTTCTGAACAGAACAACATTTAAAAGTTCACAGATTTACAAATAACTTACAGGATTTACAGAAGGTAATGGTGAAAGACTTCTCTATTATTGAATGAAATGCTTTACTTTTTTAAAAACATTAAATCAATTATCAATTCTCGATATCGAGAATAACGGATTTATTTTAAACACATGTCATGACACGGCGAAACGCGTGGGTTTTTCCCGTTATTTTCCCCCGACTCCGATGACCGATTGAGCCTAAATTTTTACAGGTTTGTTATTTTATAATGTTGTGATACACGGAGTGTGGGCCTTGGACAATACTGTTTACCGATGTTGTGCGATTGCTTTAAAATCTCAAGTTTTTAGACAAGATGTTTGAAAATGTATGAATTTGAAATGTACTGTACTTTGCTGCTGGCAAAAAACGAGGGTAGTCATTGAGAATGACAATCACCATTTATTTATAGTTTTGGGTTGTACCCGCAAGTTTTTACCTCATAAAAATGGTGTGAAATATCTTCTTTTTTCTGTTTCAGAACAAAACTTGAAACACGACGCCCATAAATATAAACAATGAAATGGTTAAATCCCATAGAGGAATTTTATTTAATATATCATCAATCTCAAGTTCGTTTTCAGTTTTTTTTTGATGAACTGTCATCGAACCTGGATTAAAAAAAGAAAATTGTTCCTGGTACAAAAATAATTACATACCCGTTTAACAGGTTTGTTATTTTATATATAAGTTGTGATACACGAAGTGTGGGCCTTTGAGACAATGGTGTTTACCGCAAGTGTCCAATGGCTTTAAACAAACCCCGTCATACATTTTGATTAATTGTAATTAGATTCTGGAATGGACTAAAACATTTTATTCCAAAAACACAGACACGTGTGTATTGAGCCTAATTGGATGTATTTAGAAAGTTGACAACATTTGCACAGTAATGATATTTAATAAAAAATAATAATTATATCATCATTTTTCCCTCATCTAAAGGACTCCGGAAAATGAGAGCATCACAAAACCAAATCGACCTTGGAGACACTCTTCTACATAATTGAGTTTATAAACGACGCCAACGTCAATGTATGGTGAGTGAAGGCATATCATGTTTTTTTTAATTAACCATTTATTGCATGTTGCACAAAGCCATCAGTTTAATTTAACTGCCTGCTTTCTCCAGAATACGATCAGAGCATTCTGATCGAAACGTCGAGTTGAAACCAGCGATTCTTTTCAGAACCACCCAATCTCTTTTAGAGATTTTCATTTCTTGGTGTTACCGCTATCCTTTCTATATCGTATTTCCAACATGCAAAGTTTCAAAACCCACTTGACTGTCTTTGATTGATGGATAGCGGTTTAGTGACAACAACAACAACAACAACAACAACAACAACAACAACAACAACAACAATCACAACCACAACAACTGCAATCACAATAACAATAGTCACAATAACAACAAGTTCAATTATTTTGTGGCTGATTATTGGATATCTGAAATAAAAAGGTACGCCTTCACAAGGTGGCCCCTGGCTGCCGCTCCCAGGTTGTATCGTAAACCTGATTGAATTGTAGCAAAACAAATACCTTAATAACTTCGATGCGATAGCACGCTTAGTCATGATACCCTGAATGTGTAATTCTTAAAGGCTCCGCATTCCCCTACTTCTTCGAGAAAGACTCTGCTAGGGTCGAAACGTCAGGCCATTAACTATTTTTTTGCAGAAAAAGCAAGTTATATTTCTGATGCATGAAATACTGTTGTACCTCGGCTGTAGAGATAAAGCATGGAGCAATAGTTTATTGTTCCATGCAACTAGTGTATTGTTTGCCATAATTGCCAATACCCACTGGCCACTGATTGACACACTGTTGAGCCATCACAGCTCCGCCCGATATCACTTAACACACACTCCCCTGCCCTTTGCATTATTCTAACCACAGTGTGGGTGGATGTCAGTCAAAAGTACAGTGTTCACACGGCACTGTTTTCCCCTGCCACGCGAGAGAGCAGTCGCCGTAATATCGAATCACTTCCCTTGATGGGACGTTGCTGAGTGATGTATTGCTGTCAGATAGCATGGATTTGATATGTAGCTCAATACCACTAGGGATATCATCAAATCTCCTGAGATCATGTTGCCTGAATAAACCCGGAGGAGGAAATTGAATTCATTTGCGGCATGAAAGCTTGGACTCATCCACCGGTAAGATTTATCGACAGGCCCCGGCTTGATGTTGCCAGATATTAGAGCCGTGATAAGCTGGGATGAGTTTCGTAATAACTGTTTGACTCTTTCTGTAAATGAGCTTTCCAGGCAGGCCCGGATGATAAATCTTAATAGAATATTGAAGTTGTGTTGTTCAGTGTATGCCTTTCTTCCACTGGGAAATGAGGCTAACGCAAAGATTAAAACAAATCATCTGAAAACAACATAATCTGCGTCGAGTTATCTATCTATGCAAGTAATTGATACTGAGTAGTTGATTATATTTATACAAAAGAATGGGCAGACTAGTTTATTTTGGTAGCGTTGGTCTTGACACATTGATTAATAGATGGGTTAGAACAGCACAAAGTGGTCGTACTTAAAACACAACAAAACAATATATGTGCGAACGGTAAGTTTCCAGCTTGGAAACGTGTGCAAACATTATGTTTGAAAATACTTATGTTTCCTGGGTGGATTTCACAAAGGTAGTCCTAACTTAGGACTAGTCCTAGGCAATGCTAAGAGATAGGACCAGTCCCAAGTGAGGACCAGTAACTCATCCTAACTTAGGACCGGTCCTATATCTCTTATAGCAGTGCCTAGGACTAGTCCTAAGTTGGGACTGACCCTTTGTGAAATCCACCCCAGCTTTCTCCACAGAAGACGATCGGAGCATACTGATCGAAACGTCGAGTGAAATAAATACATAAATAAAAAATTGGTCATGAAAAATCGGTTTCGACGTGAGCATGGTTTAACATTTGAGTTGTCGGATATAAACCAATGCTTTGACAAATGTGTCTTTAACGTCCAATTCCAGGTGAAACTGTCCACATTGGTTTTGAAATTTGAGAGTCCGTTGAACATAAATCCCATGAGATACTAATCTAAATTTAGAGTATCTTGCTCCAGTTGATGCTAGGATTAAAGGCAGCGGACACTAATGGCAATTAACAACAAAAAAAACAGTCTTTTCACTCGGTGTATCTCAACATATGCATACATAACAAACCTATGAACATTTGAGCTCAATCGGTCGTCAAAGTTGCGGGTTAATAATGAAAGAAAAAAACACCCTTGTCACACGAAGTTGTGTGCTTTCAGATGCTTGATTTCGAGACCGCAAATTCTAAACCTGAGGTCTCGAAATCAAATTTGTGAAAAATTACTTCTCTCTCGAAAACTACGTTACTTCAGAGGGAGCTGTTTCTCACAATGTTTTATACTATCAACCTGTTCCCATTACTCGTTTCCATGAAAAGTTTTATACTAACAAACCCAAAAATTAGTTTGAGTAATTACCAATTGTGTCCACTGCCTGTTAATATTCTCAGTCCAATGTGATTCAATTTGCTCCATTTCCATTGAGTTTAGAACTACAATGCATATTACCTTTTTGGGGGCAATATCATATCTCATTTATTGTTTGTTTTTCCATTAAATGAAATGCGAAGCCTACTTACTGTCAGACTGAACGCGGCCTGCGTTTATTTGTCATTCCAGCTTTCCCAAGCCGGTTACTTCACTATGAGTTTTCAGAAATTGACGTTGAAAAGAAAAAACCTGCCGAAATAACGCTATAAGGTTTTTGCACTAGACAGGTCTTTCACTGTGATCATTTCTTGAATAGTTCGTTCTCTTTTTCATCTTCTCCGTTTTGAGTTTTACACTGGCATACAAATAATGTACAAATTATAGATAAATTAAGGTTTCCTCCTTAATCTGCACTAAATAAGATATTTTATTTATATTTTATTGGTATACACTAAAAAGAATTACCAGGAGCAGAAAGGATCACTTAACAATGTCAACAAATCATCTACAGTGATTATTTATGACTTTCCATTGCAAAAGCTTTGAAAGATTTATTTTGGTTGTAGCACCACCGTGCGCGTTCCGATTGCACAGTATTGACTTAGTTATGAGTAAACCGTTAAAGTCACCTGGAAATATATTTTTTTTTTCAAACATAAGAGTATATGCTTACGAACAATAAACAATTTTTTTAGTAATTGTTTGACGATTTATATGTTTAAAAAATATATAAAGTTGTTTGGGGGCTGACTCCGCCTACCCCTTTTGTGACGTCAATCGAGGCAGACTTTGCCTGCAATGCGTATAGTAAACAGACGCGCAAAGTACATGTACGTCCAAGTCGTGAGTTGGTACGTTTGAAAAAGTGTTTTTCTGCATTCAGCAGCAATACACCTGGTCGGCATTGCCGGAAAAAAACCCCAAAATATTTTTTTGAAACGTAAAAACTCACGACTTGGTCCGTACATGTACTTTGCAATTGTGTTTACTCTACGCATTACAGGCAAAGTCTGCCTCGATTGACGTCACGAACAGCGCCCTCTCGGGTCGGGGTCTACTCTTAAATTTGTAAATAACATAAGAACTGATTTTTTAAAACCTTAGTTAACTGTTTATTCACATTCCACTCATCAAAACACACATATATTAGTGACAAAAGCTTTATTTTGAAAAAATACCACTTCCAGGTGACTTTAAATGACAGAATTTGAATTTGTGTCTGTTCCACGTGGCACCTTGTTTGCATGCAATGGATGCACTTTCCTCCAGCATTTGCTTTCAGAAGCTCTTTTACAGTCATCATTTATGACTTTCTATTGCAAAAGCTTTGCAAGATTTCAGTATTATAGTTGAACCACCGTGCGCGTTTCGCTTGCAATTGGTTTAGTTATGAGTAAACCGTTAAATGACATAATTTGAAATTGGGTATGTTCCACGTGGTACCTTGTTACATGCAATGGATGCACTTTCCTCCAGCATTTGCACTAAGAAGGTCTTCTACAGTAATCGTTTATGACTTTCCATTGTAAAAGCTTTGCAAGATTTTTAGTTTGAGAATCAATGTATGCGTCTTCGAGTATCGATTTGGTTATGCGTAAATCGTTAAATGCCCGAAATTGAAGTTGGGTCTGTTCCACGTGGCAACTTTACATGCAATTAAGGCACTTTCCTCCATCTTTTACACTTAAAAGCTCTTCTACAGTGATCATTCATGACTTCCAATAGCAAAAACTTTGAAATGTTTTATGTTTGAAACCACCGTACGCGTGTAGCACAGTGTCGATATGCGTAAACCGTTACATGCCTAAATTTGAAATTGGATCTGTTCCACGTGGCACCTTGTTTACATTCAATAGAGGCACTCGGTGATGTCAGTGCGTCAGTACTCATCATGGGCCACAGGTTGGTGAATCAATGCTTTAGAAACAGTACAGCCATGAAATGTCATTTGCACAAATTGTCCCCCGTCTTTGACGCACTTTCTCTGATTGGTGTCTATAACTGTCACTTAGGAATTGCTCCCTCGGGGTCGATCGAATCGGTGTCACGGTGATACTGGGGGTATAAGTATTATCACGCGTTTTACTTATCCCTCCTCGTTCCCCTGTGAGATGCAATTTTGTCGAACGGCCCTGTGCACGATTTTGTGCCTGGTTTATGTATTCGATATCCGGACTCGAGTGTTTTGGATAAGAAACCAATGACGGGTGTAGAAAGCCCATGGCATCGACTTTCAAGCATGTCTCCTGTAACTCACACAACTAAAACAAGATCGTGTTTTGTATTCTTCTTTTTCTATACCAAAGATGCCTTTAAAGGCTCTGCAGCCGATTTCACGATTTCAAGATTCTTGCAGTAAATTACTGGAATCGTAGTTAAAATTTTAAAAGATAGCCATGGCTTAATGTGTATGCACAACTTTTTACCCTTTCGGTAATATTTGTATAAAAGTACAAGTTCTCATGGGAACAATAAATGCCTCTCGTTAAACGGCTACGGTAATTTTTATGGCGAATATTTTTGTGCACGGATAAAAAGGACACAATGGCTTTTCAAGGCTTTTGTCTGGGTCAATGTTCATACTGATTAAATGCGAAGGCGTTAATTTTCGACAATATCATCATAAATGATGAACAGTTTCCTGTTTACTAATGAGCGTTTCGTTTTTCGTAAGAGCTAAATTATTTCATCATCATTAGCTTCGACAAGTCAACTGTGAAGGGAGAATTAATAACGATCTATAACAACTAGATATATTATTAACAAATGCGTAAACCTACTAATGACTATCGAGTTTTCTTTTGATGTTGCTTTTTTTCTACAAACCCAAGCTAGCGAGGTTTCCTCGTACCGCATACAGTATATCGCTATAGGCGGCTGGGCGGTACAGTGGCTAAATGGTTAAGACAGTTTGGTTGTTTCTCTTTTTGAAAGATGTTGGGGGCTCTGAAAAGAACCGGTTGGTTTTGACGCGTACACATTCAACGTCTATTTGAAGATGATGAACTTTGTGATAGCCTTGATTCGTGATGCACTTGCTTTATCACTTTGTAGATGTAGGTCCTTAATATTTCTACGTCTTTTCTTGTTGCCATAAATGGTAACGTTCCCTTAGCCTGACAGGCCTTCTTCCGTCCCTCTCCACTTGGCTTTGATGCCATGGTTGTATTCGGTTGTTCGCAAAATTTGCAGAATGACGATTATCAAAAATATCTGGCCTTAAATACCTATCCCGTATGTAAATCACGATCCTGCGAAGGTTTTTAGTAATTGTGAGGGGAATTTTCCGCGGGCGATATGATATTTAAACAGAGTATGAAAGATTAAAATAATCCAATGAATATTAATTTAGTTCTGTGATGCAGTCAGTGAACTACAGTTGAGTGAACAAGTCCTTATTTGGGAAGACATGAGTTTTTTATGCTAACAATTATTTTGAGTAATTACCAGTCCGCTCTATTGTTCTATATCGCCGTTATATCACCGTATTTCTGTTATATGTATTACTGTGTTATCGCCGTATGTTATTGCGCCTTTTTTATTACCAAATTTATTGCGTTTAATCGCCGGGTGTAGGGCCTACTTTAATCCGCTATCTTTTCGGCTCCGTAGCACAAAATACGACGAATGATGCAATTCAATTTTGAGATAATATGATGGACACAAAAATGTAACACTATTAAGTTTGGGTAAAGTTGACTGTATACACCCAAACTGAACAATGCACTCGTTAGTGTCCACCATCTCAAAAAGGCTAATAAAGCGGCGACGTAGCGGCGAAAAACACGAGTAGGCCTATATTATTTTAGGAACTGGCGAATAAAAATGTGCCACCGTGATTACCAGCCTGCATGATAATCGACCACTTCATGCTTGAAATTCTAGGCAATTGAAATACCGCCGATGATTGCAAAAACAGACCTAACTCATCGTCTCAAGATGCATTTCTGAATACTCCCACCTCATTATCCAATAAAACACTTAAAGGAGCGATGGATCAACATACTGTCTTCGTGTTATGATTCTCCCGATGGTTTTCTAATGTGGTGTAGACATCAGTTAACGGAATTTCATCCTCTGTTAGTGTGCTGACATGTGTGAGCCGTTAGGTCCCATGTTAATTTTAACTTGATCTCTATGTTATTGGTGTGGTGGTGTTTGGGATGGGGGATGGGTGTGGGGGGGGGAGATATTGGGGGGGGGGGGGGGCTCGTAAGCTTACCCAACCTAGATTGTCTGGACTACTAACCCTCTGTGTTGATGTACGCCTGAGATTGTTTCAGATTCACAGTGACTTTCTGTTTAAAGGCAGTGGACACTATTGGTAATTACTCAAAATAATTATTTACACAAAACCCTACTAGGTGACGAGTATTGGTGAGAGGTCGATCGTATAAAACATTTTGAGAAACGGCTCCCTCTGAAGTGCCATAGTTTCCGAAGTAATTTTCCACTTGGAGGTCTCGAAATCAACCATCTAAGATTTTTCCAATTTCGCATGAACTTGAGTGTACAGTTTTGTTGAAGTCCTTCAAATAATGATCATAACACAGCAACATGTTTTATCAAATAAACAACAAACAAACAAACGCCTTAAAACAAAAAAACACGAAGAAGGTTTTGGTTATTTATCTTCGGAAAAAAAAAACCAATTGTGACAAACAAGATATTCGAGAAACGGGAGTATTTCTTGTTTCTTCAAATACTGTCAATATTTAGGTTTAAAAAAAATGGAAATAATTAAACAAAAGAGAAAACATACACAAAGAGAAACTCAAAACGTGTAATGGTTGCGTATTTTTGTTGTTTTATAGATTTTTGTTCTGTGGTGAAATTGAATGATATAGGTGTTCGATACCATGTGTGTGCTATGCGAATCAAATTTGAAGATTTATTTTGATATAATATCTGTCATATAAATACTATTCAACATTTTTTGAAGTGAAATTTTAACCTCTCCCCGGATAACAACAAACATGATGATGAAATCGAAACCAAGTTCATCGCACTTTCTTTGGATTGTTCGAATACACCCGTCCCATGTGTTTTGAAATAGTAATACTTTGCAGTCACTTAATCCATATTGACCAGTACTTTCTCTCATTATTATACGTGTTTTATACATCCCTCCTAACCCCAAAACAGTGTCCTGCGGCGCTTTAAGGAGATATAATACAAAGATAAGAAAATTGAAACCTACAGAGCACAGAAAGCCGGACCCACAGGACGCTACGTGCATACAGAGCAACGAGAAATACAATGCACGAATAACACCTATCGTGACCCGTAGTCTTAGCATGTGACAAACCCGAACAATGGAACAATTGAAACCGTATACAAATATTAAAACCAGAACAAGTGAAAAGAACAATGGGAAGTGAGTCAGCTTACATTCGTCAACGTAGTCCGACACTCTATTAAACTCCCGGTTTGGACTTGACCCGGTTTCCAAGTCCTAAGGGGAACTGACCCATTTGCGGGTCACGCTGACCCACAAATGGTTGCACAGAAGATTTAATACATTTCAATGCAGTTTTGACAAAGATTCCTGGTATACTGACCCAGAAATGGTTAAAGACTCTCAAAAACCGGATCCGGGTCAATTATGGGCCGGATGTTCTTAGAGTCTAGAGTTAATGCACATACAGAACGCTCGCAGGCAAAAAAAAACTAAGCAAAACGAAAAAAAAAACCCCAGATAAACATAGGCCAAAATTCCTTACAGACACCCTCAAAACGCAATAATTTTTTTTTAATAATAACTTTTAAAGGAACATTACAGAATTGGTTTTTGCTAAAAACAAAACAGTTGCTGGCAGTGTAAGCACTTTATGTAATCAACTATATACATAAACTGACAAACCTGTAGAAGTTTGAGATCGATCGGCCATCTGGGTCACGAGAGAATAGTGAAAAACCGATTACAAATTTTGCATTGCATCGATGCCAAAATAAAAATGAATAATAAAAACGCTCACTGAGCGATAAACTTCATCGCGAATATATATTATTTATTTCTAATCAAATATGAAATTTCAGACAGAAATATTTCAAGGAATGTTTTCTACTATCATCTTCGTTAGAGCATGTAAGACTTATGTAAATCTGTAATCTCCAAGAGTTTTGTTTCTTTACCAAGTCTGTAACAGTCCTTTAACCGAAAGATCACAAGCTCTGTGTTGCATTGTGGACATAACTCCCATGTACTGCACACTGTGAGCAATACTTAACTACTGTAAATAACACTTTGTGGACGTGTGTTAATAGTCCACATATGTTTCAAGTCCCTACGTTATTTGTGGTCCACACTTCGTGTGTAGCGGTAGAAATGTTTTAGTTATTATAATTTCATGAGCAATCAGCCACATTACCATTACTGATGATGTTGATGATTTGTTTACTAGAATAAAGTTTCCCAGTTAAAGCCATTGGACACTTTCGGTACAGAAAAAAACGTTCATAGATTTACAAATAACATACAGGGTTTACAGAAGGTAATGTTGAAAGACTTCTCTTGAAATATTATTCCATGAATTGCTTTAGTTTTTGAGAAAACATCAAAACAATATCAATTCTCGATATCGAGAGTAAAGGATTTATTTTAAACACATGTCATGACACGGCGAAACGTGCGGAAACAAGGGTGGGTTTTTCCGATATTTTCTCCCGACTCCAATGACCGATTGAGCCTAAATTTTCATAGTTTTTGTTTTTGTTTTATATAGAAGTTGTGGTACACGAAGTGTGGGCCTTGGACATTGTTTACCGAAAGTGTCCAATGGCTTTAAAGAGAGCAGTCTTCACACCCTCGTTTTGCTTTGACACTGCTGCTCTGCAACAAATTCACACCTACACAGAGAACACCATCTGGTCAAGTAAAGGTTTCTAATCTTTCATATTCCTCATCTTTTTTCTTAGCTGATGGAATTCCTCTACACTTGGCACATCAATCGTCAAGTTCGTCAAATTAGGTCGTATATTCGCGAGCCGGCTAACTGAGTTGACGTATACGGAAATACTGTAGCCTGTATTAAAACAAATTGAAATAAACATACACAAGTTGAACTTCTAATATTTGTTCCTATTACCTGCGTTCCCTTAGCAAACCAGATTTTGTATCAGTTACAGAAATAATTCCATTTTACTTAAAGACAGGTGTGGGCTGAACGGTAAACACCAACTTCCTATTTGAGACGAGACGCAAAAATGTGCTCAGCTGAAATTATGATGCATTTCCCAATATACTCGTTAATGCGGCCCGAGTGCCTAGATTTGGAATGCAACTTCCGTGTACAGTGAACGGTGTGGTATAAATCAGTCTTGACTACAGGGAGTCCGGAATGTTTGCATCCAGTCAAAATCACTCCACATTGTTAAATCCATAATTCCCAACTCGCAAGAGGCTTTTCCTGTCACCTCCCCTCTCTTGGGGGCTGACCTGAAATGGGTCTGATAATTGATTGACATTTTTTGCCGTTCGTCATGTGTCCTGCTGCACGAAATAGTAAACAGTTCATCCGTTTTTCGAGACCAGCTTGTTACGTTTGTTAACAACCAACTCACATTTTGGGGATTGAAAACCGAAGTAATGTTTAGATAATTATTGCTGAAAATCCGAAGCGAACCTGTCCACGCAGGAACTTCACATCCCTAATAGTCAGAAGCGTTATTGCAGTAACGTTTCTCATATTCAAGTTTTGGGCATACCAGCTGTTCAAGCTCTGCTGTTCGATCAGCAGCCGAGTGTGGGTTCGAATCCCGGTCGTGACACTTACTACGTAAAATTGGGGAGGTACAGTGCTTTCTACCAACCACCAGGCTTCAGATGGATAATACCCAAGCCTACATCCGTTTGGACTGTCTGTAAAGGGGGTAGCCCTGTTTAGGCCCTTCACTTGGAGTCGGTGGTAACCGCCCCTGGAAGAACAACAGTTGTAGGCCACGCCTTGAAGTGACCTTCATCAGGCCTTGTGTGTCTTGCGAGTTGCATTAGAAAAATATTTAACAAAACCGACTCGTATACTTTCTTTAGAAGAAACCACATATAGTCCTACACAATTTGTTGGGCAAACCATTATTTCCAACCCAATCTCTTTGACGCCACGTGAACGACAACCCATGACCCTATACCATGATCTAACTTGCATGTGAGTGACACACATTTCTCACACATTGATGGGTTACAAAATATAGGGTATGAAAACATATCTTGAGAGTTATACAAACATCTTGTCCCTATTCCAGACGTTCTAAAAGAGTCCACTATTTCTGCTAATAATGTTGAAAGTCAGCAGAAGTCAAGCTTTCCGCAGCTTGCTAAAAACATTGTCACGTCTGCTTTACATCTCAGCCATACCTTCCGAAGTTGTAACACAGCGCAAGTGTAGTGTCGACTTTACCATACACTAGTCCGACTTAAAATGCTGGTGCCTGTTCACACGGGCTGGATACACGATCTTCAGATGAGTTCTTGGCACTCCAGTGGGTGTTGGTATTTCTAATCCCGGGAAAGGCATTAAGTGTAATTTTCAGAATTTATGAGAAGGATAACCAAATACCTTTGTGTCACAAACAGTTAAATCTTGGAATAACTCATCAGCTTATTGTGTTGTTTTCTCCTGTCTTACAGCGCCCTCTACTGACGTCATACTGGCTTTCTTGTTAAACGGAAGATGCGAGATTGCCCATCTTGACACCCTCTGGGAGCGCAGCCACTCCCACACATGTTGTGGATTGCACAGCGGTAGCAAGTGAACAGTTCCTAAATCGTTATCAGCGACGGATTGGTACACGCGTCACATGAAAACAACCCTATCCATCCAGTCCTTGGCATCCAGTTCATAGCCCAGCTACCCGGGAAACCCTTCAGCTTCAAAACAAAGGTATGTTGCTATTTTTACCTCAACTTTATTTTCTACTTGATGTATAAATAAGCTGATCGATATTCAATACTTATTATAAGGACTTAAAGACACTAATGGACACTATTGGTATATTGTCAATCACCAGTTTTCTCACTCGGTGTATCTCAACATATGCATAAAATAACAAACCTGTGAAAATTTGAGCTTAATCGGTCATCGAAGTTGCGAGATAAATATGAAAGAAAAACACCCTTGTCACACGAAGTTGTGCGCTTTCATATGATTGATTTCGGGACCTCAAATTCTAAATCTGAGGTTTCGAAATCAAATTCTTGGAAAATTACTTCTTTCTCGAAAACTACCTTACTTCAGAGGGAGCAGTTTGGTACAATGTTTAATACTATCAACCTCTTCCATTACTCAATACCACGGAAGGTTTGATGCTGCTAATAATTATTTTGAGTATTTACCAATAGTGTCCACTGCCTTTAATAAACGTGTTTTTCTTTGGATTTTGGAAGAGTTATTTTTTTTGCAATCTCCTATTTTTAAACACTGCCCCAAATCAACGAACTCACTTTCCATGATGCGAAGTATTAACTGTTCAGTTATTTAGGTCATAAGGGCTCAACAAAAACACACTCAATAACAACAAATGTAATCGTTCGCGATGTAGCAAATAAATATCATAAACAACAACAATAACCACTACAACAACAGCAACATCAAACAAACACAACAAAGTATCAGAGCTTTACCAGAGCATTACCGGTATAACATGATGTCTTTAAGATGATTTGAGGCATTGCATGGTGAGGTATCAATATATTATATTTGGTTTGCGGTAAACACCATGTTGTGTATCTACTTGCAAGGTAGAATTTGTTAAAGTGGCTTTAAAAAAGTTAAACCAACTTTGATTCATTGAAATTCATAGCGACAAATATGAAGTAAGCATACAGACGGAGGGGGTGGGGGGGGGGGGCATTGGCGGGGGCTACTAGTGCTGCTTAGGGTTTCTAGGCAACTCATTTGTTAGTTTTTAAAACTAGGTCCTGAAGATTTGGGTGTTTTTCGTAACACGAAACACATTGTCCACAAATTTACACTGTTCCTTACACCGTTTGAAGATAATGATAGTGAAAGGTTTTCCTTACCAGTTGCTGAGGTTAAGAAATGAGTAAACCAATTCGTTTTACCTGGAGACAACAGTTTTTGTGTGACTTGTTTGACTCATTTCTCAAAACATACAACACCTCAGCAAGTAATATTTTAAGGGGAAACTTTCTATCAGCATTATCTTCAAACTGTGTGTGTTTAATGTAAATCTGTGGACCTTGTGTTTTGTGTCCTACAAAAAGTACCTAGACCCTTTAAAACGAATTGTTTTTTGTTTAAAAGCATTGTTTATAGTTTCAAAAAAGACAGTTTTTTGGTTCTCAAGCGCAACATAATGGTGTAGCGTTTCTGTACATTTTTTTTTTTTTTTTTGGGGGGGGGGGGGGGGAAGTAGCTTTCATTGACTTCTGCAGGTAAACCTAATCAATGTATCGACTTAACCAAGAGCTTAAGGCGCAACTGCACGAGCTCAGTCTTTTCAGGAGGCGGGAATAAAACGGTGCCGATATGGCCATTTTAACCCAGAAACTTAAAACGTATCAAAGAGCTAAGTATCAAAGAACTTAACGGAAGATCAAGTGCAATAATGTTATATGATAAAATTTATAAATAACAATATATTATATACAAATCAAATAAACAGGACTCCTAAACCCAGAAGAAGTAATGAAACAGCATAGTTTCACTCTTGCGTTTTGGTTCCGTGGGATAGGGCCATAAAAGTAATATTGGTATAACAAACAAAATAGCGATAGGCAGTGTTCATGTTTTGTTGCCTGTCTTGTGTTTTTGGAAGCGTTTTTTTTTGTGCGTGCATATTTTGGTATCACAATTAACAAAACTTTAAATGGAGAAAATTGTGAACGACTATTTATTCGTTTAAAGGCAGTGGACACTATTGGTAATTTCTGAAAAAAATTATTATCAGAAAACCTTTCTTGATTGCAAGTAATGGGGAGAGGTTGATAGTATAAAACATTGTGAGAAACGGCTCCCTCTGAAGTGCCATAGTTTTCGAGAAAGATGTTATTTTCCACGAATTTGATTTCGAGACCTCAAGTTTAGAACTTGAGGTCTCGAAATCAACCATCTAAACGCACACAACTTCGTGTGAGAAGGGTTATTTTTCTTTCATTATTATCTCGCAACTTCGATGACCGATTGAGCTCAAATTTTCACAGGTTTGTTATTTTATGCATATGTTGAGATACACCAACTGTGAACCAAGTATGAACTCCGTAACCGGTTATATTTCAGACTAAATAAGCGATGATGTTTTGTACCTTTACCTATCATGTTCAACACCTTTAAAGGAAAACGTTGCCTTGGATCCGTCGAGTTGGTCTTTGAAAAGCGTATGTAACCGTTAAGTTAAAGAATGCATATGATTAGAAAGATATTTTAAAAGTAGAATTTAATGATCCACACAGATATCACTCGAAATTGCGTGGATTTCCTTTTACCTCGTCGACAAACACGGTCGGCTATTTATGGGAGTCAAATTTTTGACTCCCATAAATGGCCGACCGTGTTTGTGCGCAAAGTAAAAGGAAAACCACGGAATTTCGAGAGAAATGTGTGTGGATCATTGTATTCTACTTTTAAAACATCTTTCTAACCATATGCACTTTATAGCAAACGGTTACAAACGCTTTTCAAAGACCAGCTCGACCGATCCAAGGCAACGTGTTCCTTTAAGTAAAGGCTGCCAAATAATGGAAAATCAATTCTTTAAAAGCGGAGTTATAAATACAACCGAGCACGTTGCAAAGTAATGCAAGAAACAAAATCAAAACGGTATGACAGCAATGACAGTGAGAGTTTGAAGATAGACAGTTGTGAAAATCGTTAAGATCCGAAAAGGCTCGCGTATAAATTGACTTTGACTTGTTTAAAAACTGTTTAAAAGGGAACACTTCCGATTAATAAGTGTAGAGAGGATGTTGTCATTCTCAACATTTCGTCGTTTTTTTTGTTTTGTTTTTACGAAGCATCGATTTAGCAAGCGATTTAGCCCGGCAGTAACAAAATATTTGTTTTTTTAGGAAATCACGTTTTTTAAGTTTAACTGTTTATTTTAATCTATTGTTTAGGGCACAGCTGACTATTTTGTTCGTTCAAAGTTGACAAATACGATACCGCTGAATGAGTCAAATCATACAGAAATTCAACATTCACTCAAATTTGCGACTGTCTTGACGAGTAATCAGATCTAAATGGCATCCAATGTCTAATGGCTTTAAATCTTTCAGACGACTTTGTGGCACCTAAATGTAGCCCGAGCCCTAAATGTAGCCTGACCTAAATGTAGCACGACACATATACCTACGATTTAGCCCGGACGACTTAAAGTTTAACCAAAGGATCGAAGTCAAGAACACACCACAGAGTTTGCACTTTTAACACACTCAAAAGTTGACGACTTGGCTAGCAGAACTCGACCCTGCAAAATTGAGGTTAACGCAAGCCACCTCCATTGTGGTGGCCTGTAAGATATATAAACTTGGTTCTACTTCACTTCCCGTAGCAATATTATCGGTCGACACTCAAACCTGGCACTAGGCCTACTCGACCCAAACACATGACCTCTCCTGCACGGGAGCAAGGGAACAGTTCGAGGGACTCCTTTAGGGCTTCAATCGAAGGTATATTAAGGATGGATAACCTGTGCAAACTATTTACTCTCATCAAGTTTGAGAATGAAATTCTCTTTATTGATTGAAAGTAGGGACTTAATCATCTGTATTTGTCAATAGTTCCAAACAAACAGAACGAATTTCAATCTAAAACTTCAAGATATTGGTGCTTTGCTGTCGATTTAAGGCACTCGGCCGGGACTCGAACCCTTAACCGTTCTTGTGTCCAAACATCTAACAAATAATCGAGGACAGACGGGTAGACGGTTGTCCTTTTTAGTTTAAAATATTATAAAAAGGTAAATATTGTCACAAAAGTATTTGAATCTAAGAAAGACCTCGGGCCTGAAGTCTTTTTTTTTTTCAGTGCAAAAAGGTTTTTTTTCTTGCAACTTTGATGACCAATTGATCCCCGTGTTCACAGATTTGTTATTTGATACTCGTTGGAATACACCAAGTGAGAATACTGGTCTTTGACAATTTCACCAAAGGTGTCCAGTACCTCTTTACACCAGTTTACGGTTTAAATTTGAAGCACGGTAACCTTTATGGATACACACATGTACATATTTGTTAAGCGGTGGACACTATTGGTAATCACTCAAAATAATTATCATCATAAAACCTTTCTTGATTGCGAGTAATGGGGAGAGGTTGATGGTATAAAACATTGTGAGAAACAGCTTCCTCTGAAGTGTCGTAGTTTTCGAGAAAGAAGTAATTTTCCACGAACTTGATTTTGAGACCTCAAGTTTAGAGTTTGAGGTCTCAAAATTAAGCATCAGAAAGCACACAACTTCGTGTAACAAGGGTGTTTTTTCTTTCATTATGATCTCGCAAATTCGACGACCGATTGAGCTCAAATTTTCACAGGTTTGTTATTTTATGCATATGTTGAGATACAACAACTGTGGAGACTAGTCTTTGACAATTACCAATAGTGTCCACTGTCTGTAACTCCACACCAGAAGGGCACAAATGCAATGGTGACGAGAGTCTAACTCGAGTACCGTAGCTATAAAGACGGATAACCAGATAAAGAAGAAGGCAATATGACGATACATACTAGGGCATTTTGATGAGAAAGACGGGCCATTATGCGGTTCTACTGGGCCGTGTGACATGATATCTTCGTAATTAATTTACTATAAAAGAACCATACGAATCGCAAGGGGATATATGTTACATTAGCTTGTGGGCTCCACAGACCAACAAATACCGTACTTAATGACCTCTGTCCCCTTTTAGCAAATATATTTCAATGACTTTCCTCAAAAGGTTTTTGTTTGCTCTTACGATGTATTATTACCGGATTGGAAGGGGGGACAGTCTGTAAGCTTCCTGAATATGAGGTTAATATATGAACCTCATATTCAGGAAGAGTGACGTCACAATACCAATTACCCCGTCCCTATTGTACTCCGTTTTTTCCCGTTCAGTGTATTTTGATTCCTGTCCCGTATCATTTGTTAGTCCCTTTTTCTTTTTCCCTTTCCCACATTATTCCACAGCCCCGTTATTTTTTTTCCGTCCTGATTATTATTTCCTTGTCTTTTTTTCCCCGTTTTTATCACAATAGTAAGGACAGCGTGTTTACATGATGAGAGGTGTGCATGTTTTTTTGTTTTTGTTTTGGTTGAACGAATATTTTACTCGAGTGAGAATCGAACCAATGACCTCAGAATTAACATGCTGGCGCTCTACACCAACTGAACTATCTAGCCCTATATTGGCGGTCTCCCTATCTTCTCCTAACTTACAAAACCGGTTAAGCCTACTCTCACACATGGTTGTTATTATATGTATGTTATGGTCAACCTCACAATTTATGAACTCTGCCAGCTCTTTTGATGCCGCATAATTTACCTTTAAACTGATGTCATTTTAAAGGAGCACTCGAAACAGGAGCAGTGCAACTCGACTAAACACTTCTAACATACGTCGACTCGCAAGTCAACTAATAAGCTCAAAGTCTGACTGAAATATAATCAAGGTTTGACAAGAGATCGACCTTTGTACAATTGAAGCAAAAGATTAAATTACGCACACAAACGTTTAACTGTTAATATTTGAGCCGGAAGAAGCGTGGGACGAGTTTTACCTGACTAAACATGTTTACGGTCGTTTGAATAATCACACTTAAATTATTGCAGCTAATGATCAAATATCATTTGTTACTCTGACAGGCAGGAAAACAAACCTTAATTGTATAGCCTTTTTTTAACCAATAATATGAAATTCGTTTATGTATTCATTATTTTATTATTTTTTAATTTTTTTTTTATGGAAAGATGAAAAATTACAAAATACTGGCAGGACCTATAAGTAATGTTAAAGTCACTGGACACTATTTGTAATTGTCAAATACCAGTCTTCTAACTTGATGTATCTCATCATATGCAAAAAATAACAAACCTGTGAAAATTTGAGCTCAACAAATACCCTTGTCACGCGAAGTTGTGTGCTTTCAGATGCTTGATTTGAGGTCTCGAAATCAAATTCGTGGAAAATTACTTCTTTCTTGAACACTACGTCACTTCAGAGGGAGCCGTCTCTCACAGTGTTTTGTATACAATCAAAAGCTCTCCATTACTCGTTACCAAGTAAGGTTTTATGCTAATAATTATGCTGAGTGTCGACTGCCTTTAATGATTAAAACTTACTGAACATAAAGGCGGACGACCAACATTGATTGTTTCTGTTTAAAGGGTGTATGTACTTTTTCCTAACAAAAAAACACAATGTCCACAGATTAACATTTAACTTACACAGTTTGAAGATAATGATAGTAGAAAGCTTCCCTAGAAATTTTACTTACTGAGGTGCTGTAGTTTTTGAGAAATGAGTAAAAGTAGTAATTTTCGTCTCAGTTTTAGCATGTAAAAACGTATTAACCAGTTATGCTATGGTTTTGGTATAACATCATAACTTGCTAAAATCATTTTGGTCTCAAAATTATTTTGTGACTTGTTTTACTCATTACTTAAAAACTACACAACCTTAGTTAGTAATATTATTTGAAGGGAAGCTTTCCACTATTATTATCTTCAAACCCTGTGAGTTTAATGTAAAATCTGTGGGCATTTTGAAAAAGTACCCAAATCTTTTAAAACAATCATTGCTAATGTGACAGGCAGGTCGAGCTTTATAGTTATGGTCGTGTTGACCCATTAGTAATATATGAATAAGAAGATGCAGAGACGAAATCTAAAACATAAAACAAACACGCCACCTTGGACTAGAATAGAAAGGGAGAGGAGAGAATAAAAATGCATGAGGAAGGCTAAATCCAAAAATAAACAAAAACACAGTTTCAAGTTGGGAAGGTAGTGCATCCTGCTCTATACCAACCAGGGCCCAATTTCATGGCTCTGCTTACCGTAAGCACAGGAGCGGCGCTTACGGAAGCAGGGAATTCTGCGCTCACGGCAAGCGTATTTCACGGGTTAGCGGCGAATGTTGGCTTCTGCGCATGCGTAATTCACGTTACTTGGCATTCTACGCTTACAAGGCTAGCGTAGAAATTCGGCGCTTGCATGTAAGCGGGGAATCGTGATCGTAAGCGCAAAATTCGGCGGCAAGCAGAGCCATGAAATTTGTTTACTGACTGAAAATGGGGTTATCCTGTTTCAGCCAGGAGTAGGTGGCTTCATGCCCCTGGTGACAGTTGATTTGGTTGGCAACCAAAATTAGTTAAAGGCATTGCACACTTTCGGTATAAACAGTATTGCTCAAAGGCCCACACTTCGTGTATCACAACTTATATACAAAATAACAAACCTGTGAAAATTTAGGCTTAATCGGTCATCGGAGTCGTAAGAAAATAACGGGGGAAACCCACCCTTGTTTCCGCACGTTTCGCCGTGTCATGATTCTCGCTATCGAGAATTGATAATTGTTTTAATATTTTCACAAAAAGTAAAGCATTGCATGGAATAATATTTCAAGAGAAGTCTTTCACCGATTACCTTCTGTAAACCCAGCAAGTTATTTGTAAATCTGTGAACTTCTTTTTTTCTGTTCCGAAAGTGTCCAATGGCTTTAAGTGTAGCCCTCACCTTCAAGTGGCTGTATGACCTTATGATATTTGACCTTATCCCATTAATAATAATATGGGCCTTTACAAAATAGCCTGATGACAACAAACAAACATACTGAATATATAGGCTATATATAAATACTTTAATTTCATTATTTAGGCGGCTTGGTTGTAGCAGTAGCGCGGTATGAGATAAACTGTGCCAGACGGTGACAGTTGACGCAGAAAATGATCTGTCCTCATTTAATAATAATAATAATAATAATAATAATAATAATAGTACAGCATTTTTAAGGCGCACTTAATCGCATTTAACATGTTTTGCTTGCCCAGCGTGGCTAATAAGGTTGTATATGAATAGGAGGAGCGTGATGTACGACCAGGTGCGTATCAGTGATGGGCTCAGTGATGTACGATAGAGCATTGCATAGTAGCAGGGTAGATTTCATAAAGAGTTGAGACTAGTCTTATCTCGAGTTAGAACGAGTTTCTCGTCCTAAGTTTGGACGAGCCTTATGTTTTCTCAACTCTTAAAGAGTTCCCATTATAGGACTAGTCGTAAATTGGGACTAGTCCCAACTTCGGACTAGGCCTATGTGATTACGCTCCCAGCAGTGCAATCAGAATTTTGAAATTGTAGGCGCTGTTTCAATTGTATGAAATGTAGTTCTTGGGGAATTTGTTTTTTAAAGGAAGTTAGCGATAAGAATACAACATCTTCAACGGACCCAGTGTACTTGTCGGAAAGAGAAGGGGTTTGCATATTCCTAATAGCACCTTGCCACCCTGTTCACCCTTACTATGTAAAGGGAACAAGATCTCAAAACGTACCTCTGCAAACCTGCAGCTAAATAAATGCTGAACGCTCTGAGACGAACATCGGGTGTGCTGAAGCTCTGTAGAGGAACCTGTACTATCAACTGATATTTGTTTAAAGCCATTGGACCCTTTCGGTTCAGAAAAAACAAAACAAAAGTTCACAGATTTTCAAATAACTTACAGGGTTTGCAGAAGGCAATGGTGAAAGACTTCTCTTGAAATATTATTCCATGAAATGCTTTACTTTTTGAGAAAACTGCAAAACAATATAAATTCTCGTTAACGAGAATTACGGATTTATTTTAAACACATGTCATGACACGGCGAAACGCGCGGAAACAAGGGTGGGATTTTCCGTTGTTTTCTCCCGACTCCGATGACCGATTGAGCCTAAATTTTCACAGGTTTGTTATTTGATATAGAAGTTGTGGTACACAAAGTGTGGGCCTTGGACAACACTGTTTACCGAAAGGGTCCAATGGCTTTAAACCGGTTACACTAGGGTCTGATAATTGCTTCCGATCCGAACTTGACCAAAGGTAAATGTTAAAACAATGGTTTCTTAAAACACCATGCATTTATATTCCAGCGATAATAAGTTCGCCAAATTTCAAAAAACTAATTACGGATAGAGTAAACAAAAAGAGGAAAGCAAATGAAATACCAGTCTGACAATACCAGAAGTAAACCCTGCCTTTAAGCCCGAGTGACCTTTAAAATAAATCTCACTTCAATGTTTAATCAATGGTTCTTCAAAATAAAATTCACAAGCAATGATGATTAATACAATTGATTTAAGAAACGAATTATAATGAAGTGTTCGGTTCAAGTCCGTACACAAAAAAAAGTAATTATTGGTCAATAATATAATGATTAAAGGATACAAATTATCAGGAAGATCAAGGGAAGTTCCTGGGCTAAGACCTCTTGGGTTTAATAAGTATATTAAAGTGAATAAGGAACCAATTATTCACAATTTAAAGCAACAAATCCGTGCAAGTTACTCTCCTAAATGTATTGATTTCACATTGTGTGGCATTTAGAGAGTAGAATTTCAGAGTTGGAGTTTCCGCAAGTGGTGAAACGAAATATTGACTACATTCAAATTGTTCGCCTCGCGGTGTGCTACCTGCGTGTGCGCCTAGAATAACACACCTATAAAAAAAGAACATAGACACAAATTCTTAAAGGCCTGCAGCTGATTTCACGAAACGCTAGGATTAATCCTAACTCAAGTTAGGACGAGTAACCCGTCCTAACTTAGGATGAGTTCAATGCGTCCTACGCCTTTGGATACGGAACTGAACCCGTCCTGAGTCCTAAGATTAATCCTACGTTAGGAAGAGTTTGGCGAAATCGACGGCTGGACACATTTGGTAACTGTTAATGACCATGCTTCCCTACGTGTATCTCAACCAAAATATGCATAAAATAACAAGTCTGTGAAAGCTTTGACTCAGTTGGTCCACAGACTTGTCATTTTGTGCGTACGTTGAGATACACCAAAATGCGAAGACCGGTCTGTGACAAATACCGAAGGTGTCAGGTGTCTTTAAACCCTCTCTCTCATTTTGTTTGTTTCTAACTTTGAGCATGCTGTACTAACGGTTTGGCCTTTGTTTTCTCCCGGCCTGCCATGAGCCAAACAAATTCTGAACATATACTATTATATCATTGCGGTACCCGCTGCCAAAACATATGATTCGAACTGCCTCTAGCTACCGGGCAACCTCGGTAGTCTAGTTGGTAAGACACTGCTCTAGAATTGCTAGGGTCGTGGGTTCAAATCCCACCCGAGTAACATGCCTGTGATATTTGTTCACAGAACTCGGGAAAGTACTGAGTATATACAGTGCTAACACACATCGGTGTATGGGTAAAAACCAAAATTAAAATTCTGAACACATCATCAACAAAACCGTCGCAGATTACATTTTTCTATATTTGTTTTAAAACTTATTTGCGCTGACGTCTTGCGATGCGAATCCTTAAACTCAAACATCTGTCCATGTCTCGAATCACTAAAAAACATCTTCGTTTCCTAGGAAGTGTTGGTGACTTGGCTGGCAGCGTTTGAGGTAAGTTAACGTGAAGAGCATACATGAAGTGTTTGTCAAACCACTTGCATTGGCGAGGAGCGAAACTGTACTGTGCTGTTTTTTTGCTCTTTCCAAGGTTGGGTTCTGATAATGTCTTGACGTGATCATCACCGCTTTGACGTACTGAAGACATTTAATATTGCTTGGCTCCTTCACTAACATATCATCTTCGAGTGTGTATAGCTCTTTCTCATTGAGAACAAGTGCAATAACCAGCGATGGGGAGAAATTTATGAAATTTCTCATTCTATGTTAATTCATAGTATTTAATTAAACTTCGATGGTGAACATCTATACAATTTGTGTGTAGGCGTCTGCATTTCCTTGAATTTGCTTTCTACATTTTTCAGAATTTAGCTTAAGATTTGCAGCTGGTAATTATTTTTTTACCACAGGTTTTAAAGACATGGGTAAACTTGTGGTAAATTGGTCTAACGCATATGCATAAATAAATCTTTTTAAAAAGGGGATCGATTCGGATAATCGGAAATTCTAAGAAATGTTTCAGCCTTTCTCATAATTTTTTTTTTGCTATACACATTTGTCTGGAGAAACTGCTAAATTTCAAATGGAGTTGTTTTTTCCCCGGTCGTAAACTTTTGGTATTTAGCAAATGTGTACCCCATGTTAGGGATATTACTAGAATTGGGCCATTTTCTTGTTAAAGCAATTCCTCGAAATTTGTTTGTATTTTTGTCATTGGATGACTGCAAGCTCCTTATTTACTTGATTCTAATAAAAACTAGTTCTTAAAATAGCGCACTATTTCAATAGCATATCAATGCGCTTAACACTATTGCCTTGGTCTTTGTGCCAATTTCCTTAAAAGACAATGGACACTATTGGTATTAATTGTCAAAGACCAGTCTTCTCACTTGCTGTATCTCAACACATGCATAAAATAACAAACCTGTGAAAATTTGAGCTCAATCGGTCGTCGAAGTTGCGAGATAATAATGAAAGAAAAAACACCCTAGCCACACGAAATTGGGTGCTTTCTGATGCTTGATTTCGAGACCTCAAATTCTAAATCTGAGGTCTCGAAATCAAATTCGTGGACAATTACTTCTTTCTCGAAAACTACATTACTTCAGAGGGAGCCGTTTCTCACAATGTTTTATACTATACTATCAACCACTCCCCATTACTCGTTACTAAGTAAGTTTTTATGCAAACAATTATTTTGAGTAATTACAAATAGTGTCCACTGCCTTTAATCTTTCTCAGCTCCCTTGAGATTACTCAGCTCTGAGCTACTGTAGCGCTCCGAACGCTTTTTCATACACAATGTCAACCTCTACCCCCACAAGTACCCATTTAAACAATACAAGTGAAGCGTGTTGCTCCAGGACACAAGTGTCATGACCGGGGTTCGAACATACACCCACCCGGATGACATAACCACGAACTTGAGTTCGACGCACTTAACCACTCGGCCATGACAACCTGAGAAATATAAAACATTTCACGCACTGCGAATACGGATGAAATAGTAAAGTTCATCATGTCGCATCCTTGACTTTTATTTGCATTGTGAATGAATTTTAAGTATTTTTGTTTCTCTGATAAAGGTGGATACTGAACGAACCATGATTTCTATATGACCCGATGTACAAACCTATAAAAACTGTGTCAGATGCAATTGTGTCCGCCATGCAATACTGTCCACTCCGGACACTTTTGCATATGCAATCGTGTCCGGGGCTATGCAAAAACCGTCCGGCGGACATGTTCATGTATGTGTGCGGGTAAGAGATCGTGCATGCACTGAACCTGATGCAGCATAAATATTCACGTATTTTATGATCGCAGCGAATACCCAAGGGCCGAACATTTCCCATGTCATTCATGACATGCACTTAGCTTGTACACAAAATTGCGAACGTGTTCCGTCGACCAAGGGCGTTTAATTTACTGCAAGGACGGTTTTGCACGGGGCGGACACAACTGCATATGCAAAACCGTCCGGCGGACATTATTGCATATGCAATAATGTCCCCCGGATAGTATTGCCAAGAGGACATAATTGCATGTGACACCGGCTCCGAAACCGGTTCCGCCCATATTCACAACTAGTCACAAAAGATATTCTTGCATGGTGCCACTGCAAACCTTACTTACTTAGTATTGTCCATCTTGCATAACCGAAGTCTTATCTTAAAAATAGCTTCTTTTGATGAAGACGAAAGATAATAAGAAAACCCCCTGACATCCCCGGTTGCAACATTGTTTCTTACGGGGGTGTAGAGCTTTGCCAAGCTTTAAAAGGGAATAGTAATTGGTTTGTTGGCCTTGTTATTAGTTTGTAAATTTATTTCAGTAGCGAAGGTTTACCTTAATTAATGGCATGGTTTCTTGCAGAAGTAACCTCATTAATCCCTTATCAGGGTTTCTCAACGGGACGATTTCTAGCACTTCTATAGCAATAAAGTCACTGTACATGTTTGGTAATTGTCAAAGACCAGTGTTCTCACTTGGTGTATTCCATCTTATGCATATTATAACAAACCTGTGAAAATTTGAGCTTAATTGGTCGTCAAAGTTGCCAGATAACCATGAAAGAACAAAAACCCTTGTAACACAACGATGTGTGCTTTCAGATGCTTGATTTCGAGACCTCAAATTATAGTTCTGAGGTCTCGAAATCACATTCATGGAAAATTACTTCTTTCTTGAAAACTACGTTACATCATAACCCTAAAATATAAACCTGTATAGATTTAGGCTCAATTGGTCATCGAAGTTGCGAGAAAATGATGAAAGAAAAAACACCCTTGTTGGACGAATTTGTGTGCATACAGATATGAATAAAATACTTCTAGCAAGAAGTCTTTCAATATTTAAGTGAGAAATTACCCCTTTCTCAAAAACTACGTTACTTCAGAGGGAGTCGTTTCCCAAAATTGTTATACTATCAACAGCTTTCCAATGCTCGTACCAAGTCAGTTTTTAAGTAAATATTTGTTTTGAGTAGTTACCAAACGTGTACTTCAAATTATAGGGTTTTATTGGCATCCGTTGTGGAGTAGTGTGTGCGGAGGTTTCTGGACCTATATATATATTTACGTATAATAGATTCTGTGTTTGATTGAGCGAGGACGAACATGGAAAACATGCTAAGGGATGTTCTTTAATCAAGCATTCTCGAACAAACATGTGTGCGTGTGTGTTTTGTTTTGTTTGCTGTTTTTTTAAATTTTTGTTTATGTTGTTTGCTGGAGTTATTTGTGTACATTTTTTAACCATTTAGCCGCTGTACCGCCCAGCCGCCTAATCAGTATGAGTATTGAGCCAGACAGAAGCCTTGAAAAGCTATTGTGTCCATTTTATCCGTGCACAAAAATATTCGCCATAAAAATTACCGTAGCCGTTTAACGAGAGGCATTTATTGTTCCCATGAGAACTTGTACTTTTATACAAATATCAAGGTTCAAATTGTGCATACACATAAAGCCATAGCTATCTTTTAAAATGTGAACTACGGTTCCAGTAATTTACTGCAAGAATCTTGAGAAATTGGATTTCAGCAAACTCGGGCGGTGCAGGGACTAAAGGGTTAAAGACGTTTAAATGGCTTTACTTTCAATAGTGCCATTTTTCGGCATCCGGTTTTTGTGTAACGTATTATCAAACCCACCAGACAAAAATTGCCATTGCAAATTTGTTTGAGTGAAAACCAAGAATGTTTTTAATTGTATAGCTAATACATTGATTTATTTTGATGTAAAACTTGTCATAAGCAACTACATGCATCATTTTACAATAACAAAACCGTGAACTTAGTTAACTGGGTAAATCAAAGACACTTAGCATTGCCAATTGAAGGTTATAACTATGCAAAATAGAAAAATGGAGCTAGCTGTTCCAAAACAACTTACCAACCAAAAGGACCTATGGTAATGCAAAAAATGGCCTGACGTTTCGACTCTAGCAGAGGTCTTCGTAATATGACACAAATTCCAAGATTATCTCGCAGCTTCGACGACCAATTGGGTTCAATTTTCACAGGTTTGTTATTTTGTGCATATGTTGAGATACACCAAGTGAGTATACTGGTCTTTGACATTACCCAAGGTGTCCATTGTCTTTAAATCACCGGAGACGCAACTTTTAACGTAATACACGGTGTGTTGCTAAACTCTTGGATAGAAATAATATAGGATTTGTACTGATATCAACTTTATTACCAGTAAACGTTGATTCTGGAATATTCCTTTAAAGCCATTGGACACTTTCGGTACAGAACAGAAAATTAAAGTTCACAGATTTACAAATAACTTACAGGGTTTACAGAAGGTAATGGTGAAAGACTTCTCTTGAAATATTGTTCCATGAAATGCTTTACTTTTTGAGAAAACAATAAAACATTATCAATTCTCGTTATCGAGAATTACGGATTTATTTTAAACACCATGTCATGACACGGCGAAACGTGCGGAAACAAGGGTGGGTTTTCCCGTTATTTTCTCCCGACTCCGATGACCAATTGAGCCTAAATTTTCACAGGTTTGTTATTTTATATATAAGTTGTGATACACGAAGTGTGGGCCTTGGACAATACTGTTTACCGAAAGTGTCCAATGGCTTTAAAACAATTACTGATTGCCACGTGTGTTGTTTAACCTTTAAACGCAGTTGCTTACTTCTCTGTCGTGGTAATTTGTTAACGCCTCTGCCTTTCTTAAACGCTCAGACGTGACTGCCGTATTGACTGCATCTTCTTGTAGTTCGGGGTGGGGGGGGGGGAGACCTTAAAGTAAAGGTATACAGGCTCACATATATAACTGTATTTTGGTAATTTTTTGTTATTTTTTAATAAAATTTCCATCCAAAATTGTCGTAATAGTAAAACAAATTTAACATCTACATTCTTTTTCTTTTACTTATTAGTTTTTAAATAATTCGAAGAAAACAAAATTGTTTGAAACAATTCTCATTGAAATTTTATTCAAATTGTAAATCTGAGAAGTTGTTTTTTTCGTGTAGGGAGGTTTAACCTAGAAAGTCCAACACTTTCAAAAACTCTTTATCAATACCTTACTCTCAGCTAAATGCAGCGATTTTCCATCAACTCGGAAATCAAACACACGATCGGGTACCGGAAAAACGTCAAAGTCTTTTACACCACACGAATCTCAAAGCTGTGCTTCTTGAAAAACAAATTAATTGACACATCCCAGTGATAAGGGAGAAAATGCACACGGGCGAAATAAGATGCGACATGCAAAAATGGAGGAACAAACCTGTTACTATGAGCAGTTACAAATGGAATTGGTTTGACTCAAATAGCATTATAGGAATTGTATTTATCGAAACAAAATGTGTATACGAAACGGCCCGAGTCATTAAGACTGTCTAGTTACATTTGTGGTGTCTAGATGCTGTCAAATTCGTCTACGAAAGACCGGCATTTGCAAGTAAATTTAAGTCCGAATAACTTAGTAGAATACAAAATGGTTGAGGGGACGGCGAATTGTCATAATGCTTTCAAATCTAAAATCTAAAAGGGGAATTACTAATACTTTTAAAGGCAGTGGACACTATTGTTAATTGTCACAGACTAGTCTTCACAGTTGGTGTATCTCAACATATGCATAAAATAACAAACCTGTGAAAATTTGAGCTCAATCGGTCATCGAAGTTGCAAGAAAATGATGACAGAAAAAACACCCTTGTTGGACGAAATTGTGTGCTTTCAGATAAGAATAAAATACTTCTAGCTAGAAGTCTTTTATTATTTTAGTGAGAAATTACCTCTTTTTTAGAAACAACATTACTTCAGAGGGAGTCGTTTCCCACAATGATAATAATGAAAGAAAAAAACACCCTCGTCACACAAAGTTGTGTGCTTTCCGATGCTTGATTTCGAGACCTCAAATTCTAAATATGAGGTCTCGAAATCAAGTTCGTGGAAAATTACTTCTTTATCAAAAACTACGTTACTTCAGAGGGAGCCGTTTCTCACAATGTTTTATACTATCAATCTCTCCCCATTACTCGTAATCAAGTAAGGTTTTATGATAATAATTATTGTGAGTAATTACCAATAGTGTCCACTGCCTTTAACAGCACCATTATATATTTATAATCAGTTATGGAAACTGCATTACACATAATTAAGTAGTGCATGTCCCTCCCCGACATCCAGATATTCAATGCTTGAAGTAACAACACATGAAAGCAAAACTATTCAAATTGAATCTTAACATTACACAAATCTGTTTTAGTGTTGACCAATATTTGCTAAATAATGGTGTATGTCAGAAACAACACAACTTTTCACATCATTTTTATTAGGTTAAACAAACAAGCGAAAAGGACGTGTGACTTTAAGTCACTTGGCAAATTTATGCTGACATGCAGCATTTCGGCAACGAGGCAATAGCATGATGATGTTTGAGGGTTTCAAAAAAAAAAAAAAAAATACAATAAACGCTCTTACTTCACGGTAAATAAATGATTATTTCAAAACCCTTTAAAGGCAGTGGACACTATTGGTAATTACTCAAAATAATGATTAGCATAAAAACTTACTTGGTGACGAGTAATGGGGGAGAGGTTGGTGGTATAAAACATTGTGAGAAACGGCTCCCTCTGAAGTGACACAGTTTTCGAGAAAGAAGTAATTTTCCACAAATTTGATTTCAAGACCTCAGATTTAGAATTTGAGGTCTCGAAATCAAGCATCTGAAAGCACACAACTTCGTGCGACAAGGGTGTTTTTTCTTTCATTAAAGCCATTGGACCCTTTCGGTACAGAAAAAAAAATCACAGATTTACAAATAACTTACAGGGTTTACAGAAAGTAGTGGTGAAAGACTTCTCTTGAAATATTGGTCCATGAAATGCTTTACTTTTTGAGAAAACAGTAAAACAATATCAATTCTCGATAGCGAGAATTACGGATTTATTTTAAATACATGTGATTCCACGGCGAAACGTGCGGAAACAAGGGTGGGTTTCTCGTTATTTTCTCCCGACTCCGATGACCGATTAAGCCTAAATTTTCACAGGTTTGTTATTTTATATAGAAGTTGTGATACACGAAGTGTGGGCCTTGGGAAAATACTGTTTACCAAAAGGGTCCAATGGCTTTAATATCTTGCAACTTCGACGACCGATTGAGCTCAAATTTTCACAGGTTTGTTATTTTGTGCATATGTTGAGATACACCAACTGTGAAGACTAGTCTTTGACAATTACCAATAGTGTCCAGTGTCTTTAAATAAATAACCAGAATCATTTTACCCAATTAGGGCCGACCAGTAATACTGCAAAACGGCTACGAATAAAACGTGTCATCGTAACACAAAATACAATCACATTGTCTACTGCGTTTCATTTGAGTGTCTTTTTGTTGGCCGTTGCAAGCAGTAGCATTTTTTTATTCAAAAATAGCTCAAATCTCGTCTTTGTAGAATCACGTTAGCTTCATTTCTTCAGTCAAATTTCCAGTCCCAATTTACAACTGATGAAATTGTGAATTTATACGCAGCCTCCAGCTGTTTGATTTAGCGAAATTTAATATTCTTTGCGACTTGATGAAACTTAATAATCTTATTCGACCAGTGAATGTTCAACTTTTGAAATTGAATCAATCCTTATGATTCGACCAGTGAATGTTCAACTTTTGAAATTGAATCAATCCTTATGATTGATTGATGTTGTTGCTATGAGAAATCGTTTTCAAACGAAGTTGAATGAGCCGGTGTCTAACTAATTAGGGCAATATACATTTCATTTTATCAAACAAGTATACAGTTTTGTCACGTCTGGGTATGTCATCGATGTTACAACATTGTCTACCGCAAATCATTTGAATGTCTTTTTGTTGGCCGTTGCCAGCAGTAGCACTTTTGTATTCAAACATAGCTCAAATCTCGTCTTCAAAAGCAGAATGCAAAACAACAAACCTGAATGTTTCGGAGGAGGAAACCTAACACATTTTGTATATATATATAGTAACAAACAGACATGTGATAAAACAATGTAACGAAAAACGATCTAGCGAAAGAGAGCCTTATTGAATTAGCCTAAATCTGGGTCAGTATAAAGCACGTTGCTTTACAAAAAATAAAAAAAAAATTCAGAGGACGTAACGTGACTCAGATCAATTAAGGATGTACACGTTTTCGTTTTCATAATTATTTTGTTCTGTATTTGAAAAACCCACGAGGATCGCTTTCAAGTTTATATTCCAACGTGTATTTGACTAGCACATAAAATGTATGCAAGATTGAACTTCACAGGTTTGTTATTTTATGCGTATGTTGATGAGATTCACCAAGTGAGAAGACTGGTCTTTGACAATTACCAATAGTGTCCAGTGTCTTTAAAGGCGCAGTATAATTTGATTCAACCGAATAGAAAAGAGGTTGCACCTTTAACAACTGACGTCACCGATTAAAAAGCAACAACGTCATCATCCCAACGTTCCGAATAAGAACGCAGTCACAAATGCTCTTTTTTTTCTGTTTTAGAATCAAGCACTTGGCCCGTTATGTTGATTAAATTTCAATTGAATTGCAGACCCCGCCAGTTTGTCAAAATGTGATCTACGTTTAGCTGAAGAGCACATGGAAATTCGTTTGCTTGGTCGTTGGGGAAAAATCACTAAATTTGCGGCCAATGTGTTTATCCTCCAGTCACGTCACTAGAAACAAAACTAAGGGCTGAACACAAGAACAGATTGGTGCCTGTTTTTTGTTTTCAAAGACCCTTTTTCGCGAGTAAACTATTCGTAATTGTCAAATACCAGTCTTCTCACTTGGCGTATCCCATCATAACCATAAAATAACAAGCTTCATCGAAGTTGCAAGAAAATGATGAAATAAAAAACACCCTTGTTATACGAAATTGTGTGCTTTCAGATAAGAATAAAAGACTTCTAGCTAGAAGTCTTTTATTATTTTAGTGAGAAATTACCTCTTTCTCAAAAACAACATTACTTCAGAGGGAGTCGTTTCCCACAATGTTTTATACTATCAACAGCTCTCCAATGCTCGTTTTTAAGTTAATATTTGTTTTGAGTAATTACCAAACGTGTACCTTCCCTTTAAAGACAGTGGACACTATTGGTAATTGTCAAAGACTAGTCTTCACAGTTGGTGTATCTCAACATATGCATACAATAACAAACCTGTGAAAACATCAGCTCAATCGGTCGTCGGAGTTGCGAGATAATAATGAAAGAAAAAACACCCTTGTCACACGCAGTTGTGTGCTTTATAATACTTGATTTCGAGACCTCAAATTTTAAACTTAAGGTCTCGAAATCAAATTCGTGGAAAACTACTTCTTTCTCGAAAACTACCTTACTGTTTCACACAGTGTTTTATACTATCAACCTCTCCCCATGACTCGTAATCAAGAAAGGTTTAATTATGATAATTATTTGGAGTAATTACCAACAGTGTCCACTGCCTTTAAAGGTAAGAATCAATGCGGCTTCGACTGACAATCACCATAAATCAATATTGAACTGACAATGTCACGTATGCAAAAATGTGGTCTTTGACAATTACCCAGGTTGTCTAGTGCCTTTAACTCTTTTAAATTCACGAATGTTTTCTGAATTATTATTCACTATTTGTGACAATTTATTTTGTTGTTATTCTCGCAAGAATATTTTCTACTCATCTACAGACATTCAGGACAAAATGTTCACAATTCTTCAGTCAAACTTCCAGTCCCAATTTACAACTGATGAAATTGTGAATTTATACGCAGCCTCCAGCTGTTTGATTTAGCGAAATTTAATATTCTTTGCGACTTGATGAAACTTAATGATCTTATTCGACCAATGAATGTTCAACTTTTGAAATTGAATCATTCCTTTTGATTGATGCATGTTGATTCTATGAGAAATCGTTTTCAAACGAAGTTGAATATGAGCCGGTGTCTCATTAAGTAGGGCAATATGATACATTTTATTTTATCAAAAAATTAAAGTCTTGTCACGTTTGAGTTTGTCACCATTGTTAAAAACAAATTAAACTAACCCGAAAGAAAATTTAAAGACACTAGACACGTTCGGTTGGTGCTAAAAACAAAAATATATAAGCATACAAACTGACTGGGTGATGTGCAATGGAGAGCTATTGATAGCAATAAAGAGTGTGATAAACGGCTACCTCTGAAGTAACATAGGTTTTGAGAAAGAAGTAGTTTCTCACTCAAATATTTGATTCTGAGGAGCTCATCGGGGCCCAATTTCATGGCTCTGCTTACCGTAAGCACAGAATCGGCGCTTGCGGAAGCAGGGAATTATGTGCTTATACGGCAAGCGTATTTCACGGGTTAGCGGCGAAGTTTTGCTTCTGCGCGTGCGTACTTCACGTTACTAGGCATTCTACGCTTACAAGGCTATCGCTTTCACGTAAGCGGGGAATCGCGATCGTAAGCGCAGAATTCGGCGGTAAGCAGAGCCATGACATTGGGCCCAGGCATCATGCCTTTCTAGGCATCTGAGAGCACACAATTGTGCAACACTTGCAATTCGATGACGCATTGAGGCCAAATGTTCACAGATTTGTTAACTTTATGCGTATGTCCGGATACACCAAGTGAGCTAGAATAGTTATATGTGATAATTACAAGACATGTGCAGTGTAAGACTTGTTATGAGACATGTGCAGTGTAAGACATGTTATAAGACATGTGCAGTGAAGTAGGCATCATTATTCGAAAGTCAATTGAAATATTCTCATTTTGTCTCTAATAATAGTGGGGACTCAGGGATGTTACTAAAATAACTAATTTTCAGGGAAGTGTTATTCAGAACTACTCCCTGTATTAAAACTATTTTCTCTGATACTTTTTCACAGGACTCGGGAAAGTACTGTGTATATAGTGCTAACACACATCGGTGTATGGGTAAACCAACAAAATCTTTATCCCCGATGCACATTTAACATCTCTTATATTTTCTGTTCGTTAATTAATTATAGATATTTGGACTCGATATTTCTAGAAGAAACTAGAAGAAACTGGCCTGTCCAAACGAGCTTATTGAATTGATTTGAAGTTCTGCATCAAGCTCGGAGCTCTCCTCAAAACACACAAGTCACAAGTTGGTAAGTTACTTATGTTGATTTCTTCTTTAAATAATCCTCTTTAAGTTTAATGAACGCACACACTTTGTTTTTTGTTTTTATTAATTTCGCGATACGTTCGGACGCACACACTATGTTTTGCTTTTTATTCATTTCGCGATTCGTTCGGACGCAGACACTTTGTTTTGGTTTTAATTCTATTCGCGATACGTTCGGATGCGTCACTTGAAACAATAATAATTAGCCTAGCCTTCTTCTATAACATTTGTATAATGATGTTGCATCAGTGAGATTTCGGGTAATTTTAGACACCCCATTTCACAATCGAGTTACGTACACCCCTGATAATTGATAATAGGATGATTTTTCCCACATTTAGAGAAACTAGTGTCTACAATGGTATATTAAAGGCAGTGGACACTATTGGTAATTACTCAAATTAATGATCATCATAAAACCTTTCTTGATTACGAGTATTTGGGAGAGGTTGATGGTATAAAACATTGTGAGAAATAGCTCCCTCTGAAGTGATGTAGTTTTCGAGAAAGAAGTAATTTTCCACGAATTTGATTTCGAGACCTCAAGTTTAGAATTTGAGGTCTCTAAATCAAGCATCAGAAAGCACACAACTTCGTGTAACAACAGTGTTTTTTTTTTTCATTATTATTTCGCAAATTCGACGACCGATTGAGCTCAAATGTTCACAGTTTTTTTTTTTTTTATGCATATGTTTAGATACACCAAGTGAGAAGACTGGTCTTTGACAATTACCAATAGTGTCCACTGTCTTTAAGTTGATGTGCAGTAGGTCCTCGAAAAAATATATATACTGACGTAATTTATTTTTTTTCTTTATACTTTGGTTTGAAATGTGGTTTACAGTTGTAACATAAACGAAAAAAACAAAACATGGAATAGCTTGATGTTTCTCGAACACTCCAAATTTGCGGAAATAAACTAAATTATTATATGGGCTCAAACGATATCAGATCGCTTGGATAAAATTAAAAATCGTTGATAATTTACACTTCTTTAAGTGTCCATTGTCGAACGTCAATTATTATCGTCAAACGATTGTGCGGCACCTAAATGTAGCCCGAGCCCTAAATGTAGCCTGACCTAAATGTAGCCCCAAACATGTACCTAGCTGAAGCCCGGACCTAAATGTAGCCCCAAACATGTACCTAGCTGAAGCCCGGACCTAAATGTAGCCCCGAACATGTACCTAAATGTAGCCTGACCTAAATGTAGCCCCGAACATGTACCCAGATGAAGCCCGGACCCAATGTAGCCCCAAACATGTACCTAGCCGGACCTAACTGTAGCCCCAAACATGTACCTAAATGTAGCCCGGCCGGACGTAAATGTAGCCCCAAACATGTACCTCAATGTAGCCCGGACCTAAATGTAGCCCCACATTATAATAGCCCGGACCTAAATGTAGGGCTCGGGCTAAATTTAGGTGCCGAACAAACGAACATTCGAATATGCTTACAAAGATATTGGTATTATATAATTGCTGTAATTATTTAACTATGATTGTTTTTTTTGTCATTATACTCTTAATGTATTATGTAATGAAAAATTAATCAACATGTGTAAAAAAAAAAAAAAAAAAAAAAAAAATGATAGCGTAAAATACGTTTTACCCCAAGCACTCGTGTGTTAAGTGCTTTATCTTTGATAGGGCAAACATGACACTCATCTCCACCCATTGTGTAGCAGACACTCTGTATATTGCATAAGCAAAAGAGCTTTGAAGATTGTTAATGCGTGTTCAAGTGTTTATAGGCCTTTGGCGACCATCACGAGAGATGAGATTGTCGTGACAGGCGTATACAAGAACCGTAAGAGGCGATACGTCAAAAAGAACACGCAAACAAATGCATTGAACTCATAATCCATTAGTATTAAGTGATTTAGCATCATTTTTCACTTGACACGAAGATAAACCTGCTGGATGTTGACTAAGATATGCTGAGTAACTAAATGCAACCCAATCATGTCTGTGCAAACCCCATAAGTATAATTCGAGAGGTAATTTGAAGTATAATAGAGCTAATCATAACCCAACCTATGTACAGTACATAACATTTAATTGATAACTTGCTTACCTAAATTAAGCCACAACCTTGTAATGAAGTGGTGCAAAAGTTCCGTGCTTTAATAAATACCTAACAGACATACATCTGCAAAATGCATTGAACTCATAATCCATTAGTATTAAGTAATTTAGCATCATTTTTCACTCGATACGAAGATATATCTGGTGGATGCATGTTGACTAAGATATGCTGAGTAACTTAATACAACCCAATCATGTCTGTGCAAACCCTAGTTATAATTCGAGACGTATTTGAAGTATAATGGAGCTAAATATAACCCAAACTATATGTACATACAATTAGCTAATAACTTGCTTACCTAAAAGTAGCCACAGTAAAAGTAATGAACTGCCGTCGATTTCACAAAACTCTTCCTAACTTAAGACTAATCTTAGGACATAGGACGAGTCCCAACCCTGCACTGTAGCATGCGCACCTTAAGATTAATCCTAAGCTAGGAAGAGTTACTCGTCCTATCTCGAGATAAGTCGAGTCCTAACTCTTTGTGAAATCGATCGCACTGGTGCCTTATAGTTTTGTGCTTAGCTTCCATACCTTAATGAGTCCGACCTTGGTATCTTCGTCCTTCGGATGGGACGTAAAGCCGTTGGTCCCGTGTGTTGTGTAACGCGCGTAAAAGAACCAAGGACACTTATCGAAAAGAGAAGGAGTTCGCCGCGGTGTTCTTGGCTGTTTAAAAGCACCCCGGTGTTCAAAGCGAATAGAACATAGTTATGTGTATTTTGACATCACCCTTTGCAATTAAAGACAGTGGACACTATTGGTAATTGTCAAAGACTAGTCTTCACAGTTGGTGTATCTCAACATATGCATAAAATAACAAACCTGTGAACATTTGAGCTCAATCGGTCGTCGAATTTGCGAGATAATAATAAAAGAAAAAACAAAACCTAGTCACACGAATTTGTGTGCTTTCTGATGCTTGATTTTGAGACCTCAAATTCTAAACTTGAGGTCTCGAAATCAAACTCGTTGAAAATTACTTCTTTCTTAAAAAACTACATCACTTCAGAGGAAGCTGTTTCTCACAATGTTTTATACCATCCATCTCTCCCCCATTACTTGTAATCAAGAAAGGTTTTATGATGATAAATATTTTGAGTAACTACCAATAGTGTCCACTGCCTTTAAGCTTGATTTACAAATCATCAAGCTTTTTGTTCAACACAGTGCCTTGTGGTAACATTAATTGGGCAACATTTGGAATGGGCTACAAGGAGTGGGGCCTCAAGAAAAAAAATATTATATTGAAATCCTGTACACTCTCCAATTATAAAATAAAGGCCTACTCAAAACATTAGGAAAACCACTTACATGGTTATTATGTTGTGTTTTTTCCCCAACATATTTTGATAACTTTTTGAGGGGTGAACAGTATTGTGAACTGAGGGTGATTCAAGTTTACACAAGATTGTTCACAAAAACATTGGAGTTGTTAGAATCAATCAACACTGTTTTTCTTATTAAAAAGTAAATGGCATAGCCTCGTGGAAAGAATACACTTTCCGTACCTTAGAAAAACAAGTGTTTGCCAATCACAAGACAATGCAGGGAGATCCATAGAATTGTTCAATCAGCGTTCAATGTGTATTTCCCTTTTACCTGTCTACACAAGCTCACTAATTATGTCTGTACTACAGAGTATTGTTCAGGGCACTATGCCGCCAACGTCATACTTTTGTGTTTTTACGCTGGTTTGTTGTTTGCTGAAATCAAACAAAAACGTTCGCCTATCATTCTTGAAATGTATGGGGAAAAAACTTAGCTGGATAAAGGATTTGGGTACTTTTTCAAAATGTCCATAGATTTACATTAAACTTACAGGGTTTGAAGATGATGATAGTGGAAAGCTTCCCTTCAAATATTACATATGGAGGTAATTTTGATAAATGAGTAAAACAATGTAAAGGAAAATACGTTTCTAAATCATTAAAACAAAATTCGTCTCATGAGACGAACATTATTTTCATGACATTGTTTTACTCATTTCCCAAAAACTACAGCACCTCAGCACGTAATATTTTCAGGGAAGCTTTCTACGATCATTATCTTCAAACTGTGTTTAGTGTAAATCTGATGGACATTGTGTTTTTTTGTCCTACAAAAAGTACATACACCCTTTAAAAAAGGATCATCAACTTATGACACTTTATAATACTATTTCGCTTCGAAGTAACGTGGTGATGGAAAATTTATCAATTTTTATCTCCAAACATTTGAATTTGAGTAACACCTGTAATATATTCGAATATTTTTATAAATCTTTTAAACAAGTATCCAATTCTTGCTAACCAAAGTCTTGGTGTTAAAAACTAGCTGATATAATTATTTATTTTTCATTAATCAAGTTATTCTCATAAACTCTTGAGTTCAATTTCCCTACCGTACAAAAACATCTTGTTTTCTTGTTTTAAAGGCACTGGACACCGTGAGTAACTATCAACAACCAGTTTACTCACTTTGTGTGTCCCCGCATGTGCTAGATAAACAAAAACAAACTGTGACAATTTTGGCTTAATTGGTTCTCGAATTGATGAAACTTTCAAAACCAACGCGCTCTTTTAGTTTGATTTTTTTCATGCTCTGAGGCCGACTGTATTTTTTAGTTTCACCAAGTCATATCAATCTACTCTCTTAGTTTACGTGTACTGCATATAATTTTTACATTTGCAGAAGACAATTGCAGCGTATACTTAATGATTTGGATGCCTTTGTGTAACCCAATATATTACAATGCATCATTGTCTCGATTTCACAAACACTAGGATTCATTTTAAGATAAGTTGCCAGGGGTCGATTTCACAAAGAGTTAGGACTCGTCTTATCTTGAGTAAGGACGAGTTACTCGTCTTAACTTAGGATTAATCTTAAGGTCTGCATGCTACAGTAAAGGGTTGGGACTCGTCCTCAGTCATAATATTAGTTTTAAGTTCGGAAGAGTTTTGTGAAATCGACGGCAGTAATACTACGATTTGCACCACACTTTTCCACATTTTGCTTATCAGTTAAGATTGATTCGCACTTGAGACACATTTTTAACTCTCTCTGAAATCGAGCCAATGTATAATTATTTACTTCACTCGTGTTACTTATAACGTGGGCCTTACATTGAGATCGCGTGTGAGTGCCAGGTTATTTTTTACCTTTCGAAAACATATTACAATGAAAGTGTTTAAATCTCGGGTTGAAGCTGTTCATTAATTATTTTTTAATGAATTACAACATTTGCTACAGGGTGCTTACAAGAACTGATGTGCATACTTGTTGGTAAAATATAGTAAAAGTAATTTTTAATTGTCTATTTTTTAATATCATTGGAGAGATCTGGCTCAATATAAACCTTCATGATATGTTGTAGGAGTTTTTGTTTAATTAACTTGAAGTTCCAAGGTTAATTGTAAACATTTTGTACGGTAATTATATGTTGGGGGGGGGGGTCGCGTTAAGGTACCTAATTAGGGTTCAGGCATCTTTCTGTTGAGATCTTGTAGATATTCAGTTTTGATATATTAATAGATATTATAAAACATTACATTTTAGACTGTTTGGAATGGATATTGTTTAACTATATTATGACACTAATTAGGCCATTACCTTAACTATACGTTTTCTCTTTTCTTGAATTTGGCGAAGTTGAGAACTACTATGCTTCAACGATTCGAATGTGTCTTTCAAAAACACATTGGCAGTTGAGTTTTGTAGTACCCTTAAAGGCATGGACACTATTGGTAATTACTCAAAATAATTGTTGGCATAAAACTTACTAGATGCGAGCATTGGAGAGCTGTTGATAGTATTAAACATCGTGAGAAAAACGGCTCCCTCTGAAGTAATGTAGTTTTGTGAAATTTGTTAATTGAATTCGAGACCTTGACTGAGGTGTTTGGACATTAATTACACAAACGTATAGTGATTTGTATTGTGACATGAAACTTTGTTAGCGACTGCAACTATTTGTCAGTGAATATCAATCTTACGTTTTCGTGAAAACGGCTCGGATGTTATTGACTAAGATTAAAAATATGTTTGTCATTATAACAAAAAACATGAAATTTGTCGTCTCTTGTTATTGTTTAAGGAGAATACATACAAGTAAAGGCAGTAACAACAATATACAACAGAAATGCAAACAATACAGTCTGGAGATAGACCACGAAGAGCTTTGAAAGCGAGGGGAGATTTAACTTGTCTGGGTGGTGTGATTATGCCGTGTGAACAGATCGCACTCATAAGTCATCCCCTGGGTGCAGTAAATCAATAATAAGAAGAAGTTGAAAACAAGACCAATCAAAGATCACGTTCCATTCAATTGGTGAATACCCCGGGGAAAATTTCTCAAAATTATTAAATATTTTACTTCATTTTAGTATAAGTGATTTCTTCGCCATCACCGTGCTATAAGAACCTCTTATTTTGAATGTGGTGCTGCGTGGGCATAAATTTTGATAAATTCTTGAAGCATATCTTCACCAAATACGGTTTATGTTGTACTGTATAGATGGGGTTCCCCCGTAGCGAACGTTGTGATTCGGTTCCCTTTGGGTCACTGTATCCCCCTGTGAGTAATCGGAAGGGGGCTAATTCGGGAAGCGTGCCCCAACGTCAGCGCGACTGCGTCCAACTGGGGAGCTTTTTACAAAAAGAAGAAATATAGACCACATATTGCGATTCCGTCAATTACTAGACAGTAGGGATACCACGCGTGGTTTAGTAACGAAGTGTTCAGACTACAGCTGTGTTAATAGTAGTTGCAATATCGGATATTAATGTATCCGGGACGACTAGTATTTTACACTCACTCTAGGCAAGTTGGCTCCACGTGTTCCTAATAAATATACCACTCTATTCACAATTTTGTAGAACCCGTCTTCCTTTGATTTGAAAAAACGTTCGTTGGATATATAATCTGGGAGATTGTGTAACTAGCTCTGGTGAGGACGTCCATGCCTATAGATCTATATAACTTTATCACGGTTCAGCCATCTTGAATTTCTCCCATTGATATCAATGTTACCAAACCGAGGCTGGAAGAACAAAATAGTCTGGTTCCTAATTGCAAGATAATTATAAGCATACATTGTTGTTATTCGATACGAGGAACAAGACCAATACCAAGATGAAGGCAGAATGATAAAAAGGTCCATAGACTCAGTGCAGTGGCCGCCAACTTTAATAAAACGTGCACGCGTTGAGGCTTTCATTGGCTCCGGGTCGTGTGCAGCGCATACACGCACACTCTTTTCCTTTGATTTACTTCATGATGGTTGTAATGACGTCATGTGAAATCCATCTATTGAATAAATATGACTAAAACTACTATAAAAGGCAGTGGACTCAATTGGTAGCTACTCAAAAGAGTTGTTAGCATGAAAAGTGACTTGGTAGCGAGCAATGGAGAGCTGTTGATGGTATTATAAAACGTTCTGTGAAATGGCTCCCTTTGAAGTAACGACTTTTTTTTGAAAGTGTAGTAAATTCTCACTAAAATAATACAAGACCTCAGGTCTCAAGCCTTTTCTATGGCATAGGAAAGCACTCAAATTAATGTGCAACAATGGTGTTTTTTTGTTCAATATTCTCTTAAAACTTCGATGACCAATTGAGTCACAATTTCCACAAATTTTGTATTTAATGCATATGTTGCGCTACACCAAGTGAAAATACTGATGTTTGGAAATTACCAAAGGTGTTACAGTGCCTTTAACAACGACACACTAAATCAGTCCAGATCTACATCGAAACCGATGGAATTAAGGGCGATATTTTCTTACAGAATAACGTCCGAAAAAAGGGACCTAGCTTTCATCACGGGCTCCCCGCTTTAAGTTCGATTAAATTAAAGATCACCGTAGTAAAAAACGTGCGAGTCAAATGCTTCGTATTTGCTTAAGCTGGGTTTCGTCTACCCTGGACCGTGCCAAAGCATAATTGCAAGGGGGAAATCGACGCTCTACCACCGGTCTGGAAGCCCGTTGCAGCAAACATCAAGAACTCGGAGTTCAATTTCACTGATATGCAAAGACACAAAGTAAAACATGTATCAAAGTGGAACTTGTCTGCAACCTCAATTTCCGATTGTTGACCGGGACTATGTGATATTTGCTCTCTTTGGCCCAATTGGTGCAGGCAGGCTTTTAAGTTGAAATAACGGTTGACCGAGTTTAGTTAATGTTATAAGATTGACAATCGATTGTAATAAACACTTTTTATTTTGATAATATTGACTGAAGAAATCACATATCTTAGTTACATCAGAAACGCTGCAATATTCATTGACTGATCCATTATTTTAGACATCCTACTGAACAATTGCGCCAATATTCGGGATGATAGAAAACGAGACGAAAATAGTCAAATTTATATGTGTGAGGAAACCCACATATGAAGGAACCAACGCGATTAGGTAAGGACTGAAAACAAAATCAATATATCGAGACTCTTGTCTGATGTGGGGTTCGAACAGGGGCTAATTTCATAGAGCTGCTTAAGCAAAATATTTGCTTAAGCACGAAAATAGCTCGCTTATTTTACACATGTTACTGGCCACAATTTCATGACATATACATACCTTGTGACTGGTATTTAGCTGTTGTTTACTTAGCATAACAATTGAGCGGAGTCTTGGCCGGTAATCTGATTTTACTATAAGCAATGATTTTTTCGCTTAAGCACAATTTTGTGCTTAAGCAGCTCAATGAAATTGGGCCCAGGGGTCCAGGTAATGACAAACATAATAATAATAATAATAATGATAATAATAACACAGCATTTGTAAAGGCGCGCTAAATCTGGTGAAAAAATATCCAAAGGCGCCGGTCAAGATGGAAAGAGGGAAAATTCTCAAGTGTTTGGGAAAGCAAGTGTGAACAGGTGTGTCTTAAGTTAATGCTGAAAGATGGAGGTGTTGTATGGATTTCCCTGATGTCTTTAGGGAGTGAATTCCAGAGCCTAGGTGCTGTAATGGAACCATTTAATCCAACTATCTTCGAAGTCTTAAAGCTTTTATAATGATAAAACATGTAGTAAATAAGAGGTACGCAAACGAACGTGGCATTTTAACTCCATATTTTGCCCTTTTTTGTACTCCTTTGTGGGTCAGTTTGACTTAGATACCGGGTCAAACTGACAGAGATTGGGTCAGAGCCCACGGGACCTGGATCCGGGTCGATGCTGAACCGGAAGTCGATAGAGTGCACTCCCTGTGGTTTTGTTAAAGACACTGGGCACTATTGGTAATTGTAAAAGACCAGTCTTCTAACTTCGTGTATCTCAACATATACTATGCATAAAATAACAAACCTGTGAAAATCTGCCCTGCGCTGTACCATGGCCAACTTTGTTGACCACAGACCTTTGCATTATTTATCCTTTGACTATTAGACAGGTATTTTCTAAATAAAGATTGATTGAACAATAATCATGTCATTCAAACTAGGTAGGGGCATTACCACAAACAATGTTGACCATCAAAGGTCCCTTAAAGTATTGATTCGGATGTCAGTCGTTGGGCAGCCAATTTATTCAGTCATAAATATTGACAAACTTGATGACTAGTCGTATCATGTTATTTGTCAATCAACCATTGCAATTTTTTCGTCAAATTATGTGCTTGTGTTTTCTGAAGAAAAACAAGAGGTATACATAATGACCTTGTGTTTCGTTGGGGAGATGTGCACCTGCTGCTACCCTCCAAAATACAGGGGTAAATTATGACCAGCATCGAGGTGCCTTGGAGCGTATACCCGTAGGTCCCAAAGATCTTTCAATGTTGCCAAAGCCAATAGCAAGAGGCTGGTCCGTCACTTAATTTCATCGATTGCAAACTGGTCGTACAAACTCAACCAAGGAAAATGTAGGAGTGGATGTCTAAAATAGAATGCACAGGGTGTTTAATTATATGAATTAGTGTGAAAATTTACCAGGAAATCTTGTATTAAAATAATTTCTCGCCAATCACAGATACTACGTTTTCGTATACATGGTGAGCTGACCTGTTTTCGCATAATGATACACTGGGAATTCACATTCTTCAAAGTCCAACTGATTTTGTAACGAGATCTTTATCTCTTATTTCTCACATGTAATGTCTCCAACTTGGTTTGTCAAACCATAAGGATACGCGGCAGGTGCAAAATCAGACATCAATGGGGGAAAATTAGGAGAGGATGAAAAGGGGCGCTTGGAATCAGTAGTTCGACTGAGCTGCAAATCATAATGCTTAGGGCATGCACATCCGCCTTTGAATAGGCTCTTGCAAGAAAAGAAACATACCGCCATTTCTATAACTGTAATTACTTTCGTCTTCTTCCTTATTTTTTTTTTAAGTGAATGTTGCGATCCCCACAACGTTGAAAACTATTTAGGTCTAGTTACGTGTTAAGGCCAATTGAATTATATATATTATTTGTAATACTTATTCATTTATTTATTGGGTTAGAGTAACCTTCTTTTTTCTCGATGAATTTGCTTAATTTCCATGACTAGATAGTATCATATGGCACATGTTGTTTTCTTCATTTTGTGCGCTTAGTTAAGGGCATTTGTTTAGGCCATACTTATTTATCAGTACATTTCTTTCTTCTCTTGCTGTAAGTAGTATCTGTATCAATTTTCTTCACAAATTTTATTTTATAACGAAAAAAAAAGAAAACAAAAAACAAACATCGAGCAAACAAACAAACAAACAAACAAACAAACAAACAAACAACAAAACAATGAGAGATCAAATATTCGAAAAAAAAAGAAAACAAAAAACAAACATCGAGCAAACAAACAAACAAACAAACAAACAAACAAACACACAAACAAACAAACAAACAAACAAACAAACAAACAAACAAACAACAAAACAATGAGAGATCAAATATTCGTTGGGGACAAAACAAAAAGGTTTGTATTATGTAATGTTTAAAGACAAGGGTGCTTCACAAGAAATGTGGTGTTCCAAGTCAAGGATAATTTTTTGTTCTTTTTTTTTTCCTCAAAACCTCAACAAATGGAGAAGATCAATTGATTTATAAAAATCGCATCAAAAATACAAAATAAGGGACATAAACACAAAACAAAGAAAAGAAACAGGTTGACCCTGACACTCTCGGACGACCCCCAGACCATCCTGACAAAGTATGAAACAAAGGGATTGCCAGAACGATTTGAGTAGCAGACCGAGAGTATCAAGGTCATCACATTCAAGAAACTGATTACGAAACAAAACTGTTTTTACACTATCACAAATACCATGGTTGACGCAGTTTACATACTTAAGATCAGAGTTAAATTTCCACCTGCAAGAAGGATTAATAATGCAGTTCAGCAGCGAAAACATGTTGTGCAAGCTAAAACTATTTTTAACTCTATCATAATGTTAAACATAGTTATGAAGAAAAGAGCACTACATGTTTACTATAATTGTCTTTCCGTTTACAAGTAAAAATGTGTCAGCCATTTTTGTTTTACATTATACCTTTCTGTGAACCATATTATTCACGAGTTTCCCACACAACTCCTTAAATCCTTAGTTTTGGCCAAGCTGCACACTTCAAATGTTTACGTTAGGGGGACACCGTAATTTGATATCGTAACCGAATGGCCTACCCTTGTAACGTTATACGTAACATGAGACGTTATAAGCTTATTTCGGTTAAAGGCACTGGACACGTTTGGTAAAGGCAAGTTTGCATTGCCTTTGCTGGTACACAACTCTTTTTTACTCTAAGCAAAGAAATTTGTCAGGCAGTATTTTCTGCTTAAAGGCCTGGACACATTTTGGTAATGCTCAAAGGCCAGTATTCTCACTTGGTGTATCCAAACATACGCATATACAATAACATATCGCCAAAAAATTCGGCTCATTTGGTCATCCAAGTTGCAAAGAAACTAATGAGATAAAATAGACCCTTGTTGGACATCTTTATGTGCTTTCAGTTGCACAATTAAAGACTGAAGTATTTTATTTTGTGTGAGAAATAACCTTTTTCTCAAAAAAAAACCCACAATACTTTAGACGGAGCCGTTCTCTGAATGTTTTTTACTATCAACAGTTCCCCATTGCTCGTTACCAGGTAGGCCAAAGTTTTTGTGCTAACAGTTATTATGATTATTTACCAATAGTGTCCAGTGCCTTTAAGAGTGGGCTTGTGTTCGGCTATTTTTTAGCAGCACTTATGTCGAATTTACCGAATTGTAAGGAACAATTTAGCTTGTACTTTGCACACTATCGAATGAACCCAAGAATAATATTTAGGCAAAGGTATCTTTTACACTCTGTGCTACACAGACTGTTTTCCTGCCCAAGAAAAACACGTCTATATGATACATTGTTACTGATTGTCTGTAGCGGGAATTTCAGTTGGATTTGAAAGTGAACGAAAAAGACTTGCTGAGATGTAGAACAATGCCATTCCAACAGCTTGATTTCGTGTACTGCATCTCTTTGGAACTCCTTGCCTGGAGTCTGTGTCCCCCAATCCTACACAATCAGTACACCATTCATTTCCAATTCCTCAATCAATATAAATACAATGTTTACAAAGTGATATACAGGAAAATCTAGACTGTTTTTAAGAGGAATATCAATTCCTACCTTCAGTTCCCCTGAGTTCTTTTCACATTAAATAGTTTGTCTTTGTAGCCCATACCAAGAGTAGCTTTAAGCCTTGTTTGGAGCAAACATGCATAAAAAAAAAAAAAAAAAAGGAGATAATAAGTGAAAGCTTACATTACCGTGATACCTTTGTAGTTTCATTCTTGGAAATATGTTATTTTCCCGAAAGCCTCGACCATCCTTAAATTGTCAACAATAAAACAATTACACAAATTATGTTTTTATAAACTGACATTTAAAACAACTCTGACGCTTAAAATGTCGATTGATTCACCCATAATGGTTGTTTCTGATCATCAAAGTGTGGGTTCGAGTCCCGGTGTGGCGATTTCAACTTTCCGCCGTGCTCAGTTTTCCGAATGACCAAATACGCTAACAATACGTCGTGCGATGCCTGCGCACAGCAAGCAAAAGTAGTCCATTTTTAGTTACGTATTGAGTCATCCGTGTTACTCTCTGGTAGCTGTCATGGCGGCGTCCACGAGTACAACGAGCGGCGAACGCGTGGATCGTATGAGAGAATTTGGTGTGAAGACCAAGCAAATTATCCTGTATTTAACCAGTGGTACATATACTGAACGAGCGTCAGAGAATCAGAAGTTTTTATTAATTATTCTGGTTTAGTTTTAATAAATTATTATTAATAATATTTATTACCGTTTTTTATTTTATTTATTTATTTATTTAGTTATTTTAATTTCACTGAACAACAGTACTCGCCAGGGTACTCTCGGCGGTATTTTTGTCTGGCTACGTCACCCGGAAAACTTAACACGCCGGAAGACTGAAACCGCCACACCGGTATTGCCACTTGTGTCTATCTGCAAAATACTTTAAAGGGAAGGTACACGTTTGTTCCTCATGGGGCTGAAACAAGATTGCCAGCAGAAAGCGCTACCTCCTAATTTGAGATTTGAGTCGGTCTATGTTAAAGCGTTTGTTACCGTTTGTCATGAAATGCATGGTTAGACAGATGTTTAAAAGGCAGTGGACAATACTGGCATTTGTCAAAGACCAGTCTTCTCACTTCGTGTATCCCATCATAACCATAAAATAACAAGCCTGTGAAAATTTGGGCTCAATCGGTCATCGAAGTTGCGAGAAAATGATGAAAGAAAAACACCCCGACGTTGTGTGCTTTCAGATAGGAATAAAAGACTTCTAGCTAGAAGTCTTTTGATATAATTAGTGAGAAATTGCCTCTTTTTCATAAACTACGTTACTTCAGAGGAAATCGTTTGCCACAATGTTTTATATTGTCAACAGCTCTCCAATGCGCAACCAAGTCAGTTGTTTTTTAAGTTAATATTTGTTTTGAGTAACTACCAAACGTGTACCTTCCCTTTAACATAATTAATCTGCCATTTGGATCGACCCGTGCACTATGATTGATAGTGCAAGTAAGATAACCCAGAACACTTCGTTCAAAAGTATAAGAAGTGCTAAGTACTAATTAGTAAACTTGAGGGTACAACCATGTACATAGTATCTTTTTTTAGGGAGTGTTGGCTCTGAAAAGAGCCGGTGTTGTCTCGAGGTTTTAAACAGTATACTCTGCTCGTCTTCAGGAAAATTGTGTGGGTTAAACACTTACCGATGTGTGCCAGCACTGTATACTCAGTACTTCCCCGAGTCCTGTGAAAATACATCACAGGCATGTTACTCGGGTGGGATTCGAACCCACGACCCTTGCAATTCTAGAGCAGTGTCTTACCAACTAGACTACCGAGGTTGCCCGGTAGCTAGAGGCAGTTCGAATCCTATGTTTTGGCAGCGGGTACCGCAACGATATAATAGATGCTAAATTTGCATCGGGGTACAGTTTCTTTTACAGTTTCTTCAGTCCTGCAAGCTACAGTAATTCAGTACACTTTTGAGGCATCCTTGATTTCATAACAGTATTCTATTAATAATTGGCTCTGAAGAAGATCCGGTTTGGATCGAAAGCTAAGGTCATCTACCCTACTCATTATAGTATAGGTTTTCTTGGTCAATTTCGGAAACCGAGCAGCCAATTTAACCATCAAGCTATTCTATTTCGCGTGAAATCGAATACCACTGAAAAGGGTCATTCGATTTCGTTTTATGACTAGTCAAATGTAATGTTGCGTCATTTAACAAAATAATCATTCAATTTAGCAACTCATCAAAGCAGCATTCAAATTCGGAGACGCTTCTTAAGGCGTGTGTGTCACGAAACAGAGTGACGATACGCTAAATTGAACAGTGCTAAAGGAATTTGTCTCGACTCAAAACGAAATTGAATTGCCGAATTCTGAATTTGAAACGCAGTAACAAGTGGAGAGGCAAAACAGCTTTAACTCGAACGCATGAAAATGAAATTGACTGCTAGTTTGCCGAAGTTGACACAGAGAAAACCTATATATATAGTAGTTCTTTAATAACTCTTATTATATAATTATGATCCTTATACACAGTAGGGAAGAAAGACTAATTCGCCTTGCCCCCCCCCCCCCCCCCCGCACACAAAACAATTAATGAGTGCAGACGTGCACCTCTCTGCCATAACTAATACGGGCTCATTTTGAACGATTAAGGTGCCTGGATCTCCAGGGAAGTTTATTGTAAGTATATTCAAGGTTTTGAAGTGCGCGGTTCTTACGTCAAATAAATTAATAGACGAAAATATCAAGTGATTTGTGCGTAAGTACCTTTTGATGACGGTTGGGTTCCTAAAAAAACAAAAACGTGTTTGTGTCATTTTTTTCGTCATTTGTTAGGCAGAAAAAAGGTGATTTAGTTACTAGTATGGTCTCATTTTTACGAATTTTACATAACTTTTTTCAAGACCACTCGTAATTACTTTGCCTAATTTAGACTTTGTTGTGGGTATGCAAAGACCTCCACCCAGCTGTGTTGATTTGTATTTTTTTCACACAATTGAAGCCGTAATTGTATGATTTTTCTGGGAATGAAAGTAATAAGGAATCCACAAAAGATGGCTTGGTGTGGAACCCATATTAATGGAAGTAAATGTGGCTTATTCTATATATATTGCTCAAATCAGTCACTTGTATAAGCTCATTTCGCAGCATTGAGATTTAAATATTTTCTTTCTTCAAGGAAAAAGGGACTTCGGTCGTCGCAGTTGCTAGAAAACAATGAAGGAGAGAACAATACATAGTACACAAATTTGCGCAACAATGTTTTTGTCTTCCTTTATTTCATTATTATCTAACTTGCAATTTTGATGACCAATTTGGCAAAGAACACAACATACTTGATACTTCGTGCACATGTAGAGATGTATCACGTGAGAATACTGGTCTTCGACCATAATTACCAAAGGTGTCCAGTGCCCTAATAACAAATGAAAATAGAAAAGTAAATAAACAAATAATTTAGTCACAAATCCATGATTCTGGTGGATGCCACCCGTGTGTGGTCAACTTAACCTATATTCCGGGTCGGCTTGGGACTATCCAAGATTCCTTGTTGGAATTTTGACCGGAATTCATCACGGGGTTGCCGTTATGACCGCAATTCTACCGGGTCAGACTGTCGGAGTATATAAGAACGTCTTGCTGTGTGATTGACGGGCGGACTCCCTCCTCGTCTTACTTCAAGTAAACAAACCTCGCCGGGAACCACTTAAAAGTGATGTTCTTGCTGCTCTAATCGTAACATACAATATTTGTACAACTCTCCTTCCTAACAAAAAAATGTTAATGGAAACATACAACATGAAATAGAACATTCATTAACATTACATATTATAAACATATGCCATTAAATTGATATGTAGTATAATAATATGCCCTGCAGTTGGTTGCTTGCAAGTTGCCTGTACAAGTTTACTCCTGTGACAAGATAGCCATTTTCATCATGTTTATGGTTTAAATTCCACCAGCCATTTCAGTAAACTCTTTTTGTATTTTGCTGTTACTGGAAACCCCCACCACCCCCCACCCCCACCCCCGATTTTATCTAATCTTAGTGTTTATGTTCTTTGTTGTACTTCTTGAAAATGTTATTTTTGTTTATTTTGCATATTTTTGGGGGTTTATAGTTTCGTTTTGTTTCGTTTTGTAGGCTGTCTTGTCAAGCCCCGGTTTTTGAAGGGTGTCACAATATTCGTATAATAAATTCGATATTATTGATTTGAATTTTTTTTTTATGATGATAATGACGTTCAGAGAGGGTGTTGATCAAAGGTCAACGAGTAATGGGGAGAGATCGATGGTATAAAACATTGTGAGAAACGGCTCCCTCTGAAGCGACATGGTTTTCGAGAAAGGAGTAATTTTCCACGAATTTGATTTCGAAACCTCAAGTTTAGAATTTGAGGTCTCGAAATCAACCATCTAAACGCACACAACTTCGTGTAACGAGGGTATTTTTCTTTCGTTAATATCTCGCAACTTCGACGACCGGTTGAGCTCACATTTTCACAGGTTAGTTATTTGTATGCATATGTTGAGATACACCAACTGTGAAGAGTAGTCTTTGACAATTGCCAATAGTGTCAAGTGTCTTTAAGGAGGTGTGCGGCACAAAAAGCTGTCAGCAACATTTGTGTACAGAAAATTCGCCATGTATATATGAAACAGCAGTACACAATTTTATTATTGAAGAAAAGTGATGAGCTTAAAACTGACCCAGGCCCATGGGGGGGGGGGGGCAAACAAATTCACGGCTTACCGTAGGGCAGAGAAAAGGCGCTTGCGGAAGCAGGGAATGATGTGCTCACATCAAGCGGTGAACTTTGGCTTCTGCGTGCCGGGCTCCGCGGCATTCTACGCTTACAGAAATTCGGCGCTTGCACTTGGCAAAGATTGGTAATCACAAATCGTAAGCGCAGAATTCGGCGGTAAGCAGAACCTTAAATTTGGTCCAGCTCTTTGCTTTGACCCTCTTTACGGTGACGAGAAGTAGGCCAGACCTGTCGACCGTCTTTACGGCCCCTCTTGGCGTTTTGATACGAGCCGCTTGTGGCCACTATGCTCTCCAAAGATTAAATAACTGTAGCTAGCGTTGAGTTTATGATGTAGATCACGCGTTGTTCCACTCAGTACATGGTCATTGAAAAAGCTGAATCGAGAAGTCTGGTACAAACATTCTGTCTTATACTTTGTTTTGCGGCTTGAGGCAAAACTAATTACTATCATTTCAAGAATACGTAATATCGCCAAGGATGTTCCTCCAATTTCCCCATAAATAAAAGATTCACTATTTTGCACGAATGAATGTTTTACACAGTGGGGAGGGACTGACGCTATTGGTTGTATAATTATTGTGATTAATATTTTTTATTGTTTATGTCTTTGTTCCATCTGTCTGGTCGGTACGTTCTTGTTCCTGTTTACTTTTTGTTTGTCTGTCCATCGTAGAAAATGCCATAATTTTGGTTGCTTCTTTAAAGACACTGGACACTATTGGTTATTGTCAAAGACCAGTCTTCTCACTTGCTGTATCTCAACATATGCATAAAATAACAAACCTGTGAAAATTTGAGCTCAATCGTTCGTCGAAGTTGCAAGATAATAATGAAAGAAGAAACACCCTTGTCGCAGAAGTTGTGTGCTTTCAGATGCTTGATTTCGGGTGACCTCAAATTCTAAATCTGAGGTCTCGAAATCAAATTAGTGGAAAATTACTCCTTTCTCGAAAACTACATTACTTCCGAGGGAGCCGTTTCTAACAATGTTTTATACTACCAACAGCTCTCCATTACTCATAATCAAGAAAGGTTTTATGATAATAACTATTTTGAGTAATTACCAATAGTGTCCACTGCCTTAAAAGTAAGGTAGGCGTACTATGTCGTCTGTAACCACTCTCCAAATTAGAGGCAATGTAAACTTACATTGTAAGTAGTACATACAACAGCTTTCGATAGAATAAAGCATTGTCAAACAAACATTTCACTTCAGGTTTTTATCTCTAAATGTGACCCACTCTGTGAAAATGAGTCGCATGTCGTCCAATGCAATAAGTTATGGACAGTTTAATGTGGAAAATGTATAATAAAAAAAAAAAACCTTTAGAACAGTACTTTTAGGCAATAAAGCTATGAGTACAACAATTTTGTGATCATACTTATGTCTAATTTGTATCCTTATGCACACAATGGTAGTTTAAAATATCATTTTACTTGTAATTCGTTTTTCACAAAAAATGGTGAAGTGGCTAACTTCAAACGGGAGTAACTCAGCAACGCGATACACAAAGCTAAGACACATACCAAATTACTGCTGCTGATGTGTTCTTTCCAGCCATGCATATAACTCAGTCCCTGAAATTGCCTACATCTGACTCATTTTCACAGAGCGGGTCACAAATTTGCTTCTCAGAAACGTTACTGTTCGAAACGTTTCTCGGGTTGTGTATTCCATCATTCGCCCGTTCGCGGACGTAATCGCTCCGGATTTCCGAAGACAATGTCAATGTAAATTGTTAACGGTTAGTTTTATTGTACATTTTGAGAAAGACTAAACAATGTTAAAATATTTCGTTTAAAAATGACAAAACTACTCATCATTTGGCCTCTATACAAATAAAAATAAATCTCCAGTAAAAGGTTAGGGTTGAAATAACTAAATGAGATGCTCAATGGGTATAGGGAGAGGTGACGACGAAATTAAGAATGACCCAAATTCTATTCCGCCGTCAAAATCAAGGATGCACCGAAATATTTACAAAACGAGATTCGGTTCTTCGATGTCTATTCATTTATGTTGACATTCATATCTCTACATATCCTTTCTGAACCCAACTCCACATGTCTGTATTCATGCGCAGCCCATGGGACAACTTAATGAAATAAATTTCATGGGAAATATAATATACATAAACCAGCTTATGGTTAAGTGTTCGACAGTAGACAGTTTTTATGCAAAGTAGTTTTCTGCCGTGTTGGAGTTTGCAATGCGCATGTGTGAGTAAGGAGACGGGTGGTGTGCGCGTCTCTGTTGAGGGTGGGTGAGCGAAGCGAGTTTACCGGGAGGGCTACTTCAGAGGAAACTGCGAGTCTTGGAAGACACGGACGTGGTCGGGTTGCGCTGGTTGGATCTTATCGAATGAATATAAATCTTGTCTTTAACTCAAATTGCTGAATGAAGGTATCTGCATAATTAGAGCGGCTTGATATTCTGAAAGGTGCGTATATTTTTTGCTTTGTTCACATGCAGGAAAAAACAAACATTAATTTGTTTGTATCTTTTCAGACATCGTTTTTTTTTCTTTTCTATAATTGCTTTTTTTGGTATTATGCGTGTTTTGTTTTTGTGTTTGTTTTCCTTTCTTTTAATTGTATGATGAACGTTCATTCACCTCAGTCTTGTACATTAACAGCGCGTACATATTTTTGTATAAAAAAAAACCGGTTTTTGTTTTAATACATTTTTAGTGCTTGCTGCTTGGGATAAGTACTGACAGTTGTGTCCATTTGTTTGTCCGTCTGGTTGTTTTGTTGTTTGTTTCCTCTTTGTCGACTCTCTCTTTATTGTTGTTCATAAACAGCGCGTACATTTTGGTTTTAAAAAAAAAAAACGGTTTGCGCTTGTTGTAACGACTTAGTCATTTTCAGCGCTTGCAGCTCGGGATAAGAACAAAAAAGTTGGGTCCATTTGTTGCGTTGTTTGTTTGTTTGTTTGTTTGTTTGTTTGTTTGTTTGTTTGTTTGTTTGTTTGTTTGTTTGTTTGTTTGTTTGTTTGTTTGTTTGTTTGTTTGTTTGTTTGTTTGTTTGTTTGTTTGTTTGTTTGTTTGTTTGTTTGTTTGTTTGTTTGTTTGTTTGTTTGTTTGTTTGTTTGTTTCCTTCTTGTTGAATGTTCTCTTTATTTGGATTGTATGGTGTGCGTTCAATTCCCCTCTAGTTAAATGCAGTGGGCACTATTGGTAATTACTCAAAATAATTATTGCCATTAAACCTTTCTTGATGACGAGTAACAGGGAAAGGTTGATGGTATAAAACATTGTGAGAAACGGCCCCTCTGAAGTGCCATAGTTTTCGAGAAAGACGTAATTTTCCACGAATTTGATTTGAGGTCTCGAAATCAACCATCTAAACGCACACAACTTCGTGTGACAATTGTTTTTTTTTTCTTTCATTATTATCTCGCAAGTTCGATGACCGATTGTGCTCCAAATTTCACAGGTTTGTTATTTTATGCTTATGTTGAGATCCGATTGTGCTCCAATTTTCACAGGTTTGTTATTTTATGCTTATGTTGAGATACACCAACTGTGAAGGCTAGTTTTTGACAATTACCAATTAGTGTCCACTGCCTTTAATGAGTAGTGCGTACATAATCTGTTTTATTGAAAACAAAACAAAATGTTTGTCTACTGACAATGACTAGAGCAAGCTAGTCGAAACGTTGAGACCAATTCAGAACTTACTCCGCGGCAGTACAGTTAATTACGATCATATAGGCTAAAGTAGTAGTCCAGTCTATTTTTCTATACCATCCGCCCTGGTACTAGTTAAAAAGCAGGACAGTTCTTTTGAGAACTGAGAAGTCTCCAAAACCTCCGATTATCTACTCCGCGGCAGTAGAATAAAGCAAGACAGTTCTCCAAGAACAAACTCTACCTGGCAAGTAGATACACACATGGTGTTACCGCAAACCAAATACATTGATACCTGACCATGCTATGCCTCAAATCCAATACAATTCTTGTTGTTAACAATTTGAGCGATTGCAGCTCGGGATAGGTGCTAAAACTTGGGTCCATTTAATTGCCTGTCTTGTTGTTTTGTTTGTTTCATTTTGTTTGATTCTATCTTGCTCTCACTCGTACATGTGTTCGGGGATTGGGGGGGGGGGGTTCGTTTACACTCAAATTGTAATGAAGTAAATACCAGAGAATTGTTATCAAATTGAAATACTACGGCAACGTTGAGGATATCGCGATTAAGTATCTTTCATAGCCGTAGTCTAAGAAATTACCTTTTCTTATTGATTTTAAATTGTTATTTTTTTTACCACAGTGGCTTATGAATATATTGTTTAGGGTCTGACATCTGAAGTGAGCTTTGGCGGCAATTTAGACTGCAAGTAAAGGCAATTAAGTTGTCAGTTTTCAATATAATTTGTTTTTGTTTGATACAAAACATACACAAAAACGATCGTAGATCTTGATTTGATTTCTGCAGTTACATGTACAACTCGTCAAAACGCTTTTCCATCAGAAAACAAACACTTTTAAAACAGATAAGAGATAAGCATCAGCAAGAACACAACAATTTGCCAATACGTGTTGCCGCTATACATTTGAGGACAAAAACTGTCGATTGTTGATTTGACAATTTCTGTTTTCACCCATGCACCGATGTTTGTTAGTACTGTATCAGTACTTTCCCGAGTCCCATGGAAACAAAACATAACGCAGGCGTATTACTCGGGTGGGACTCGAACCCACGACCCTTGTTGATTTATCTCACAAAAAGTTGTGACCACCATCTTACTAAAGGTTTCCTCGTAAAGTGTGGTTTGTGTGCGTGGGAAGTGTCTCTGAAAACGCACTTCGAATTTTCGGTTTAGTTTCGATCGAAACACGCGCTTACAGACGTGTACGGAATATCGAGTAAAACATAAACACTTTAGCCTCTGCGTCTAGAGAAAATGTGACAATATAATTTGATAAAAACACCACCCAAAGGTCGTTTGTGTGCTCCTGTTTCATGACAGCGAGAGAATGTGCTGAACAAATCTCACGCAAGACAATGATGGACTGTTTCGTCCAATATGTAGACAACATACACAGTTTCTAGTTATCTATAACCTACTTTATCATCTTGCCTTGCTCTCAGCCAACCGCCACGCGTAAGCACATAATCGGCGCTTACGGAAGCAGGGAATTATGTGCCTTCGTCAAGCGTATTTCACGGGTTAGCGGCGAATTTTAGAGTCTGTGCGTGCGTAGGCTACTCCACGTTTTTACTAAGGCATTCTTCGCTTAGAAGGCTGGCGCAGAAATTCAGCGCTTGCACGTAAGCGGGAAATCGTCATCGTAAGCCCAGAATTCGGCGGTAAGCAGAGCCATGAAATTGGGCCGTGCTTCTGACATCACATACATATAAATGAACACTCAACCATCAGAACAGTCCTATCTGCTCAAAACTGGACTTTCTCCTTTATTGCTCACCGAATCTGGAACAACCTCTTATAGTACGCATCAGAAATTGCAACATTCTGACATTGTTAACAAATCTCTTAGAACTTATTTGTATCAGATGTAATTTGTTTCGCTCTTTTCAGGGCTTTGATCTTGATGTAAAGGCGCTTTAATAATATTTAGTTGTATGTATGTAGGTGTGTTTGTATGTGATTGTAAATTACCATGTAGTGGATACTATTGGTAATTGTCAAAGACTAGTCTTCACAGTTGGTGTATCTCAACATATGCATAAAATTAAAAAAACTGTGAAAGTTTGAGCTTAATCGGTCATCAAAGTTGCGAGATAATAAGTTGTGTGCTTTCAGATGCTTGATTTCGAGACCTCAAATTCCAAATCTGAGGTCTCGAAATCAAATTCGTGGAAAATTACTTCTTTCTTGAAAACTATGGCACTTCAGAGGGAGCCGTTTCTCACAATGTTTTATATCATCAACCTCTCCCCATTACTCGTTACCAAGTGAGGTTTTATGCTAATAATTATTTTGAGTAATTACCAATAGTGTCCACTGCCTTTAATAAGCAAGAAAATCGTCTGTTTTGGAACCTTTTGAGTGTTGTATAGTCATCATATGAGCAACCTCATATCAGAGCACACTGATCGAAACGTTAATTCGTTAACCACTACTTGAAGAGAGACGACACAAAATAGTAATTTGTGTGCTGAAATGGAAGAACATCCGTTCGTCAGAAATATAAAAACCACCGCTTCGTGACATCTTGGCTGCAATTAGAGCAGGTCAAATCATTATGTGAATTGTTTTCATAAGTTGAATTATAGGAAACTTACATTGAACGTGACTCAAATGCTAAAACCGGTATTCGTGCCCATAAATGGAACAATAATGGTTGTTTTAAAAAACAATTCCTGTTGCAACTACAATTTTTTGTAACACTGTAGCTGCATATGATTGTTTTCTAACCATACACCGATGTGTGTTAGCACTGTATACTCAATACTTTCCCGAGTCCTGTGAACTCGGGTGGAATTCGAACCCACAAGCTTTGAAATTCTAGGTTAGTGTCTTGCTTCGCCCGGCCCCAGCGGCCAGTCTATCCAGGACCGCTGGGATGGGCTAATCGCTTGAGCAGATTCTTGTTCAGGAAGTACGTCATGCGTACAGTGCATAGAAATATGGTGCAGTGTGGGTGTGATGCATGATGGGACTGCGCATTGTTAAAACGATGAGTGTGCATGATGCGTTTGCCCATCCCAGTGCCTTTGGTTAAAGCAAGGCGCTGGGGACGAGGGAAGTGTCTTGCCTACTAGACTACCGACATGCACGGTAACTCTGGCTGCAGTTTGGAGCTGACTTTTCATGTTGGAGCCGAGATGTATCCCACGGGAGTTGGTGACGAGCGTTAAAGATTGCTGAACCTCTCATTTAAAGTACAGACCGCGAGGAACAAATGAAAGAGCAGTCATTCGTGTTTATAAATGGGTAAATAATGATCAGAACATAGTTAGGTGACCGATTTACAAGTTGCCAAAACCATGCATGCCATTGCTTGGCGTAAGGTGTACTTTCATTTTGACGCTTAGCGCACAACTTGTGGAGGAAACTTGGATTTCCAGCATTATAGGAACATTTAGCGCTTTGTATCGCTTTTGTAAAAAGCGCTTTATAAGTAAGGTTATTATTATTATTATTATTATTATTATTACATTAATGGTAAGAGAAAAGCAGAAAAATATCCCTTGAAATATTTCTGTCTGAAATATCATATTTGATGAGAAATAAATACTACTAATGTCTTGTTTAGAGTTTATCGTTCGGTGAGGTCTTCATTATTGTTTTGTTTTGAATCGCTGTCATGCAAATCTGGAATCGGCTGTTCACTATTTTCTCGTGACCCAGATGGCCGATCGATCTCAAACTTCTACAGGTTTGTCAGTTTATGTATATGGTGGATTACATAAAGTGCTTACTCTGCCAGCAACTGTTCTGTCAGCCAACAAAATCCGTAATCATCCTTTTAAGCCTGTACATTACAGGATTTAACAAGCTAGTATTCTTCGCGAGTCACCACGGCTTACACATCGCATTTTGCACGTGACCCAAACACTAGACTACTTGCGGTTTTCTAATCGTTACTCAAGAAATCTCGCATTTGTAATAATAGGATGAAGTATTTTTACCGACATGGCTAATACTTATGTAGTATGGCATAGTGATTAGATCTCAAACGGATCGTGTATAGGTGGTTCGCTCGTGACGTCATTCGGGGATGAGTCGGCCATCTTTACGCGTAACATTTTGACAACTATTTATTTTGCGTGAATACTGCGTGCGGCAAATGTCCTGCTCCATAAAGTGCCGTAAAGATTGTATCAATCGGCAGCTGACCGAGAGTTTTATTAAAGACAGTGGACACTATTGGTAATTACTCAAAATAATTACGGCTCCATCTGAAGTGGAGTAGTTTTCGACGAAGAAGTAATTTTCCACGAATTGATTTCGAGACCTCAAGTTTAGAATTTGAGGTCTCGAAATCAACCATCTAAAGGGTGTTTTTTCTTTCATAGTTATCTCGCAACTCCGATGACCAATCGAGCTCAAATTTTCACGGGTTTGTTATTTTATGCATATGTTGAGGTACACCAAGTGAGAAGACTTGTCTTTGACATTTACCAATAGTGTCCACTGGCTTTAAAGTCTGCTACAAATACCCTGATATTAAAGGCAATGTAGACGTTCGGGTATTGTCATAAACAAACTCGGGTTTGCTTTCAATTAATCAACCAATCAATATATCAATTTTGTTGAGTTTATGAGGCGCAAACCCACCAGTGGTTGTTCATAGCACCGTACAGTAGGCTTTCGTAAAAAGGTGACAATTTATGCTAAGTATTGAAATTGGAATGGAGTAGATTGCCTGTTTGCAACCATGCTAAAGTTGAGCAAGTGACCCTTGTTTTTGCTGTCGTTTGAAATGGCTTATAGACAACTCGGGTCTACTTTAAAGACACTGGACACTACTGGTAACTGTCAAAGACCAGTCTTCTCAGTTGGTGTATCTCAACATATGCATAAATTAACAAACCTGTGAAAACTTGAGCTCAATTGATCGTCGAAGTTGCAAGATAATAATGAAAGAAAAAAACACCCTTGCCGCAAGAAGTTATGTGCATTTAGATGGTTTATTTTGAGACCTCAAATTCTAAATCTGAGGTATTAAAATCAAATTCATGGAAAATTGCTTCTTTCTCAAAAACTATGTCACATCAGAGGGAGCCGTTTCTCACAATGTTTTATACTATCAACCTCTCCCCATTACTCGTCACCTAGTAAGGTTTTATGCTAATAATTAGTTTGAGTAATTACCGATAGTGTCCACTGCCTTTGATGGTCTCTTCGAAGCAGAGCAAGTTAAGCAAGTGACATTTGTTAAATTGCTGTCGTGTGAAAGGGCTTTCAGGCAAACTCGGGGTCTGATTTAATGGGCTCTTCCAAGTAGACAGTGTTAAGCAAGTTAAGCAAGTGACACTTGTTAAATTGCTGTCGTGTGAAAGGCAGACTCGGGGTCTGCTTTGATGGGCTTTTAAAAGCAGAGCAAGTTAAGCAAGTGACCCTAGTTAAATTACTGTGGGGTGAAAGGGCTTCTGGCAAACTCGGGGTCTGCTTTGATGGGCTCTTAAAAGCAGAGCAAGTTAAGCAAGTGACCCTAGTTAAATTACTGTCGTGTGAAAGGGCTTATAGGCAAACTCGGGGTCTGCTTTAATGGGCTCTTCGAAGCAGACAGTGTGAAAGCTAATATCATGCTTACCATCTGCAACAGGTCCCCCCAATCCATGATAAGTGGGTTAAACGATATGGTCGTTCACACACTATTGATCGTCGTCAATCATACGTGAGATGCCATCGGCGATCTGCACCGTGTATTTATACCGTTGTCTTTGTCTAGGTGCTGTAGGGACCCTTGTACAACGTGCGTATGATGGGAAATATCTTAATTAAACAACTTGTTTGGATGAAACAGATTGCGCAAACAGTCTCCCCGGAAATCAAACGCAATTCATATAAAAGGAAATGTCAAAGTTCGCGCAATTAACGGATAGCGCTCGAGGCTTGTGCTTTTTGTGTTTAGAATGTGGTTTCCCCCTGCAAGCAGTCATGTGCAACCATGGAAGGAGAGAGCAATTACGAAAACAAACTAAGCTCTTGTTTGTGTTTCAATAGTTGTTCATTTGTTTTTCTTTTCTGAAGATCTAACGATGACTATAGAAAAGGCTTTAAGGGACCAATTTAAGAACTTCCTCCATACACTGCAGTTATTAACTACAATAACTATAGGCTACATAAGTAGTCCCAGTTCTCTTAAGAACTGAAAAGTCTCCCGAACAATCAGATAAATTTACTCCGTGGTAGTAGAATATAGAAAGACAGTTCTCTAAAGAACAAACTCTACCTAGCAAGAGATACACACATGTAGCCCTTTTTTTTGCATCTGGAAGCACACATGCGACAAGGGCGTGTTTCTGTCTTGCGACTTCCACGACCGATTGAGCCAAAGTTTTCGCATAAATTTGTAATGGTATGTATATGTTGAGATACACCAAGTGAAAATGCAGGACCCAATTTCATGGCTCTACTTACCGTAAGCACGGAATCGGCCCTTATGGAAGCAGGGAATTCTGTGCTTACGGCGAGCGTATTTCACGGGTTAGCGGCGAATTTTGGCTTGTGCGCGTGCGTACTCCACGTTTATACTAGGCATTCTGCGCTTACAAGGCTAGCGCAGTTAGTAACTCGGCGCTTGCACCTAAGCGGGGAATCATGATCGTAAGTGCAGAATTCAGCAGTTAGCAGAGCCATGAAATTGTGCCCTGGGCCCAATTTCATGGTTCTGCTTACCGTAAGCACAGAATCGGCGCTCGGCGCTTACGGAAGCAGGGAGTTATGTGCTTACGGCAAGCGTATTTCACGGGTTAGCGGCGAATTTTGGCTTCTGCGCGTGCGTACTTTACGTTACTAGGCATTCTACGCTTACAAGGCTAGCGCAGAAATTCGGGGAATCATGCTCGTAAGCGCAGAATTCAGCGGTAAGCAGAGCCATGAAATTGGGCCCTGGTCTTTGTAGACCCGGGTTGCTTTTCAGCGGTTTGGGAAAGATTATTTTTGTACTGATCAAAATGTTCACAGGGTAAATTTAAATTTGTATTCCAGTGAGTGGTTGTTGCCTGGGAGTTAACTGAACATAATATCTGCTCTATGGTTATACCAACACAATTTCACAGGTTCTTGTTTTTAATGTGAGGTGTTGGAAAACACTATAATGATTATGGGATTTGAGGCATTGCATCAATATATATTTGGTTTGCCGTAACCCCATGGCCAAATTTTCAAAGAGCTGCTTAAGCGCAAAATTGTGCTTAAGCAAAAAAATACTTCCCTAGTAAAATTAATTTACCGGCCAAAACTCCACTCAAGTGTTATGCTAAGTAAACAACAGCTAAATACCAGTCACAAGCAATGTATATGGAATGAAATTCTGGCCAGTAACATGCGTAAAATAAGCGAGCTATTTTCGTGCTTAAGCGAGTTTCGTGCTTAAGCAGCTCTATGAAATTGACTATCTACTTTTCAGAATTTCGGTTATTTTACATCAAATAGTCCCGCGGGTGAGGATCAATGGCCTATAGGGTAGCATTGTGTTTCAACAAAGCTAACATATGTAATAATACGCTGCATCAATTCTGTTATTCTTAAAATTGTACATTATAAAAATCCTTCCATTAAAGGCAGTGGACACTATTGGTAACTACTCAAAATAACTATTGGCATAAAACCTTTCTTGCTGATGAGTAATGGGGAGAGGTTGATGGTACAAAACATTGTGAGAAAAGGCTCTATCTGAGGTGCCATAGTTTTCGAGAAAGAAGTAATTTTCCACGAATTTGATTTCGAGACCTCAAGTTTAGAACTTGAGGTCTCGAAATCAAGCATCTGAAAGCAAACAACTTCGTGTGACAAGGGTGTTTTTTCTTTCATTGTTGTCTCACAACTTCGATGACCAATTTGAGCTCAAATTTTCACAGGTTTTGGTTATTTTACGCATATGTTGAGATACACCAAGTGAGAAGACTGGTCTTTGACAATTACCAATAGTGTCCACTGTCTTTAACATTCGAGAAGTACATTCACACAGCCACATAATTTCCTTTTGGCCATTTTGCGAGCAAGTCGCTCATTCTGGGCAGCTTTGTGGTGTGAATTCTCACAGGAGACCTTTCCGCAAAATAAAACTCCGTGTATGCGCGCTTTGGGGCATAGCATAAGGTGCATGCTAGGCAAGTTTGATTACTAGCTAGGCCTGGGCCCAATTTCATAGAGCTGCTAAGCACAAAAATTCGCTCAGCATGACATTCCTTCCTTAAAGGAACACGTTGCCTTGGATCGGTCGAGTTGGGATTGTGAAAAGCGTTTGTAACCGTTTGATATAAAATGCATATGGTTAGAAAGAAGTTGTAAAAGTAGAATACAATGATCCACACAAACATGCCTCGAAATTGCACGGTTTTCCGTTTACCTCGTCGACTAACACGGTCGGCCATTTATGGGAGTCAAATTGTTGACTCCCATTAACGGCCGACCGTGTTAGTTCGCAAAGAAAAAGGAAAACCACGCAATTTTGAAACAATTTTTCAATGGATCATTGTATTCTACTTTTAAAACATCTTTCCAATCATATACATTTTACAACAAACGATAACAAACGCTTTTTATAGACCAACTCGTTCCTTTAATAAAGTGGGATTACCAACCGAATTTCCACAAGCAAACAACAGCTGAGTACCAGTATCAAGCAATATGAAACAAACGGACATTTGGTTGGTAGTCCTGTTTTTATCAATGAAGAAACTTAATGCTAAGCAAATGTGTGTGCTTAGCAGCTCTTTGAAATTAGGCCCAGCATACACCTTATTCAATTATTGGCGCTTGTGCGCAATTGGTACTTAGCGCAAAAGGTCTATGATGATCATGTATAAGTATATATACGTTCGCCCGTGGCAAACCGCAAGGGATTAAGCAAACAAAAAAGACAAATCGTCTCGGATGTAGAAATCTCATTCAAACTGTTTTTTTTGCCTCAGTCTACTACTGTACCACAAGTATGAGAAGAAACTGTCACCCCAGGGCAGTGTGAGAATTGCATCTGAGATTAATGTATTATGCTCAGGTTTGTTTTCTGACAAACACGGTAGTCATGGCTTTGATATTCTTCTTAGGTGAATCGGGCCAAGACATTAATCATTTCGAAAATCTCATTCTGAGGTTTACTCGTTACACGCCTCGAGGCCCAATGCACATCGGTACAATATTCTAATTCACTGTGACCAAAACCTTTTAAATTTAAGACTGCGTATAAAAAAGTCACCAGACTTCAACTTGATTCAAACCTCTATAGCCTTGCGTATAAAATTGGCGAATTTAAAGGGTCTGGGTACTTTTTGAAGGACACAAAGCGAGATGTCCACAGACATTAAAGACACTAGACGCTATTAGTAATTGTCAAAGACCAGTCTTCTCACTTGTTGTATCTCAACATGCATAAAACAACAAACCTGTGAAAATTTGAGCTCAATTGGTCGTCAAAGTTGCGAGATGTGAATGAAATGAAAAAAAAACACCCTTGTCACATGAAGTTGTGTGCTTTATTTCGAGATCTCAACTTCTAAATCTGAGGTATCAAAATCAAATTCGTGGAAAATTTACTTCTTTCTCGAAAACTATGCTCTTCTTCAGAGGGAGCCGTTTCTCACAATTATACTACTATTCTTCTTATGCAACCAACCTCTCCCCATTACTCGTTACCAAGTAAGGTTTTATGCTGATAATTATTTTGAGTAATTACCAATTTGTGTCCACTGCCTTTAAACTTACACAGTTTGAAAATAATGATGGTAGAAAACTCCTTAAAACTATTACTTGCTGAGGTGTTGTAGTATATGCGATTGTAAAACAAGTCACATAAGTAATGTTGGTCTCTAAAGACGAAAATTATTTTAGCATGTAAAATGTACTATTTCGCGACATTGTTTTTTATTCAGTTGCCAAACCGCAATACATCTGAAAGCTCCTGTATATTATGTAGGCATATTTAAACCAAAACTGATTGTTGCCATTAATTTTTAAGAGTGATTACCAAACGTATACCGCACTTCAAAGTGTAAAATACGGGTATTTTGAAATATCTACATTTCAACCATGAACATTTGTGTATTTTACTCTGTGTTTTCTCTAACAGGGAGGTAGAAATAGATTTATTTCTACCTCCATGGTTTTATACGAGATGTTTTCCTGCGTACCACCAACCCATTGATGGGTTAAACGCAATAACATGGATCGATGTATAGATTTCCGCCATACCACATAAATGAATCATCTTTAATTATGACTCTCGACTCTTTCTCGTTGCCCGTGGCAAGCGAATGTGACAGTGGCAGTCACTCTTAATTCATCATTTTGCCAGAGGCAAGCGAATGCAACAAGGGCGAGTCTCCTAAAAAATGGTGGGTAGACACTTAACAAAATATCCCAGACAGAATGGACCTGGATCCGAGTCTCGTTGGGAACAAGACAAATTTCTGAACTCAGTTTGACCCAGAATCTGTCTTGAAATCATCCAGAAATGAGTTAAATTTACGCAGAATCTGCAGGGGCAAAATCCGATTTCTGACCTTACTTCCGGTCAGCCCGACCAATTAAAGGCAGTGGACACACTATTGGTAATTGCTCAAAATAATTATTAGCATAAAACCTTACTTGGTAACGAGTAATTGGGAGAGGTTGATAGTATACAACTTTGTGAGAAACGGCTTCCTTTGAAGTGGAGTAATTCTCGAGAAAGAAGTAATTTTGTTTTCCACGAACTTGATTTCTCGAAATCAAGCATCTGAAAGCACACAACTTCGTTTAACAAGGGTGTTTTTTTCTCTCTTAGTTATCTCGCAACTTCGACGACCAACCGAGCTCAAATTTTCAGAGGTTTGTTGCATAACAATGTTGAGATACAGCAAGTGAGAAGACTGGTCTTTGACAATTACCAATAGTGTCCAGTGGCTTTAAAATGATCCAGAAATGAAGTCCGTTTCACAGGAGAGCAATTTAGCGAGGGTCCCTTGCTAACTTGTAGCATGGTTGTACACATTTTAAAAATGTAACCTACCCCGTGTGAAAGGATACCAATTTTGTTCTACTGTTCATTACAATTTCTCTCGCATAAGTTTGTCCAAAAAAGTGTCAATACATGTTCAACCATGCTAAAATTAGGCAAGGGACCTCGGTTATAATGCTGTCGTGTGAATAGCGCTTGTCCATTTACACGGTATACACATCGACACGCATTCCGGGTCAAGCTGACCCATAAATGGGTCTGGTCCTCTGGGACCCGAATCCGGGTCAGTTCTGACCCGGTTTTTTTAGAGTGCTTGCATACTAGCCTTGTATTAGGTTTCTTCCTCTGTACTGTGGTATAATACGAACATGTAAAGGCCGCCAAGGCTACATGCATCTTGCATTACATAGTTTATTCTATTGTTTTAATTTCCCTGCCAATGAATATTTAAAAATATGTTATTGTTGTTGGTGGTGTTTTTTGTGTTGATTTCTTCTTCAGAAAGTCAACTATTTCACAATCCATGAATAAATTCCAAAAGATGAATGCACTTGGTTATAGTTCCTTTACCCTGAAAATCGTGATGGTTCCTTTACCCTGAAAATCATGATGCAGAACCATGCCCCATCTCTACCGGGAGCTTCTGTGTGTGAATTATAACCCTGGCCCAAAGGGTCAAGACCTTTGAGAAAATGGTTTGATAAAATCCCGTCATTCATACGGATAACAATCATCAATCATCCTTTTCTAGGGATTTTGGTCGGCCTAGGAGATGTTTTTGACAGGACAGGCGTTGTTAAAGGCGCTGGACACTATTGGTAATTACTCAAGATTTGTGTTGGCAAAAAACTAAATTGGTAATGAGCAATGGAGAGCTAGTGATAGTTTAGAAGATTGTGAGAAACGGCTCCCTCTGAAGTATGTAGTTTTTGAGAAAGAGGTAGTGTCTCACTCTAATAATATTAAAGGCTTCAGCTGAAGCTTTTATTATGCATTAAGGGTGTTTTCATTCATTATTCTCTTGCAACTTTGATGACCAATTGAGAAACACCAAGTGAGAATACTGGTCTTTGACAGTTACCAAAAAGTGTCCAGTGTCTTTAAGGCCAATGTAAACTTCGATATAGGGTTTAGAAGGGGCGGGCTTAGAGCAATCTCGTAGGACGTCATCAACCATTCATAAAAGTGCTTGAGGGGAAAATTAGGAAAAAAACTCAAATTTTTCAAGCAACAAGCATCTCCAGGTTTCCTCTAAGGAGTTTAAGAGTTGATAATAATGATATGAAGCTTTTTACCTCGGGTGTATTCCGATCTCAAAAACATACTTTAAAGGAGTCGTAAATATATACATTTTCTGATATAAAATAAATGGAACCCAGTGCTTGTTTCAATCCTATAAAGTTGTAGTAACCATGAAACCAACCTTGTGAAAATTATCACTGTTAGTTTCCTCACTTAAATATTTGAATTTGATTTCGAGACCCCCGAGGTCTCAATTCAAGACATCTGAGCACACAACGTGTTCGCAATGGCTGTTTTTTCTTTCATTGTTCTCTGGCAACTTTGACTTGCATTCTCTCGCAACTTCGGCGTCCAAATTTTCACGGGTTTGTTATTTAATGTTGTATGCATATGTGGGGTGTCGTGGCCGAGCGGTTAAGAGCACCGAATTCAAGCTCTGCTGATTCTGTTCAGCAGTGTGTGGGGTTCGAATCCCGGTCGTGACACTTGTGTCCCTGAGCAAGACACTTAACCATTATTGCTTCTCTCCACCCAGGGGTAAATGGGGACCTGTGAGGGCAGAGATGGTTCTTGTGATTGATTTAGCCGAGTAGTGCATTTGTTGCACGAGGCTGTATACTCCCCAGGGAGCTGAGATGGTTTAAGGAGTGAACTAAGGCCCAGTGACCGGGGGTAATAATTTGAAGCGCTTTGAGACACCCGTTCGGGAGTGAAAAGGCGCTATATACAAACTCAAATATTATTATTGTTATTATTATTATGTTGGGATACACCAAGTGAGACGACTGGTCTTCGACAATAACCAGTAAGTCACAGATAACCACAAATAACTTCAAAATTAGTTTGAATAACCCCAATAATATAGGTTTTCTCGGTCAATTTCGGAAAATAAGCAGCCAATTTAACCACCAACCTATTCTATTTCGCGCAAAACCGAATGCTACTCAAAAGGGTCATTCGAATTAACAAAATAATAATTCAATTTAATAATTCATCAAAGCAGCAATCAAATTCGCAGACGCTTCTTGAGGCGTGTGTGTCACGAAAAAGAATGACGATACGCTAAATTGAACAGAGTGCTAAAGGAATTTGACTCAACCCAAAACGAAATTGAATGGCCGAATTCTGCATTTGAAACGCAGTAACAACTGGAGAGGCAAAACAGCTTTAATTCGATTGCATGAAAATGAAATTGACTGCTCACTTGCCGAATTTGACCGAGAAAACCTATACTAATACTTTGTTTTGCCAAGTTCATAAAATCGTCGACTCCTTGATAGCTTCAGAAATTGGAAGAGTCCACATTCCACGTTTAAGCACGGATGTTCGTATGTCATTGTTCGTTATTCCAAACGTTCCTGCTGTCAGTAGTGTCATTTATTTGTTAACCGGCGATTAGTTCTCTCCAAATTACATATTATTTCTGTACAGTGTGGTTGTGCATTATGCACGGACCTGTTTTTTTTGTCCGAAAAACGGAGGTATACAAACGTGACACGCATGCAAACCACCCCGTTATGAAGTAAAGTATCGCTGTCATGGGAAATGGACGCCGTGCCCGTAGAGTTACGTCGCGGCACATTTTTGCTTCGGGACCAAACCTCCCGGCAGCTGCCACACATTGAAGTGACAAATAATGAGGCACAAGCCATCGGATGTTTACAGCCGGTAGAGACAAGTTTGTTCCCCGTTCTCGCCATGAGTGGGACACTTCCCCAGACGTTCTTTCATCGGAGTAATTACATCTTCAATTTCCCCTTTCTCAGCGACCGGACATCTGTCTTTGTTTACAGCCGTATTTCTCTACTTCCATGGACACCTAGAAGTGTCGACCGCTGACGTTTCGCAGACAACTCAGGTGTATAAATGTCCACCTTCGTAAGCAATCTGTGTAATTAGGCTTTTTGACTCCGCAATGCCCCATGGAGTCATTTTTTTAAGTCCCTTTCACACGGGAGTAATTTAACAAGGGTTCCTTGCTTAACTGCAGCATGGTTGTAAACCTTTACAAAATGTACCTCCTGTGAAGGGACCTTGTTTCTACTGTCCGATGGCTCTCTTGTATATAATCTTGTCAAACATTCTACATTTTACATCCATGCTAAAGTAGCAAGGGACCCCTGTTAAATTGCCGCCGTGTGATCAGCACTTTAATGTTAGTTTTAGATACGTACAGAGTTTTGTACGGTCAGCAGAGAAGACAGTCCTAATCACTAGTTTGATCTCATTCGAGCCGCTGTGGGACGAAGCACCGTCAATTAAACGGTCTGGTTCTTTTTGTAGGACACAAAACACAATGTCGAAATATCAACTTTCCATCTACACAGTTTAAAGATAACGATGGCAGAGAGCTTCCCTTATAAGTAGAGTATAACTTGCTGAGGTGCTGTATTTTTAGAGAATTGAGTAAAAAAAAATATAAAGAAAATAATGATCGTCTCAATTTTAGCATGTGAAATGTATTTACCAGTTACATTCAATGTAAACAAGTGGACATTGTGTTTTGTGCCATACAAAAAGTACCTTTTAAGGCCCACGTATTTTTGTGTAACTAGTGATATCCATACGTGCCTCCGCCACAACTATTCATGGAACATGTAGACACAGTGTCATTACTACTACGTTGTTTACTAGCTATCAATCAGTACATCCGACCCGACATAACAAAATGAGACAAAATGGTGGGCAGCGTTTCTTATAATAGAAACAAAATGTTACCGTTCTTGAACATTTTTCTGGTGGGATTTGCCCCCATGTCGCTTTCCTCTTTGATTTATTGTTTATTGTATGTCCATTTCATGCCTTTTTTGTTAGTTTTCTTAATATAGTATTGTTTATTTCCTTCATACACTCCTGTATTTTCGTCTTTCTGTGATAAGGAAATAAATGTTGTGTGAATGAATAAATGAATGAAGCATAACAACTGTACTAGAGGACAGATATTGAAAACTATTAACCTGATGACGTCATCTTTAACAGGCTCACAGCACCATTCAATGATCCAGAACACGAACACCTTGTTTTGGACCGGACATGTCAAAAACAAAACACGAAGTCGAGTTTTTTACTTTGTTCTTGTTTTTCTTTCTTGCAGGTGGCCACTAAAATTGACCTGCGTTAGAAGTGCAACGTTAGAAGTGCAACGTGCCGAAGGGTGTAAGTATTGTTATTTGTAGCTTCAACATAAATTCTTGACTGAATAATTTTGAAGACTTATTCGGGAACTTTGGACGAGAACAAAGCATAATCTTCTGAAGTTTTTTTTTATTCCATCCCCTGTTTTTAAAGTACCGCAACTCAACCAACATACAGCATAAGAGATTTCACAAAAGTATAGATATGAACTTTAAAATACGGTCAATTTATGGGAATATTTTGAATAAGTAATGAATTAGCAGGTTTCTTACAGCCTAGCAGTGTGAACTTAAGTTTAAATCCAATAAAGCAGTTCAAATTAACCGTCTAGATTTGATTTTCGGTTCAAGTTACATTTTAGCCCCAGCAATGAACAGTTAGGGAGAACTGCGCCACCGAGCGCATCTGCCAAGGCTGGGCCAAGAAGGGCACATTAGAACTGATTGAAATTCAGGAATAAACTGTAAATTAACAGTAAACTTGGGGGTACAACTAGGGGCAAGTTCGAACAGCGACCATTTGTCAATCACTAGTCAATATTCCATGGTTACCTATGCGATTACTCACCTTAGTACCAGCCAAAAACGTCTATTGATCAACTTAAAGGCAGTGGACACTATTGGCAATTACTCAAAATAATTATCAGCATAAAACCTCACTTGGAAACGAGTAATGGGGAGAGGTCGATAATATAAAACACTGTGAGAAACGGCTCCATCTGAAGTGACGTAGTTTTCGAGAAAGAAGTCATTTTCCACGAATTTGATTTCGAGACCTCAAGTTTAGAACTTCAGGTCTAGAAATCAAGCATCTGAAAGCACGTAACTTCGTGTGACAAGGGTGTTCTTTTTTCCATTGATATCTCGCAACTCCGACGACCAATCGAGCTCAAATTCTCACAGGTTTATTATTTTGTGCATATTATGAGATACACCAAGTGAGAAGACTGGTCTTTGACAATTACCAATAGTGTCCACTTGACCAATGTGTCAATCTCTTTTGTGTGAGTGTTGGCTCTGAACAGAGCCGGTGTGGGTTCGACGTTTCGAACAGTTACTTTGCTTGTCTTCAGGAGAATCTTTCTTGGTTGAAAGTATAAGATAGAACCAACAGCATCTTTAAGTGTTATTTGTAATGGCTGAGATTGTGTGAGTTCCTTGTCTCATTAGCAACAGGGTTGTCGTTGTCATCGAGTGGTCACAATCTGTTGTCCATAGGTTGACCAAAAGGCACTGGACACTATTGGTATTTACTTTATGGGCCTCTCTTCATATATGAATGAGGTATGTCACAATGCTAACCCCAAAACGATGCGATGGGCACAGCCACTGCAAGTGGTGGCGGACTCGCGCCCATAGCCTTATTTTGGGTAAGAATTATGACGTCATGCATAAATATTAAGAGAGGCGTATTGTTAGTATAGAAACCCACTTGGTAACGAGTAATGGAGAACTGTTGAAAGTATAAAACATTGTGAGAAACGGCTCCCTCTGAAGTAACGTACTTTTTTAGAAAGAGGTGATTCTCACTCATGTTTAAAGACTATACTTCTGCTGAAGCCATTTATTATGCATCTGAAAGCACACCTAATAATGCAACAGGGGTGTTTTTTTTTTCTTTCATCATTCTCTTGCAAATTCGATGACCAGGTTTGTTATTTCATGCACATGTTGAGATGTGCGAACAGTCATTAGTCAATAGTCACAAGTGAGAATACTGGCCTTTGACCATTACCAAATGTGCCCAGGCCTTTAAGCAGAAAATACTCATTGACAAATTTCTTGGCATAGAAAAAAAAATGAGTTGTGTACCAGCAAAAGGCAATGCAAAGTTAAGGTAATTTTGGCTGGTGATCTGTTTCTACTAAGCAATACTATTCTGTGCTAAGCAATTTGTTGTGCTTACAGGCTTTATGAAATTGGGCCATTGTGTCCGTAGGTTAGGATTTCAAGAGATCTTAAAGGCAGTGGACACTGTTGGTAATTGTCAAACACTAGCCTTCACAGTTGGTGTATCTCAACATATGCATAAAATAACAAACCTGTGAAAATTTGAGCTCAATCGGTCATCGAAGTTGCGAGATAATAATGAAAGAAAAAAACACCCTTGTCACACGCTCAAGCTCTAAATCTGAGGTCTCGAAATCAAATTCGAGGAAAATTACTTTTTTTCTCGAAAACATGGCACTTCAGAGGCAGCTGTTTCTCACAATGTTCTATACCACCAACCTCTCCCCATTACTCGTCACCAAGAAAGGTTTTATGCTGAACATTATCTTTTAGTAATAACCAGTAGTGTCCACTGCCTTTATTAAACGTTTAACCTATATTTTGTGGCTCTCCAATCTGTCACTGTCATAGTCACAGTGTTATCTTCTTGTATGATGGGCATCATGGTTGCCAACGAGTTTCCCCCGAAGCTTTTTCGACCGGTACAAACCCAGCAATATATAACATATTCTGCCCCGAAGTCAGCCCGTGAATTTCTTTGTGGCAACCCGCGCCCCATACAGTTATTTCCTGCTGGGCAGTCAACGTTGTTTTGGTTCCTCTGAACGAAAAATATATAAATGCACATCTTTAAAAATTCGCTCATGGATTTCTCCAGTGGCCGATTCCATTAAGTTTCTTTGATCTAATATGAGTGATTTTGATCCCCGGCTGTCGACATGTAATACCGTTCATGGCGTTACCCGGGGTTGGTCAAGCACACTGATTGAGTTAGGAGTAATAGTGACTAAGTATTGCTCTAAGGAATCTGTGTGCCATGTCTTAATTTGTGCGTCACTAAATCGATTGGAACCGAACCAAATAATACGCAAAGATGTAGGATTTAACGTGTTAAGGAGAAGACCAGTCTCTCCATTCATATTGTCTGTCGCCAATTTTCCAAGTTCACTTTGGTTATTCGGTTTGGTTTAAGCTTTGCAAATCGTTTTGTTCGGGATAATAATAACAATGAGTTGAAACCAACGGTTCTTTTCAGAACCACCCAAACTCATTTTTAGAGATTATCAGTAACATGGCGTTATTGCAAACCTCACTATATCGTATTACTACCATGCAAAGTTTCATAAATTAATAAAATAATATTTTATTCATTAGTGTAGCGCAAAATAATTCCAATATAATTTTGTTCAAATGCGCCGAACAATAAAATATTCACAATTTTTTTTTTTTAAAGTACACAATAAAATGGCATTCGGACATTTTAAATAACACTGTTTCCATTCCAGTCTTTTTAAAAAACAAACTGAAGAAGTAAATTGTTCTTGCAACAATGAACCATCTTATTTGGTAGTTTACGGGTCTTCGTGATCGATAACCAGTGAATAGAAGTGAAGTAACTCATCCGAAACAAACAGTGATATTTTTTTCGTTTTGAGTTCTAAAAATCTGTTCACAATACTGTTTTAGTTTGAGTTCGGATGTAACCGAACTCAAACGACCCAATTCTTCCGTCTTTTATGACATTTTATTGTGCTTTGCAACGGTGTGGATTTAAGTATTTCGATAACATCAATGAAGAGTTTTAGTTGATTTGTTTTTCTTTCTTGGCTCAAAATCTATTCATTACTTGAAAAGCTAGAGGTCGGTGTAACCGAACTCTAATAAACCTACTTCTAGTGTATTTTTTATTGCATATTTTTCCCGGATTTTTTTTACGGTTTAAGTTTAATAAGCATAGAGACAACATTCATGAAGCATTTTTAATTATGTTTTTCTTTCTGAGCTAAACAACTATTCACTGTGAACTTTACATAGTCGAGTTCGGAGTGTAACCGAACTCAAATGACCTACTTCTTTTTTATTGCATTATTGTATTTTGAAACGATGTGGATTTAAGCATTTTGACAACATCAATGAACCGTTTTCAGTTATGTTTTTCTTTCTGAGTTCAAAGTCTAATCACTGGAACCTTACATATTGTTATAGGTTAAGTTGGGACTGTAACCGAACTCAAATGACCTACATCTAGTTTTTTTTCATGTCATTATTGTATTTTTGAAACGGTGTGAGTTTAAGCACTTTGACAACATAAAATAAGTCTTTCAGGTGCCCTGTGGTGAAATTTAGCACTCGTGTTCGTCTAGACAAGGGATGCGTACCCTGCGTCGCTTCTTTTCCCTCCAGGGTTATTCAGCCTGCCTGGTTATAAATTATTTATTTTCATATGTTATGGTTGAATTATTAATAACATATATAGGCTATGCTGACAGTATGCTGTCGATGTATTATTGATAACATAATAAGCTATGCTGACAGAACGTCGTCTATTACAGGCGCATCATTAGTTCTTTGGGCATGGTTATTGTTTGTTGATAACCACTCCCAAATATTTGATTAAGGGAACTATCCCTAAGCAAGATTAAAGGCAGTGGACACTATTGGTCATTACTCAACATTATTATTAGCATGGTGACGAGTAATGGGTAGAGGTTGATGGTATAAAACATTGTGAGAAACGGCTCCCTCTGAAGTGACGTAGTTTTCGAGAAAGAAGTTATTTTCCACGAATTTGATTTCGAGACATCAAGTTTAGAATTTGAGGTCTCGAAATCAAGCATCTCAACATACACAACTTGGTGTGACAATGTTTTTTTTTTTTTATAGTTATCTCGCATCTCCAAAGACCAATCGAGCTAAAAATTTCACAGGATTGTTATTTTATGCCTATGTAGAGATACACCTATTGAGAAGACTGGTCTTTGACAATTGCCGCTAGTGTCCCCTGTCTTTAAACACATTGAAAATAAAACAATAAATTAAAATTAAAATAATAAGTTGAAAATAAAAGCATGGGCGGCTAATGATAGAATCCAGAAAAAAAACAATCTTTGTTATCTAAAGTTCGCCTTTTTACCCTTTGTGCTGTTATGTTATTATAATAATATAAAATTAATGATGCTATAAGTAAACATTTTAGTGAATACTGTGTTCGTGAATCAGCATCATCCAAACGCTATCCCGTATTGCACTCTGGGTTGTATTGTATTTTTTCCCGTTGAAACAAACACCACGTTTGGGTTTAAGAAAGTGACTTTTTTTTCTTCTTTTCTTTTTTTCAATATCTTTATATAGGATTCAAAATATACGCATGACGGCTGTTTTAATTATGGTCAAGTGTCTTATAGAAGAGAAAAGACAATGACAACAAGGAAACACATTACTAATAGGCACTGAACACGTTTGTAATTGTCAAAGACCAGTCTTCTCACTTGGTGAACATGTATCTCAACATGCATAAAATAACAAACCTGTGAAAATTTGAGCTCAATTGGTCATAAAGTTGCGAGAAAATGATGAAAGAAAAAACACCCTTGTTTAAGTGAGAAGTTACCTCTTTCTCAAAAACTACGTTACTTCAGAGGGAGTCGTTTCCAACAATGTCAAATCAACAGCTCTCCAATGCTCATTACCAAACCAATTTTGAAGCTAATATTTGTTTTGAGTAATTACCAAACGCGTACCTTACCTTTAAACTATACTAAGAGTAAAAAAAATCACGGTTAAAATAAGAGATACAACAATAGGATTCAAAATAAAATTGGTTTGTTTAGACATAAGACTTGAGATATCTCTCTGCTGAAGCAATAGACCCTCATCACGGTGCAGCCATCTTGAATTTTCCCTTTGATATCAATGTAACCAAACAAAGGCTGGAAGTCAACATAGTCTGGTTCCTATTTACCAAATGATGATTAGTATTTATTAATTGTTATTCGATACAAGGAACATGACCAAGATGGAGGCAACATGATAAAGGTCTATATACCTTATGCATTGACGTCATCCAGCCGCCATCTTTGAGGTCAAACGGTGACGAAACAATCGAAACACACATAGATTGGCCAATGAACAACCTCCTTTTGACCTCAATGCGGGGGCGCCGTACTGAAATGACGTCATGGGCATAAGGTCTATTGATTCCTGTTCTTTTCCCAATTGAATTCCAGAGTTTCAAAACAAGTGAATGTTGAACTGATGATAACTCAGAACAGAGGGCAGTAAAGAGAAAACTGGGCAATAAATATGAACAATGGTTCAACGAGCCATCATTTTCATCAGTCACTAAAAGGCTTCGACCGCTTGTTATAGTGCGGTCCACCACTCATCAACATGTCCACGTCAGTTGATGGTGAAACATCTGTAACAACTTGTCATTTCATGTTTAAAAACCGGCAAGCTTTAAGTTGTTTTTCTATCCGGCTATATATCATTATTGTTTTTACGATAGTGAATTCATAATGACCGTACTCTTATAAGCGCTACCAAACGTCAAGGCTGTGTTTTTCGGCGTGTAAGGCAGTGGACACTATTGGTAATTACTCAAAATATTTGATATAGAAGTTGTGATACACGAACGGTGGGCCTTGGACAGTAATGTTTACCGAAAGGGTCCAATGGCTTTAAAGGCAGTGGACACTTTTGGTAGTCACTCAAAATAATTATTAGCATAAAACCTTACTTTGTAACAAGTAATGGGGAGAGGATGATGGTATAAAACATTGTGAGAAACAGCTCCCTCTGAAGTGCCATAGTTTTCGAGAAAGAAGTATCTTTCCACGAATTTGATTTCGAGACCTCAGATTTAGAACTTGAGGTCTCGAAATCAACCATCTAAACGCACACAACTTCGTGTGACAAGGGTGTTTTTGCTTTCATTATTATCTCGCAAGTTCGATGACCGATTGAGCTCAAATTTTTACAGGTTTGTTATTTTATTCATATTATGTTAAGATACACCAACTGTGAAGACTGGTCTTTGACAATTACCGATAGTGACCAATGTCTTTAAATACTACATGATGCGGCGCAATATGTTCACCATCTTTACTGAGGGCTGGTCTACATTATATAGTCACGGCTACATCTAGGGTCCGCACAGGGAGCTGTATAGGTCACAACTTTCTTGATTTTCCACAAAATAATATTCATCCATTGTATCATGTATATTAATATACGTTTTCTCGGTCAAATTCGGTAAATGAGCAGCCAATTTCATTTCATTCTCCAGTTGTGCGTTTCAAATTCAGAATTCGGCCATTCAATTTCGTTTTGAGTCGAGTCAAATTCCTTTAGCACTCTGTTCAATTTAGCGTATCGACATTCCTTTTTCGTGACACACATGCCTCAAGAAGAGAATTTGAATGCTGCTTTGATGAGTTGTTAAATTGAATGATTATTTTGTTAAATCGAATGACGCAACATTACATTTTGACTAGTCATAAAACGAAATCGAATTACCCTTTGCAATAGCATTCGATTTCGCGCGGAATAGAATAGCTTGGTGGTTAAATTGGCTGCTCATTTGCCGAAATTGACCGAGAAAACCTATAAATAACCCAAATAAGATTCAGTGTTGCATTCACCTTACACAATATTATAAAGTGGTATCAGCATTGATGTTTGTAACCGCATCTCTGCCCCTTTTTGGATGTTTTCAGGATTACGCCCTATATTTCGTGAGGCGTGCAACTTAATGGTGTTAGTTTATCTTTCACCTTGGGTTAGAATGAAATAATAATAAAATATTGTTTGTGTCGTACTTTTAATTCTTTGTTCTTGTTTCAACGATTGTAGTAGAGACACCACGTTGAGGTATTGTTAGAGACAAGGCGTACGGATCACTTGCTTAGGGTGGGGTATCAATTGCATAGTTATTCAACGGTGGCGTGTATTGTTACTCGACCTTGGGGTTTGCTAAAGCTGTAATTCAAAAGCTCAGGAAATGTGGTTTTGAAGGTTTATCCCGTTAAAGTGTCAGGAGGAAATTATATTTGATTTTTTTAAAAGGAGTGGCCTTACACGGTAGCTTGAGCTGACAATGCCTTTTCGTGAGAAAATGTTGTGGTATAAATCTCACGTTTTGACGTGAAGTTACCACTTTCCACGTCAGGTACGTACGTGCAGACGTCATACGTGATCATGCAATAATCCTAAAGTGATGCGTCACATAGAAACGGCACCACTTTCTGACATTCGCGTACACGATTTGCTCGCGTAACGTACAGCTAAATCTCCCCAGTATTAGTTACAGTCGGACAAAGAAATGTTGTTGCTTCTATGTTTGATGATGCTGTTTTAATTGGAGTTGTTATTGCAGTTAAGCTTTGTCTTTTTTGTTGTCATTAACGATGTTGTTGTCTAGAGAGGCGTTAACTGTTTTGATTCACGCTTTTAAGACTGTACGTCTTGATTACTGCAATAGTTTGGTATTAACCTTTGCTTCGTCCTTCGGGTGAGACATTAAGTCGTTGATCCCATGTAAAAGAACCCAGTGCACTTATCGAAAAAAGAAGGGGTTCGCCCCGGTGTTCCTGGTCCGATCGGCAGCAAATTGCGCCACATTACATGGTGCTATCAGAATTAGGTCTCATAATTCAAACGTAGTTCCACATCTGGCAGGAAATACTGTATGTCCACCGATGAAATGTCGGGGCGCCAGGAGCGTCACTGGGTGACGGACATGTGCGCTATAAGGAGCCACAACTATTATTATTATTAATTATAACAAGCGTATTCAGTTCAAAATTGTTTTATTGACATAAAAGCAGTTGAAGTTGCAACGCTTCACGAACTGACACAAGCGCACTGACCTATTTTTCACGAACTGAAAAATAATGGCAAGTGTATGTTTGCGTAAATTTTGATTTCACGACAAACAAAAACCTGTCTTACCTTATTGCTTATTACTTGACTATCACAAGCAGTCCAAATCACAACTTTGTAACAGTGTTGGCTTCACTGTGAGAGCGAGGTGAAAATACCATGAAACTTTGAAGATGGGATTTTAAACAGTGCTTAACTTTTATTAACGCCATGTTTTAATGTTGTGACGTTGTGTCAGTTTGTGGCGTCGGTAATATCCATGTAAGAGATTTTTGAAATTAGTCAAAGTGTGATTTTCTGATGACGATGCCTCTTTTTTGTTTAATTACAGCTGGTGATCTTAGGCTTCATGTTATTTTGTTCCTCGACGCAAATATTCAAAAATGTCGACTCCAGCCGGCCTTCTCAACGTCACCACTGCTATCCCGAATGTTACAGAAGCTTCAATGGATGACGGGGGAGCCAGTGTGTATACCAAACTGGTTCCCGCCCTAATCGGCATTATAACCCTGGTTGGATTGGTTGGTAACTCGATCGTCGTCTACGTCATCGTGTGCCAGGGACATCTGAAGACGGTTACCAACTATTACATTGTGAATCTTGCCATAACTGACATATTCTTCCTGGTATTCTGCGCACCTTTTACTGCGTCGATTTATGCAACACCGAGTTGGCTGTTTGGTCGCTTCATGTGCAAGTTTGTCTTCTACATGATGCAGGTAAATATATCTTCTTCTTTTTTTTACATTTTGTCTTATTTTGCCTCATGCACCGCTCCATACTTTTTGCAAATCCGAAATGCAAATCGAATTTTGGTGACCGATAATCGATACGTGTTCCTCTTACAATATAGAACTTAATCACATGACGGCATTTCAGTAGGGCGCCCTTACCGAGCGGTAAAAAGGAGGTTGTTCATTGGCCAATCTGTGCGTCTCTAAGATGGCAGCTGGATGACGTCAATGCATCAGGTATATTGTGTCAATACCTTGACCTTTGACACCAAGTAACAAATAATATAGATTAGCGCCGATGTATTAAAAGACACATTTACTGTGATACTTACTGTCAGTTAAAGGCACGTCACAGAAATAGTTATTGCTAACAAAACATTTGCTGCCAGTTGTACGCTGTTTGTAATCCAGCATATACAAAAACTGACAGACCTGTAGAAATTTAAGATTGATCGGACATCTGTGTCACGAGAAAATAGTGAAAAACCGATAGCACATTTTGCATGAAATCGATTAAAAAACAAAAAAAATAAAACGATCATTGAGTGATAGACTCCACGCAGGATAGTTATTTATTTTATCAAAATATGACATTTCAGACAGAAATATTTCAAGGGATGTTTTCTACTATCATAATCATTAGACGGTGTAAGTTTTCTGTAAATCTGTGATGGTTGACGAGATTTTTTTCTTCTAACCAATTCTGTAATATTCTTGACGACCTTTGACACCACTTAGGGTGATAGATTAGCGCTGATGTACCAATATAAACTTTTTCATGGGAAACTGTCAGTTACGATGACCTTTGACACTACGTAATGATATAGACTATGACTGATGTATCAATAAAGGCTTTTTTTCCTGAGAAACTGTCAGTTAAAAAAAATGTCCATATACATCGCTTTATCACCCATCAGCGACGTGTTCTTAGCGAACGTCACCGCCACGTATAGTGTTTATCCAGTCACAGTGATGATACAATAAAAAGAAAAATACCTTAGCAACCAAAATGACGAATGGTGCTATTAGTTGTCGTTCTGTGAAACGAGGGTGAAACAGATCAATCAGAAACCTCAGTCTACTAGAAACAATTACTTATCTGCTCAGATGGACTTACTTCTACTTCAGTCGATTCATATTTTTTGAAGGACTCCATAATGGACGAAAGAAGTCAGTTCTTCGTTTCTTGGATTCTCCTTGCGTTATTAACGCAACTATGATTCATACTGTTTAAGGATCCATGATGGACGAACGAAGTCACTTTGAGATTTTCTTTTGATAGTCCTTGCGTGAATGACGTATTTCTTGATTTATTTCAAAAGCCATTTGCGAGTTAGATTTGAATAATGTCTGGTACCATGCCTAGCGAGTATAAATATTTAAGTAACGTCTGGTGCAATGATTTGCTTAGTCACAAGTTACCACTTAAATAACACAGAATGTTGAAACAAAAATAACTTCAGTAGTGTAAGACAAAACTAATTTCAGTGGGTGAAAAGAAAGGAACTGTAACCGATAGCTATAACGTCCATTATGACAGTTGATGCCATGGCAGAATTTCTTTTTTGGATAAATGGTTAATTTAGTAACCGTTCTATTCTGTATTTCTAATAGCTGAAACGAGGGTAAAAGAAATCAATCAGAAACAGTGGTAAACTGCAGACAAATTACTTTCTGCTCTGTAGACATACTTCTACTTCAGTTGATTCATATTTCATATTTTTGAAGGACCCGTAATGGACGAAAGAAGTCACTTGGTGATTTTCTTGAAGAGTTCCTACATGCGTGCACGTAACACTCACGTGGTACTTTCTTGCTTCTTTCCAAAAGCCATTTACGATTGAGATTTGAATAATGTCTCGTGTCAGGCCTTTTCTAATCACAAGTTACCCTGCTCAGAGAGAAAACAAAACTTCAGTGTAGTGTAAAAAGAAAAGTAGTTTCAGCTGACTAGCAATACTTACCGTTCATCTAACAGTTAAAGATACAATAGTAAACAAAATACCCCACACAACACAGTTCATTTGTAGCCGTAATGTCTTTCTTAGCTGGAAAGACGGTAAACAGAGATCAGTCAGAAACATCTCAATTACTAGAAAAGATACTTATTGCTCAAAGTGGACTTCTATTTTCTTCTACTGCAGTTGATTCGTATTTTGAAGTACCCCGTAATTGACAAAATTAGTAAGTTATTAATTTTCTTTGATTTTCCTTGCGTTAATAACGAATAATGTAAAGCCCTTGTGAGCATTTTTTTGATGCACAATAATTGACTCATATTCTAAGGACCCCATAATGGACGAAAGAAGTCGGTTCTTTGTTTCTTGGATTGTTCTTGCGTGGATAACTTAAATGCAGTGGACACTATTAATAAATATAAAAGATTAGTCTTTACAGTTGGTGTATCTCAACATGCATACAACAAAAAACCTGTGAAAATTTGAGCTCAATCGATCGTCGAAGTTGCGAGATAATAATGAAAGAAAAAACACCATTGTCACACGACGTTGTGGGCTTTCAGATGCTTGATTTCGAGACATCAAATTATAAACTTGAGGTCACGAAATCAAACTCGTGGAAAATTACTTCTTTCGCGAAAACTACTCCACTTCAGAGGGAGCCGTTTCTCACAATGTTTTATACTATCAACCTCTCCCCGTTACTCGTCACCAAGAAAGGTTTTATGCTAATAATTATTTTGAGTAATTACCGATAGTGTCCACTGCATTTTAACACTCTAAAAAAAAACAGTATCTAGGTAGATTTGAGTACTGTCTGGTACTAAGACTCGCTTTGTTAGCTGCAGACAGAGCTTCGAATTAGCATAAGTTAAATTTAAATATTACGTGTATACGGTGTAGTAATAAAAATTCAATTCCATCATTGATTTGGTACATGATATACAAACATGATTGATTGGTTGATTAATTAATTGATTTTACTTAATCCTGTCGAAACAGAATTTGTGTAAAGAGTGGATTAAAGCCATTGGACCCTTTCGGTACAGGAACAAAATAAAATTTCACAGATTTACAAATAACTATCCGGGTTTACAGAAGGTAGTAGTGAAAGACTTCTCTTGAATTGTTATTCCATGAAATGCTTTACTTTTTGAGAAAACAGTAAAACAATATCAAATCTCGTTAACGAGAATTACGGATTTATTTTAAACACATGTCATGACACGGCGAAACGCGCGGATACAAGGGTGGGTTTTCCCATTATTTTCTCCCGACTCCGATGAACGATTAAGCCCAAATTTTCACAGGTTTGTTATTTGATATAGAAGTTGTGATACACGAACGGTGGGCCTTGGACAGTACTGTTTACCGAAAGGGTCCAATGGCTTTAAAAGCAGTGGACACTTTTGGTAGTCACTCAAAATAATTATTAGCATAAAACCTTACTTTGTAACAAGTAATGGGGAGAGGATGATGGTATAAAACATTGTGAGAAACAGCTCCCTCTGAAGTGACATGGTTTTCGAGAACGAAGTAATTTTCCACGAATTTGATTTCGAGACCTCAGATTTAGAATTTGAGGTCTCGAAATTAACCATCTAAAGACCATCTAAAGACAACCATCTAAAGACACACAACTTCGTGTGACAAGGTTTTTTTTCTTTCATACTTATCTCGCAACTTCGACAACCAATTGAGCTAAAATTTTCACAAGTTGGATATTTCATGCATATGTTGAGATACATTAAGTGAGAAGACTGGTTTTTGACAATTACCAATAGTGTCCAGAGTCTTTAAGAAGGTGTTGAAATCTGTTTTATTTCGAGGAAATACATCGTGCTTAATCTCGCGTACCACTTTGATTACAACCAACGGCCAAGAAAAGATTAATCTTCAGAAACACTTTATGCCCGTAATTTGGACAATTATTCCCGATGATCGTAACTAGAGACCTTGCCTGCCAGCCTCCTCATTGCCCCGCGCTTCCCCCATGAGATTTCAGTAATGCGCTTTACGCTTAGCTAAATAGAATGTTGTAGCGATGCGTAGAACACGACGCCGTCCGCAGGAGCGGTGCAACGGCAGGGGAGTCACCTTGCGGGGTGGGTACGTCTAGTCAATTTAATCATCCCGTACAATAACATTGGAGCACGTAGGTGCCTTACCTACGGGAAATAAGTCATTAATATTTAAAAACTAAGAGGGATATTAATGGGAGCTTTGCGCCAACTAGTTAAAGGGTAATGACGGATTTATATTGTGTTTTCTAAATATTTATTTAATTTTAACACGAGTATATTAAATTACCTCATTCAATCAACAAAGCATACATTTTATTTCGATACCCCGGCAACCGAATGAAGCAGCTGGGATTAATTTGCAGCGTCGTCACTTTCTTCATTATGGAAGTCGAGAAATATTTGTGGAGAACTGATATTTAAAGTTGTCATTAGCTTCCTGTAATTATTTTGAAGCACACAGAACTAGCTTGTTTTTATTGACTTTCGTTAGTGTTTTGTTGTTTTTTCTTCTGCTATTGTTGTTGCTGTTGCTGCTGCTGCAACAGTCGTTGATGTTATTGCTGTTGTTTTTGTTTATGTTGTGGTTGTTATGTTGTTTTATAACATCCCTTACAAATATTCTGCCTGTTCATTGGTTTAGAGCGCGTCACATGACATGTCTTAGTTTTGCTAGACGACGGCCGTGTGATAGTGCATCGGTTTGCCGTGCGCTAGTCCGAAGACTATCACACGGCGTGCAGTACCCAGACGTCCATTGCAATCTGTATTCGCGTCGTCCGTGGATTGTAGCATTCAGGTCTGTAACTTAATTGTACAGTATTTAGAATCGTTTGGGGTGTTATAAAACAAATATTGACTGCTTTTATTCGTGCAATATTATTTCGCCTCGGAAAAATAGAACGCTCCGGGGATCACCTCGGGAGTCATAGGGTGCGTTCGTTTAGCTTCCCTGGGTCGACCCCGGTGTGTGACGGTTTTTTTTTCCAGGACAAACGTTGGTAATTATCTGCGCACGTTCATCCTGGAAAAAAAACCGCCACACACCGGGGTCGACCCGGGGAAGCTAAACGAACGCACCCATAGTTTTAACCATAGCACTCGAAGCAGTCAATGTTTGTATAATATACGTTGATGCTACTACTGCTGCTGCGGTTTTTGTTGTGTTGCAGTGGTTGGTGTAGTTCTTCTTGATGCTGTTGCGGTTTTTTGTTGTGTTGCAGTGGTTGGTGTAGTTCTTCTTGTTGCTGCTTCTGCTGTTGCTGTTGTTCTAATGCTGCTGCAGTTGCTTTGTTATTGATGTGTTGTTATAAGTATCTCGTTTCGTACTGTTTTCCTTCTTCTGTTTTTTTTTCCGACAAACAAAAACTTGCTAAAACAGAAACGATTGAACCTGATCCGCATATCCTGCAATATTACATTATGTATAAATAAAATAATAAATACACAGTTATACACAAGAAATAATATACGGTTGCTGGAATTGTTAACGACTGCATGATAAGCACATTGTGTATACATGATAAGCACATTGTTAAGCGGATTGCTAAGCAGGATTATGTGTCATTGGTCCCAGTTAGTTTGCTCTTTGCTAGGTAAAAAAAAGTCCTCGATCTGGCTCAAGACACGTACGCAAGGAGGCACACGTTGCATCTGTCAAGACTTACAGTTTTAGCCTTGGGGTTAGCTTTTCCAGTGATTTCATTATTGGTTTTGACATTATATGATGTTTGAAGTAGGCAGCCAGTGCAAGACAAATTATCAGAGGCAGGAAATTGGAGGTATCGTGTACAACTCAAGGACGCCTGCAGCCTTTCGGTTTAAACTCTGTTAAGACCACTGATTAAAAAAATAATGATCAGTTTTGCCCTCGGGACTGTGAGTTGAAACACTAATGATCAAGTCTAACTGTTCTCGCAAAGATTAATTAAACACCTATAGAGGACAATCAGTGTAATACAATGTTATACAAGGTAGTTCAATCTTAATTAACTGCAGTTATTTTGTTAGAGTGTTTCATTGAATCTTGGCTGAATATCCCCCACGATGAACAAGGCCGTCGTAGTCGCACGCGACTAAGATGAAGTCAGTTTAAAGGCACTGGACACCTTAGTTAATTGTCAAAGACCAGCCTTCTCACTTGGTGTATCTTAACATATGCACACACCCCCAAAAACTGTGTAAATTTGAACTCAATTGGTCGTCGAAGTTGTGAGAGAATAATGGAAGAAAAACACACCCTTGTCACACGAGTTGTGTGCTTGCAGATGCTTGATTTCGAGACTTTATCTGAGGTCTCGAATGAAATTCAAATATTATTTTAGTAAGAAATTACTTCTTTCTCAAAAACTATTTTTTATTCAGCGGGAGCCGTTTCTCACAATGTTTTATATTACGGATTCGGGGGGGGGGGGTGAACAATGTTTTATACTATTTACAGCTCTCCATTACTCGTTACCAAGTACGGTGTTAACGCATTGTCCTTAATATGTTGATGGTAGCAACCGAAACCAGCTGTGGGCCCAATTTCATAAAGCTGTTTAGCAGTATACTTCTTATTAATTTGTGTAGCACTGTATACTCGGTACTTTCCCGAGTCCTGTGAAAAAAATCACAGGCATTTTTACTCGGGTGGGATTCGAACCCACGACCTGCTTGACACATTTCTCTGCCAAGCACAAAGTGAGTGGGGCACCAGTAGTATAAACTTGATTGAATGTTGGCTGGTTACCTTTTTTGCTAAGCAATACTTTCCTGTGCTTAGCAGGTTTTTGTGCTATGAAATTGGGCCCTGGTGGTAATTGCTTGTAAAAGTTGTTTATTGGTATGGCTTAATTTCCGTTGGATTGTCCTTCAAATAAAAATGTTTTTCTGTTATGAACTTCATTACTAATGTTAAGCTTACATCCGATCGGCTGGAGTTGTATTTTGTAGATTTTCCGGTGCACTTTTCTCAAAAATTCCTTCATAGTATAAATGTCTCTGGTATTAATAGCTTCATTATAAATTATAAGCCAAGATACAGTTTTCTCGAATTCGGCTTCGTTTCAGAAGTGATTATCACAAAGAAAATAAGTGTTAGTAATAACCTTATTATCTATAGGCTTTCAGACTTACACGAAACAGTGGTGTTTGCTGTCCTTGCCAATCCTGCATAAAGCCTCGAATTACTAATTTGCATATTCCCTACGCCGCCAGGCAATATACCTTAAGGGTGCGTTCGTTTAGCTTCCCTGGGTCGACCCCGGTGTGTGTCGTTTTCTTTTTCCAGGACGAACGTGTGCAGATAATTACCCACGTTTGTCCTGAAACAAAAAACGCCACACACCGGGGTCGACCCAGGGAAGCTAAACGAACGCACCCAGTATATCGCAAAAAACTCGGTCGCGCACAATAGACGTGGAATGAGGTGCATGCTGGTCTAGCTAACTATCAAATTTGGGTACTAGCTAGACCAGCATGCACCTCTTTCGACAGTCTGCGCTTGCGCAATGGTATTTGGCTTTAAGTTGGCTTCAAGCTATAGTTTGATGTTTAGTTTTTTTGTACCTTCAGCACTGGTGAGGACAGAACTGATCAGTGTTCAATTTTAGTTCGAAAGCTTTAGCTCGATAATGAAGTTAATATGATTTGAGGCATTGCATGGTGAGGCCATATCCAATCCGATAAATCTACTCTGTGATAGTAGAATAGAGAAAGACAGTTCTCTAAAAAAAACTCTACCTGGCAAGTAGATACACACATGGTGTTACCGCAAACCATTATTGAAGTTCATACTAAAAACATTATCATTCTGTTTAACAATCCCATCTAAAATGAAGTCATATTCATGGAAACTGTCTTAGCAAACAGTAGCCCACTTTGCACAGAAAAGCCTTTATTGATTTTGGAAGCTATAGTCTGATCCATGGTGGTCAAGTTTTACCAGATGAAAAACATACATTTGTTGGTGTAACAACTGCATGTACGTCACAGCCATTTGCACACAGGGCAATGTTTCGTCCACTTCTTCTACCTCCGGTCCCCTATGACCCTAACTAAATAACACCAGGTTAATTCGATATGGTGTTCAAATCTAGCAAACCCAACGACAGTTGTTATGAAGAGTCTATTGACACTTTCATTGCGCTTAGTATCCGAAGTGGTTTGTATCCCATCCATATAGGAAACTGTATAGACGATGTGACCTATGTTTACATTCCAACCGCCCTCTGTTGACAAAACACTATATACGTATATACTGAGTCGCGCAGTCATTGTAAGATTGCGTATACACTTTCTAGCTGGCTGCCAAAACACAAAGGTTTTGCCCGGCGGTATTCGCGCGAATCATGTTATGGTTTTCGTGTGACTTCAGAGGTCACATCGTCTATAGTCCAGGAGAACTGAACATGAACCGTGACATTGAGTACAACTAACATTTTTTTGCCGAAATGAGTCCTCCAGGGGTCCCTTTAAAGAATCTGATGCATGCCCAGCTGGCAGGGTTGAGCATTTTTTGTTATTGCAAAAAATCACTTTTTCCATATGTTTGTGTACAAACGCTCATCAATGTGTTTTATATGATAACTTTTCACATGTTTTCTCGACAAGGAATACTTTTAGGTGTGTAGTAACATAATATTACACGTAGATATTATTTCAGACACGTGGTTAATAATATTATTTATTTACTTTTATCTCACTTTGGTGAAATTATGTAATCAATAGGTTACTTTGTTTCTGATCTAACCTTTGACCTGGGTGCAACATTTCTATGTATTTATAACATGAGTAAACTACAAAAAAAAGTCCAACATGAGTGGTTTACCCTTAAAATAAAATAAAATTCTAAAGGGGACAAAATCATGTTATAATTGACCTTCATACCAGTCGTCCTGCTTCTCAGTAAAACAAGATACATGCCAATGCATCAAGCCATTTGCAGTTTTTGGGGTGTGTGTGTACCTAAAACAAAGTTTTGTAGTGTCATATTTAACTTAAATTATACAGTAATGCAACTATCTCAATAAACAAATTTAGTCTCAACCAAATGCCATCAACTCTAGACAAAATTACCGTTCAACGGTGACTGTTCCTCACCGATGAGATATTGATGCCATGGTCAGAGGACATTCTGATGAGCGTTTGTTATAAATTGATAGAAATGTCGCGAAATGTTGCACCAGGCCAACAGTCAGTGAGGTAAAAGTAAATACATAATATTATTAACCACGTGTCTGAATTAATATCTACGTGTAATATCATGTTAGTACACACCTAAAAGATTCCTTTTAGAGAAAACATGTGAAGAGTTCTGTCGTTATCATTATACAACACATTGATGAGCGTTTGTACACAAACATGGGAAAAGTGATTTTTTGCAATACAAAAAAATGCTCAACCCTGCCAGCTGGGCATGCATTGGAATTGCATACTAGACACCTTGAAGAACATATTTCTGCCAAAAAAATCTTAGTTGTACTCAATGTCACGCTTTACCTAAATGTTGGGGTTTGGCTCCTGGACTAGTATCTCTTGATATGTGTTCTTAACAGTGTTTTGTCAACGGGTAAAAATGAGTTTCGTTCCGACCGCACATTACAAAATGGCAATGCACCAAACGGTAGAGTTTTCTTAGACTCACGGGGTCAGAAAGGGAGCAAAAGACCTGACGGTGTTACAATTTTTTAGGTAAATCAGTGCCGAAGATTGTAAACTGAAATGAGAAGCGGTTCGTGTTCACTCCGGTTGTTAGGCTTTTCCCCGTAGCCATGGATGCACAATTCATTCTTCTTCTTCGGTAAACAATATTGTCAAGGCCCACACTTCGTGTATCACAACTTATAAATAAAACAACAAACCTGTGAAAATTTAGGCTCAATCGGTCATCGGATTCGGGAGAAAATAACGGGAAAACCCACGTGTCCGCACGTTTCGCCGTGTCTTGACATGTGTTTACTATAAATCCGTGATTCTCGTTGTCGAGAATTGATAATTGTTTCAAAGTTTTCTCAAAAAGTAAAGCATTTCATGAGAAGTTTTTTACCGTCACCTTCTGTAAACCCTGCAAGTTATTTGTAAAATTGTGATTTGTTTTGTTCTGTTCCGAAAGTGTCCACTGTCTTTAAGCTTCTGCTATGCATTGAATCCCTCCAGCGTTATATATAGCCTATTTCAGGTCATCCAGTCAAAATATCAAAACTTCATTGAAATATTGTTAAGACGCAAAACAGTTGAAAAAAAACAAGTCCTTTTCAAGACAAGGCTTATTAAATCCATTTCGGTACATAATTTTCTTTTTTAAGTTCACAGATTTACAAATAACTTATAGGGTTTACAGAAGGTAATGGTGAAAGCCTTCTCTTGAAATATTAATCCATGAAATGCTTTACTTTTTGAGAAAACATCAAAACAACATCAATTCTCGACATCGAGAATTACGGATTTATAGTAAACACATGTCATGACACGGCGAAACGTGCGGAAACAAGGGTGGGTTTTCCCGTTATTTTCTCCCGACTCCGATGACCGATTGAGCCTAAATTTTCACAGGTTTGTTATTTTATATAGAAGTTGTGATACACGAAGTGTGGGCCTTGAACAATACTGTTTACCGAAAGTGTCCAATGGCTTTAAGAGTGCAGTAGTGCATTTAACTATAAGTTCATTGGTTGAAACGTTTTGAAAAGCTTTCGATGCCCTGGCAAGGCTAGCTGATGGAACTTACCTTTGCAAACCTTTGGTCATTCTATTGAAAATGACAAACACTGTCAGAGCACCATAACAAATGTTTGACTATAAAATAGGCCATTGCTTTGTTCTCGGACCTTATAAAAGGCAGTGGACACTATTGGTCATTACGCAAAATAATTTATCATCATAAAACCTTTCTTGATTACAAGTAATGGGGAGAGATGGATGGTATAAAACATTGTGAGAAACGGCTCCCTCTGAAGTGACGTAGTTTTTGAGTAAGAAGTAATTTTCCACGAATTTGATTTCGAGACCTCAAGTTTAGAATTTGAGGTATCGAAATCAAGCATCAGAAAGCACACAACTTCGTGTGACAAGGGTGTTTTTTCTTTCATTATTATCTCGCAAATTCGACGACCGATTGAGCTCAAATTTTCACAGGTTTGTTATTTTATGCATATGTTGAGATACACCATTTGTAAAGACTAGTCTTTGACAATTACCATTAGTGTCCACTGTCTTTAAGTAAAATATCAAGTAAAATCATAGCCCATGTAAGTTTATATGTGAATCTGTGATCCAAGACGAGTGTTTTTCTATACCAATTATGTTAAGTTCCTTTAACAAAAAAATCATTCCAATCACATTTTAAGACTTGTGGACTTTGGAAGATTGAAGGGGAAACATTCCCGTGTTGTATAGCACCCATGTAATTAATCAGAATGCCCATACAATGTCTGATTCGATGATTACTTGATGTCACTCCCGAGGTGTTAGAAAAGCGATTGAGATTTGTGCCTAACAACATTTTAGTGCCTCGCAGTCATCGTGTGCAATTTGAATTTGATTGACGAGTTGTTGTACAATACAATACAATACAATAATCTTTATTAGATCCCCAAAAGGGTAATTCAAATGATCGCATACAGTAAAAACATTGACACATTAAAAACATTACAAAACAGACAATGGCTATATATACAATAACAAGGAAAAAACACACTAAAAAGCGATGAGAAAAATTCCGGAGACCGGGCGATAAATTTATAATAAACTTTTAAAATTGAGAAGAAAACTACTGGAGCCTGGGCGATAATTTATAATTAACGTTTAACATTGAGATTGTTGTGTGTTATTGCACGAGGGATAAAGGAGGATGGGTAGCAGTTTGTCGCAGAATATGGCACTCGCATACGACCAGACCTAGGGAGCAACCGGCTGGCAAGTGCATTATGAAGCGGATGGTTAGCATCATTCAGTAGCATCGTTAGCTTGCCAGCCAGCAGATCCCCATATGCTGTGTCAACAAACGGCCGCGACTCCTCAATAATCCTTCCTGCTGCTTTTATCATTCTATTTATGCGATTCTTTGCAATCCCACGTACATTTCCATCCCAACAGATCAAGCAGTAGGCCCAAACACTAGCAACCACAGTGTCGTAAAAAGTAGCTAAAATTTTACGATTGACATGAACAAAAATTAATTTCCTAAGACATTTCTTAACCCCGGCGTTTCTCGTTCATATTGCAAGCACCCTTGCGTGCAATTTTCCTCAGGCTTGCGGGAGCTACCGTGATAATCATAAGTTCCGTTATCGGAAATGTATAACAATTATATGGCACCATAGAATGGAATTTCATAATTCACTTCTTGATATAAAAAAGCCGTGGTTTAAAACGAGATTACTATTTCCTCTTCCTGTGAAACTGAGAATATTTCCACAGCATTCAAACTTAGTCCCTGTTAAAATCAGTAATTGTCATACAGCTCAAAAGTATGACATTCATAATAAGGCAACTGAAAATACCAATCTATTTTTAAATCATTCAAAGCAGATGATAAAGCTTTTAAAGACACACAATTATGAAATATAATCTTTTTGGCAATAGGACTGTCGAAAAATTTGATGATGGCAAGTGGATAGCGTTTATACCTCAGTAATTTTCTATATCTGACGATAATAAGAAATTAACACCTTTTTTAAATGTCAGAAGTGATAAGTTTGGTGATTGTGCTCGAGCACTGCTTAGACGGCGCGGTATTTGGACAGGAGGTGGTTCCAGTCAATAAGTGGATTCACGGTAGAGGAGATAAAGTACGATAAAGCACTTGGGATCGATCACGTTCCACAATCACACAAAGAGATGGTGATACAATCTCCTGGGACCGAGGAAGCTTGAAGGTTGTGTGTCGGATCACTCAGCATTGGGGTTAAAGGCAGTGGACACTATTGGTAGTTACTCAAAATAATTGTTAGCATAAAACCTTACTTGGTGACGAGTAATGAGGAGAGGTTTATGGTATAAAACATTGTGCGAAACGGCTCCCTCTGAAGTGCCATAGTTTTCGAGAAAGAAGTAATTTTCCACGAACTTGATTTCGAGACCTCAGATTTAGAATTTGAGGTCTCAAAATCAACCATCTAAAAGCACACAACTTCGTGTGACATGGTTTTTCTTTTCTTTCATTATTATCACGCAACTTTGACGACCAACTGAGCTCAAATTTTCACAGGTTTGTTATTTTATGCATATGTTGAGATTGACCAAGTGAGAAGACTGGTCTTTGACAATTACCAATAGTGTCCACTGCCTTTAAACTTCAGGAAGGACAGTTTTTATTCCATTCGGAACCAAAGGTGTGAACATCAAGGTATCAGCCAAGGGAAATGCCCAAGCTCCTCGTGATTGAAATAGCTTGAAATTTTTAATTGCAGATCCCATTTCCACAGATGTCTGAAGCCATTAGCGCGTACGCAAAGGACGCGCAATATTAAAGAAAAGAACCGCACGGGCCAAGCTAGCCAGAGCTGACTCCAAAGCCGATTTTTTTTTCCCCAGTCTAGCTATACCATGCTTGGTAAGCGCGCCGTATCACCCGCTAGTTTTGCATAATAGGCCCTTTTCGAAACTACGGTTTCGGCTTTGGATTCAGCTTCAGGCTCCGTTCTCTCGTCTGAAGCCCTAAACGTGTACACGCAAAGCACGAGCAAATTGTCAAAACAATCGCGGGGCCAAGCTAGCCTGAGCCGAATCCAAAGCCGGATCCGTGGTTTCGAAAAAGGCCACAGTCTTCAAACGAAATGAAATCAAAAAGAAAAGCGCGCCCGCTGTCGGGTTATCACGTTTACATTGCGAGTATGAGATAGTGGCGTCTTGTACAAAGACTACCGGGACCCAAAATGTGTCACGTAGCAAACACAAACCTTATATTAAGCGGTGACAGGTTACCAGCAAGTGTAAAGTGATTTATTTTTGGATGACTCCCAGCTGTTTGAGGACTTAACACTATAAACAACTGGGAAGGCAAAATAGCTTCAATTCGAACGCACTGATCATTTTGCCGAAATTTACCGAGAAAATCTATTATTATTGTTATTTTACAACATCTTGCTTACCCATATGCATTTTATAACAAACGGTTACAAACGCTTTTTAAGGACCATTTTGAACGATCCAAGGCAACGTGTTCCTATACGGTTCGCTTAAACATGTTGATAAAACTGACATATAAAAAAAATCAATATATTTTGTCACACGGTAGAAAACTCACTAGCGACTGCTGCAAAAAGGAAACTATCATGAACACCAGTAGTAGCCTGTAGACGCATCTCAGTATGGCTCAAGGTAGGACTTTTGTTCGATGTGGTGTGTTTTGCATGATCACCATCGTCCTTATACTGTTGGTGTTCTCGCTAAGCATGAATATTATGATGTACAATTCTGTCCACCAACATAAGCGGGAATCTCAAGATTTACTGGGCAGAGTGTTGTATGCTAATAATAAATCTAGTAAAGCTTCACGCCACAGCAACAGCACTACTGTGGAGCATCGGCTGGATAAGGACGTCTTAAAGAGACCCGAGGCGGGTAAGAACACTTTAATTTTGATTTAAATGCCTGTACATGTTTGGTCATTACCAAATACCAGTATTCCTACTTGGTGTTTCCCAACAGATGCATAAAATAATAAACTTGTGGAAAAGGTGGCTCGATTGGTCATCGAATTTGCAAGAGCATAATGAAAGAAAAAAACCCATGTTTTCCTTTTGTGCTTTCAGATACATAATAAAGGGCTTTAGCTGAATTCTGTTATTATTTGAGTGAGAAATTACATCTTTCTCGAAAACTAAGTTACTTCAGAGGGAGTCGTTTCTCACAACGTTTTATACTATTAACAGCTATCCTTTGGTCGTTACCGAGTAAACTTGCATGCTAACAATTATTTAAATTTTTAATGTCCAGTATTTTTGGCCGTAACCATTGCCTCGAATGCAAAATTTGCATATAGTACCATTTCAATTTGTTTATACGAAGTAATTGTCAGTGAAATAACCCGCGAGTTAAACCAGTTCGTGTCTATGACTGACCATGTAACAGATGCACCAAACCAGCTGGGACTCCCACTATGACAATGCAATGAAAGCAAACAATTATAGATTTGTGACAACATTTGTTTTACTGGTTCGTCATGCATTTAATTCAAGATTGCCTGGTCGATACTAGTATGAATATGCATTGTGAACGTTAAACGTACTACTATTTTTTGCGGGGGGGGGGGGGTGGTAAGGGTAATGGCTAGGGTCTTAGGGTTAAAGACGTTATGTGCTTCACCGATTTGTTTTTCGCAGCCAATTTCCGAGGATTAAACTTCTTGTGAAATACGCCCAAGAACAATGCAAGAACAAAGTTTCATTCAAAAATGATGTTTTATTTTGTTTCCCTCTAGAACCTTTGAAGAAAGTTTCCCCGACTGATTCTGATAATTTTCGCAAGGTCAAATTACTTTGCTGGATAATGACGTCACCAAAAACTTTATACGCAAAGGCTCTTTACATCAAACAGACGTGGGGTCCACGCTGTGACGTCACTCTCTACATGAGTACCAAAGCTGATCCAACTTTTCCAGCGATCGCACTTTTAGTGGAAGAAGGACGCCAAAATCTTTGGAATAAAACCTTAAACGCCTTCAACTATATCTACCAGAACCATTTCAACGACGCTGATTGGTTCATGAAGGCTGATGACGACACTTACGTCATCGTAGACAACCTGCGCTACTTTTTGAGCGACAAAAACAGCAGTAGAGGGGTTTACTTCGGTCACCATTTCAAGACGTTATCAAAGGGAGGGTACATGAGTGGAGGCGCGGGGTATGTTATGAGCAAAGAGGCACTGAGGTTGTTTGGGACAAAAGGGAAAGGTGTTAAAGCGTGTGATTTACGTTCCGGGGCTTCGGAAGATGTTCAGATGGGGCGGTGTTTGACGGCAGTTGGCGTCCATCCTGGAGATTCCAGAGATTCACAGAAGAGGGCGCGATTTCTCCCACTGGCACTCAGAGACTTTATTCAGGGGCGTCTCCCATACTGGTATCATTCATACAAGAAGTATAACGTAGCGAAGGTAAATATTGCTGTTGTTAATATTTTGGTTTGCGGATGGGACGTTAACCCGATGGTCTCGTGTGTTGACACGGTTTTTTTTCTTTTAACGTTCCTTTAAAGTTAAATCTGTTGGAAATATTATACTAAGTTACAATAATACTAATACAACTCCCTGATGTGACATAACATTATCTTTCATTTGTGTTCTTTGCCGCAGGGTTCCGGATGCTGTTCCGATTACCTCATCTCCTTTCATTACGTGACGCCCTCAAATATGCAGATGTTAGACTTTTATGTTTATCGTCTCCGCTCAGCTGGGAACGATGGTCGACACATTTACCGGGTCGGTAACAAAACTGTTCCAATATAGCTGATGACAATAACTTCTGAACTAGACAAGATGGAATTCCACATAACGTCCGAACAGCTGTTACAACAGATACATCCAAATCAGCTCTCAAAACACATTACTGTGATACGGACATGTGAGTTTGACCACAATGCACTTTTTACGATAACTATTTTATTAAATATCACGAGCAGTGCACTTGGAGTGCAGCTGACTAGAGTGCAGATTTTTTTTTGACTGCCTTTAATTATTTTGTGTATTATTATTATTGTTATTTTCTGAGCTACTTCATGTTACTTACTGTGCCTGTTGTATTTACTGGAGTGTCTTTTAATAGTGTGTTTATTTGATGTATGCCTTTGCTGATGAATGTTGAATAAACGGAGTAATATAACTCCACATCAAGAAAAAAAAATAACAGAAACAAAAGCTTTGTTCGGAGAGATAATAGTTTTCCACTTATAACGTAAAAAACTACTCAGTTTTATATTTAATGTTAAACCCACTAGGTAAAATAATAATAACAAAAACCAGTTCAGAGATATAGTACTGTTCCTTTTAGAAGTAAAACAAATATTTGGATGTGCACGTCTCCAAAGGGTACAAGTTGACATCCTGAAAACGTTCAGAGAAAACGAGCAAACAATTCTATTGTCGAAATCAATTTACCCGTTCACTAAAAATATTTACAGAGTGGAACACGATGTTGGCATACTCAGGGGAAACTAGGGCTTGTACGTCCCGAGGTACAGGTTTGATTATTGTTTTATGAAAAACAAATTGTGTGTTAAAGGCAGTGGACACTATGGTAATTACTCAAAATAATTATCAGCATAAAACCTCATTTGGTAATGAGTAATGGGGAGAGGTTGATAGTATAAAACATTGTGAGAAACGGCTATATCTGAAGTGACGTAGTTTTCGAGAAAGAAGTAATTTTCCACGAATTTTATTCAGAGATCTCAAGTTTGGAATTTGAGGTCTTGAAATCAAGCATCTGGAAGCACACGACTTCGTGTGACAAGGGTATTTTTTATTTCATTCATATCTCGCAACTTCGACGACCAATTGAGCTCAAATTTTCACAGGTTTGTTATTTTATGCATATGTTTAGATACACCAAGTGAGAAGACTGGTCTTTGACAACTACCAATAGTGTCCACTGTCTTTAATTTGACTGAAGTTGTCAAAGGTTTAATACACGCTTAGATGACAGAGTTTGAATAATTGTCGAATACTGGGTTTATGACGGGAATAAGTAACTGTGCCTTGCTGACACAGTTACTTATTGCTCAATATAGGATGGTTATAATACGCTTAAAAGGTTTCACCCGTAGGGCTCTCCAAATAGGCTGGAAAGAGGGGATAGAAGTGTTCCTGCGCGAAACTACTGTTTTGTTATTCTACAATCTTCAACACGAGGATTCGCGGATTTTATGTATTGCTAACGGCCCGCAAGATATTTTTGAATACGATGAAAGCCTTGGCTTTCGTTTAACGTATAGTACAAGATCACCAACTGGTGCTCGAGGAAGTTTGAAACAAACTAGGCTAATACTACCTTGAGGTATAGAATACCGGACATTACCTTATCCGAATGACATAATTTGACATGAGCACTTTAGTAATTTTCAAGTCAGTCTTCCCTTTGTCTGTATACTTATGCAACCTCCTCCCCCACGGTCTATTGGTAACTGGACATAATGTATTGAAGAACACGTCTAAAAAAAAACATGGAAAATCATAATCACGTGCACGGGTATTAGGTACATACCTTGCATCAGATCACATTCATTACACGGTCTAGAACATTCATATCTCAATGCATGACCCCACAAGACTCAAAGACTTTACGCGCCGCTAGAAAGTCAGCCCCCCCCCCCCCCATAAACTTTCTACTCTAACAATCGGCAACGCTAAAGAGGGTTTTGTTTGAAGTGGTTAAAGTCTCTTGACTTTTTAAATGGTTTAGTATTAACCCACATCGTCGGGCTATTTGAAGATAGTTGCAAGTTGTTTCCGATCCAGCCAGTACATGTTTGTAATGCAAATAGCCTCATGACTTGAATCAAGTCTAGACCGTACAAAGCATTGGGAATTTTCACTTGAAAGCCCCGTGCTTAACACAGTGTGAGAATCACTTAACAGAGCGTGCATAGGTCTCAATGATGAGGCGGATTATACAAAGCAATAGACGATGGGTTTTAAAGAGACAGGTTGCCTTGTATCGGGCGATTTTGTAGTATTTTTTGTTTGTTTTTGCAATTAGCCAAACACATAAGCCTGAAAGGCCACTTCAATGTGTAGCTTACAACCTATTTTCCATGGGCCGTTGCCACCTACTCATGGCGCTGAAACAAGTGTACCAGCAGAAAGCAGTAACCTCCTAATTTGAGATTTGAGTTGGTCTATGTTAAAGCGTTTGTTATGAAATGGATGGTTAGAAAGATTGTTTAAAAGGGCAGTGGACAATGTTGGTAATTGTCAATGAGCAGTTGTCTCACTTGGTGTATCTCAACATTTAGGCATAAAATAACAATGTGAACATTTGAGCTCAATTGGTCGTCGAAGCTGCGAGATATGAATGAAATAAAAAATATCCTTGTCATGCACACGAAGTTGTGTGCTTTCAGACGCTTGATTTCGAGACGTCAAATTCTAAATTTGAGGTCTCGAAATCAATTTCGTGTAAGATTACTTCTTTCTCGAAAACTAAGTTACTTCGGGGGATCCGTTTCTCACACTGTTTATACTATCAACAACTCCCCATCACTCGTCCCCAAGTAGGGTTTTATGCTAACATTTATTTTGAGTAATTACCAATGGTGTCCACTGCCTTTAGAGGACTCAGGTACTTTTTCAAAATTTCCACAGATTTACATTAAAATTACAGGGTTTGAAGATAATGATAGTGAAAAGCTTCCCTTCAAATATTACTAACTGAGGATCTGTAGTTTTTGAGAAATGAGTAAAACAAGTGAGTAAAGCACTTAACGGCAAGGCTCCCCTCTATATTTCTGAACTTCTCCAAGTTTACACTCCATCAAGAAATCTTCGATCAAGTTCCATGCTTCTTCTCATTGAACTCAAGTCTCAACACTCATGGGGAGACAGGTCTTTTTCTTCAAATGCGCCCCGCATCTGGAACTCTCTACCACTTAATCTTAGAACTTGTCTTTGTACCACAACATTCAAATCTCTTCTCAAAACTTATCTGATGTCACAGGTTTTCAAGGACTATTTTTTGTTGTGTCTGTTTTTTTTTTTTTTTTCTTTTTTTTTGGGGGGGTTTTACTGCGCCTTGAACACCCAGCAGGGTGGATACGTGCGCATTACAAGTCTTATTATTATTATTATTATTTAACGTGTCCTGTCTAGCATATATCAAAAATGGCTTATATAGACCAACTCGTCCGATCCAAGGCAACGTGTCCTGTCCAGCATATCTCAAAATGGCTTTTGACCAACTCGCCCGATCCAAGGCACCGTTTACCCCTTTAACTATTCCCTAACAATCAGCGGTCGTCTGTGGAGACCGATATGATGCTTATGTAAGATCAAGAATAGTGTTTACACCATGGTTTTAAGACTCCATCGACGTCTTGACAGAGTCAATAAAACTCAACATCGTGAAGGCGGTTCCTACAAACTCCTCCACAATTTCATCACACACATGAGAGAACGCTGGATTGTTTTAAGTGGAAAGTGGTTGGAGTCGGGATTTACTGTGTGTTGATAAAGGCTTTATTCCCGCTCAAATACTACAAGGCGCACTTAAATCTCGGCTAATTGTTTTTTAAAGCATGATTGTTTGTTGTGAGTTGAGTTACTAATTTCACTTGATACTTTTGTTCGATGCTGCAGGGCACACTATGTGAAACAAGCAACCTCATAAGATTTGCGCTCCATCACTAGTAGCCTTTGGCAAAGTTCTTAAGACTCATTTATTTTAACTTCTAATTTAGTTTGTCCACATTATTCTGATATTATTTGCTTGCGTTGTGATATGCAACTTTGCAAGACGCGCTATTTGAAGGGAAGGTGCACGTTTGGTAATATTGTCAAAGACAAGTCGTCTCACTTGGTGTATCCCACCATAAGCATAAAATAACAAACCTGTGAAAATTTGGGCTCAATTGGTCATCGAAGTTGCGAGAAACTGATGAAAGAAAAAAACACCCTTGTTGGACGAATTTGTGTGCTTTCAAATAAGAATAAAGACTTCTAGCTAGAAGTTTTTTTTTTTATTTAAGTGAGAAATTACCTCTTTCTCAAATACTACGTTACTTCAGAGGGAGTCGTTTCCCACAATGTTTTATACTTTTCAACATCTCTCCAATTCTCGTTACCAAGTTAATATTAGTTTTGAGTAATTACCAAACGTGTACCTTCAATTTGAAGGCGTTTTGAATTTCTTTACCAATGTATTGTCTTTACAAATGAAAGCTGTGTGTGGGTAAGTCGTATGGTTTTCTGCGCAACGCGGGACTCGCCCAAATACACCTATAATACACCAAATACAAGTTGTCTATAAAAGGAACCCAATGTTTACGCCGTTGGACACTTTCGGTTCAGTTCACAGATTTACAAATAACTTACAGGGTTTACAGAAGGCAATGGTGAAAGACTTCTTTTGAAATATTATTCCATGAAATGCTTTACTTTTTGAGAAAACAGCAAAACAATATAAATTCTCGTTAACGAGAATTACGGATTTATTTGAAACACATGTCATGACACGGCGAAACGCGCGGAAACAAGGGTGGGTTTTTCCGTTGTTTTCTCCCGACTCCGATGACCGATTGAGCCTAAATTTTCACAGGTTTGTTATTTGATATAGAAGTTGTGGTACACAAAGTGTGGGCCTTGGACAACACTGTTTACCGAAAGGGTCCAATGGCTTTAAAAGAGATAATGAAAACAGTTGCGTTCCTACAATAACAAAATGTTAAACACCATTAAGTTTTTCCATATTGATCATGAAATCTATGACCATTCGTGATGGGAGTGCAGGACATTGTGTTTGTTTTATACATTGTGACATTAAAACAGTTCCATTTAAGGGAAATTCTGCCTTCTGTGTTGGAGTTTTTGTGCCGGGAAACAACATCTACAAATCAGTTAACGGTTTCTTTAACTTCACTAATGAGATACACTATTTATAAATTAATTTAATACGGTTTCTTTAATTTCACTAAATAATTGTGCACTGTTTATACATTAATGTACGGTTTCTTCAACTTCTTTATGAATTGTACAAATTTTCAAAATTAATTTACGTTTTTTTTGTTATAAACTTTGCTAATTGTTTGTACACTATTTTAAAATTAATTTGCGGTGTCTTTGACCCCACTAATGATGAGTTGTAGTGGTTCGTTTAAGATATGGCGGTGAAAACAGATCCATATGCTCTACTCGTCTTAAAGGCAGTGGACACTATTGGTAATTAATCAAAATAATTATTAGCATAAAACCTTACTTGGTGAGGAGTAATGAGGAGAGGTTGATGGTATAAAACCTTGTGAAGACTGGGCTTTGACAATTACCAATAGTGTCCAGTGGATTTAACAAGTTAGTCACGTGACACTTCGCTTGCGAGGACACGTCGTCAGATCAGAGACTAGTCTTGCGCGCTGTTAGAGGGCGCTATATCAGTTCAGCGCTGCTCCTTACTGCCGTGGTACGGGGAAAACTCAACCTTATAAGTATTGTTTGTGTTTTACTTTATTGATAGCCATATTATGTTTTCTTGATTGACAGGCGACTGCCCAAGCAACATGTGCCACCCTGACAGCAATGAGTATCGACCGTTACTATGCCATTACAGACCCGCTCAAGGCTCTCAAGACTCGTACACCGAGAGTGGCTATCGTCGTCAGCGTCGGTATCTGGACATGTGAGTCTATTTTGAATACTGCACTATATCGATCTCACAAAAATACTCATAGTTTGGTAAAAATACTTTTATTTATTTTAAATGAAATTACCTTGACATTATGAATACAAGTTGGACAGGGCCTGTCAAGGTTATACAAGTATAAAAACTGTCATCTTAAAGACAGTGTACACTATTGGTAATTGTCAAAGATCAGTCTTCTCACTTGGTGTATCTCAACATATGCATAAAATAACAAACCTGTGAAAATTTTAGCTCGATCGGTCGTCGGAGTTGCAAGATAACCATGAAAGAAAAACCACCCTTGTCACACAAAGTTGTGTGCCTTTAGATGGTTGATTTCGACACCTCAAGTTCTAAATCTGAGGTCTCGAAATCAAATTCGTGGAAAGTTACTTCTTTCTCCAAAACTATGGCACTTCAGAGGGAGCCGTTTCTCACAATGTTTTATACCATCAACCTCTCCCCATTACTCGTCACCAAGAAAGGTTTTATGCTAATAACTACTTTGAGTAATTACCGATAGTGTCCACTGCCTTTAATATTGCACTATCGATCTCACAAAAATACTCTTAGTTTGGTAGAAATTACTTTTATTTATTCTAAATTATTAACTTTACACTATGAATACAAGTTGGACAGGGCCTGTCAAGGTTATACAAAAGTATAAAACCTGTCATCTTAAAGGCACTGAACACGTTTGGTAATTGTCAAAGACCAGTCTTTACATTTGGTGTATCCCACCATATGCATAATAACAAGCCTGTGAAAATTTGGGCTCAATCGGTCGTCGAAGTTGCGAGAAAATGATGAAAGAAAAAACTCCCTTGTCTCTAGAAGTTGTGTGCTTTCAGATGCTTGATTTCGAGACCTGAACATTCTAAACTTGAGGTATCGAAATCAAATTCGTGGAAATTGCTTCCTTCTCGTCACTTCAGAGGGAGTGGTTTTTTACAATTTTTCATAACACCAACCTCTCCCCATTACTCATTACCAAGTGAGGTTTTATGCTAATAGTTATTTTGAGTAATTACCAATAGTGTCCACTGCCTTTAAGATGTATACAGCCAGACCCTTGCCAACTAGAACGCAGTCACATAGTTTAGCGAAACCCACAAATGACTGTTGTTTATATTAAGTCTTGATATACTTATACAAGGATTACAAGTTGGACAGTGGCTTGAGATTTAACAAAAGTATAAAAACTGTCATATTAAGTGTACAACCCGACCCCTGCCAACAAGAACGCACATAGTAGCAACACTTAAAAAATTACTGTTATTTGTTATAAATCTTTAGATATTTGTACAAGGAATACAAGTCTGACAGGGGATGTCTTAAGGGTTGTACACAAGTATAACAACTGTCATCTTGAGATGTGTGCAACCAGACCCATGCCAACGAAATAAATACAAATATACAATTTAATAAAAGAGGTTGCACTCAAACGCTTGTAAAATCACATAACCGTTAATATTGAGCCAAAAGCTATTCCAAAACCTTGTAAAAACAACAGCCATAAAAACCATTCAACAAATCATGAGGCAGGGATAACACCATGGGTCTCTAACGCTGACAGCGTGATGGGCATCTGGCCGTGTGAGTCTATAATTTTCAATACTCGACTATCGATCTCACAAGAGCGCACATAGTTTACTGACACCCAAAATTTACTGTTTAAAGATAATAATTATTAGTGACTTCTTAAATAGTAGCGCGCATACCCGTCAATCAGTGATGCTCATAGCGCTTTAAAGGGTGTGTACTTTTTCCCACACAGATTTACATTAAACTTACACAGTTTTAAGAATATGATAGTAGAAAGCTTCCTTTGAAATTTAACTTACTGCAGTGCTGTAATTTTTTAGAAATGAGTAAAAGTAATCATTTTCGTCTCATTTTTTAGCATGTAAACACGTATTATAACCAGTTATGCTACGGCTTTGGTAAAATATCAAGGGGATTTTACATGCTAAATTTTTTTGGGTATCATGAGACCAAAATTATTTTGTGACTTGTTTTACTTAATTCTCAAAAACTGTACAACCTTAGTTAGTAATAGTTGAAGGGAAGCTTTCCACTATTATTACCTTCAAACCCTGTGGACATTTTGAAAAAAAGTACCCGAATCCTTTAACATACAGCTGCAAGGTATGTGAGACTACTTTCGAATTGATCGTAACAAAGCAATGAAATTGAAACTTGTGTTTGTAGTTTAGCTGACTTGTCACTCATGACAGCGATGCCAACACGCCCACCGATCGATGATGAACTTCATATGGGAACTTAGTTTTACTTATTTCTCATCAAATGTGACATTTCAGACTTAAATCTTTCAAGGAGATTTTGTTTTTCTTACCAACTTAGCAATGTTCCTTTAAAGGCAGTGGACACTATTGGTAAATACTCAACATAATTATTAGCATACAACCTTTCTTGGTGACGAGTAATGGGGAGAGGCTGATGGTATAAAACATTGTGAGAAACGGCTCCCTCTGAAGTGCCATAGTTTTCGAGAAACAAGCAATTTTCCACGAATTTGATTTCGAGACCTCAGATTTAGAACCCGAGGTCTCGAAATCAACCATCTTAACGTTATCTTTCATTATTATCTCGCAACTTCGATGACCGATTGAGCTCAAATTTTCACAGGTTAGTTATTTTATGCATATATTGAGATACACCAAGTGAGAAGACTGGTCTTTGACAGTTACCAATAGTGTCCACTGTCTTTAAATCTAGTTTAATATCAGCGGTGTATGATGCTTTACAATTAATTTAAAGTCACTGACACTATTGTACTTGTCAGAGACCAGTCTTCTCACTTGCTGTATCTCAACATATGCATAAATCAACAAACCAGTGAAAATTTGAGCTAAATTGGTCATCGAAGTTGTGAGATAATAAAGGAAGAAAAACACAACTATGTCTTACGAAGTTGTGTGCTTTATGCTTGATTTCTGGACCTCAAAATCAAGTTCTGAGGTCTCGAAATAAAATTCAAATATTTTTGTGGAAGTATTTTTGCTCGAAAACAACGTTACTTCGGAGGGAGCCGTTTCTGACAATTTTGTAGACTATCAACAGCTTACCATTGCTGGTTACCAAGTAAGTTTTGTTGCTAGCAATTATTTTGAGTGATTACCAATAGTGCCCAGTACCTTTCATTTACGTCTGATTTTTCTATTTCCCACAGTCTCTGCAGTGCTTGCCATACCAGTTGCAGTATTCTTCGACATCGATGTCGTGCAGTTTCAAAACCAGACATATGACATCTGCGATGAAATGTGGCCTCTCAAAATCGTTAACCAGGGCTACGGCGTTTACTGCTTCGTGATGCTGTACCTCATACCACTAACAATCATCGTCGTTTGTTACTCCATCGTGCTGAACCGTCTCTGGAAGGCTGTCTCACCCACCGAGGAGACCCACGCTCCCGTCCACCTTCGCATGCTGATACAGAAGAGACGAATCACCCGTATGATCTTAGCTGTTATAGTCGCATTTGCCGCTTGTTGGATTGGAACCCACATCATGTCGCTCTGGCGTCGCCTTGATGTGAACTTCCCAAGAACATCCACGTCCGCCCTTGTGTTTCAAACCATCGCTCATTTGTTAATGTACTTCAACTCTTGCGTCAACCCGTTTGTGTACGCCTTTATGGGTGGGAACTTCCGGAAACAGATGGCCAGAGCGTTTCCTTTCTTAGCTGGGAAAAAGTCTGCTATGACGGAAGGCCCAACTGGTAGTTTAATCAAATCGAAGTCCACGCAGGTTTAAACTGGTTAAAACTATTGATTGTATGCTTAAAAGGTTTAGTTTTACAACGTTGAACATGGATAACACGTGAAGAACGAAACAACGAGAGATGTCTGTCGTTGAACTACAAGGGTGATTCGGACAAGTATGTGACAAAACAATGCGTTTGTTTCTCGGGAAGATGTCTAAAATTATGAGTTGTAGGGCCTACCATTATCTTTATTCCCAAATTGAAGTCGAGTGCCTGGTATTTACCCGACAGAATTGTGTGTTCTTTATGTAGCTCATTGGCAAAGTCAAACGTGAAGCAAAACGGAGTATATCATTGTACATTTCCTGACTCTAAATTCCAGACAGTGGTCGCAATAAAGTGCGCCATCAAGCTTTTGACCCGGGTTGTCACTAACTTGTTCACAGAGCTATGGTACTGTTCTCTATTTTATTGACCGTATACTAGAGATCATTGAGCATTGACCGTGCTTACCACCAATTTAAGCACTAAAGGTATACCATTCTTCTCTTACTGCAGTGCTGAACGAGGTTTATCCGGACATAAAAGAAACATAACTTGTTGTCCATGTATCGACTGCAACGTATGTACATGCGGCAAACACCACATTTGTGTTGTCAATCATGTAATACATAGACTGGGCCCAATTTCATGGCTCTGATTACCGTAAGATAGACTCGGCGCTTACGGAAGTAGAGAATTCTGTGCTTAGCAAGCGTATTTCACGGTTTAGCTGTGAGTTTTGGCTTCTGCGCGTGCGTACTCCACGTTACTAGGCATTCTACGCTTACAAGGCTGGCGCAGAAATGCAGCGTTTGCACGTAAGCGGGAATCGTGATCGTAAGCTCAGAATTCGTCGGTAGGCAGCAGAGCAGGGTTGTGTTTCTTTATTTTTTATGGACGGATGTGACAATATGCTGAATTTTCTCTTGACACATTTTACCTTGCCCGTTTTTGTTTTGTTATTTTTTTTTTTTGGGGGGGGGGGGAGGGGGAGGGGGACTTATAATAGTATAGTGGTTTGCGTTCACCCCCCGAAAAGACCCCAACATGAACGGGGTCCCGTACCTGTAACCTGGGAATGTTTAGTGTGAACGGTGTGTAACATTGTGTATCTCGTTATCTAATAAGAAAATTGTAAATGTCATCAATAAGAATCACCCCATGTATCACATGTAATTGAAAAGCATGAAATATTGACACTTTCCGTCAATTATGGTGAAGTTTTCATGAACACCTTGTGTTGATTCTAATATTGAAGTCTTTGAGCGCACGTATTTACCAACAAGGTACCCGGGGCACTTACATGCGAACGTTCAGAAAGATAGGTTATTATTTATTGATGAATGCTGAGACCCAATTATGTAGCACCTTCTGCTCATTCAGCACCCACAGCCAGGAACACTTGGCGAACCCCTTCTCTTGTCAAGTGCACTGGGTTCTTTTACATGCATTGGAGCAACGGCTTTAAGTCCCATACGAAGGACGATGCAATGGTTAAGTGTCTTGGTAATAGGTAATTTTGGTTCAATCTTAGTTGCTCTAATTTGTGATGATGTTTTTTTAAGATCTGACAAGAAACTTGAATTCAAGGATAGATATTAACAAACATGGTTTTAAAACTGATGTACGAACCCTACATCATGTACACATGAACGTTATCAAAAGTGTAATACATCACTTTTCTTTTGAATATTATTATTTCGTCGCTGCTTTATTTATTTTATTTATTTATGGACTAATTCGTTTGGTAATTTTTTTTATGTTTGTACCAAGTGGTGCACTTCGTTAGTCACATGTGTCAATGTGAAAACATTATAACAACTGAATGTATAGATTGAGTAAAAAATTTTGAAGGGTGTACATTTTGCTGAATGTGATATATACTATTTTAAACAAGGTAAACTAAGTATGTAATAGCACGGTAAACGGTCTTGGTCACTGGCTAATGTGCCGTTGGGTGTTTGATTTGATTTGGTTGTTATTTTATGCATATGTTGAGATACACCAAGTGAGAAGACTGGTCTTTGACAATATTACCAATAGTGTCCACTGTCTTTAAAGCGGCTACTACGAAAACAGTATGCGTGGACTGTGTTAAACATGGTATAATTCAGATTGTTGATTTATGAATATTTTCAAAAAAAATATATGTATAATTGGAAATAGTTATGTTGCATGTACGTTAGGGTTGCATGGTCCGATTTCTGGTTTTGTTGTAGGGGAAATATTCCTTTGGACAACTTTGGACAAATTTCGACAGTTGTCGCTATTTCAAAACTAAAAACACACACAAATTTGTTTGGTTCGGCTAATGTTATGGTTAAAAAAATTACTCGTATATAGTTTTAATTTTTAAAGCTATTACTATTGATGGATTGGCGGTTTTGTTCGTGAGCTATCTTGATAGCAGGTTATAGCTTTCTGGAATCTATAAAAAAACAAGTTAATTCTTGTATTTAAAGTAATCGACAATAATATACAGACCTTCAGTCTAACTATTGTTATACTATAATAACTACGGCTCACGAGCTACGGTTGCGTTGTTACAGGTAGGCATACGTAGAAACATGGTTCCACCAAAAATGCTGTCCAAACATGGTTTTAAACTCGTCAACATGCTGTTCAAAATCTTAGGCTGGGTAGGCGTTAGCTCACAACTTGGTATAACATTTTACTGTTTTGTTGTGTGTGTTTTACTGAAAGATTGGATAGTACTGTATATAAACTATTTAAAGCATTGTTTAAATGCTTTGTAAAGCTATGTAAATAAGGCCACTGTGCCAACCCTACACACTCAAAGGGAATTTTAAATGCTGGTAAGAGGTTAAGATAATAACAAAAATACAACAAAGTAGGTTTTAAACAGGTATGCTCCAGCAATGACATTGGATTATGCAATTATTGATGATGCCTTTGACGATGGTTCGACAAAGTTAGCAACATGGAGGCATACTAATGGTTTGATACGGGAGAGTTGATGTTAGTATGGTGAACAGTGTGTCTGGAAAGAGTTAAAGGTATATACGTGTCATCAATGGCGGACTTTTGGAACGCTTGGTGGCAGCAGGCTTACCAGATAAATCCATTGTTCTTGTCTTGGTAACGTGTGCGTGATGAGAACTAAACGTAAACAACGTGAGCTTACTTTGTAAGTCTGCTGCCACCTAGCGTTCCAAGTTATTCCATTGGTGAAGGTTTGGAGGCTTAGATGGATGTAATGATGGATGATTTGTTGTATGTTTGTATAATAGCCATGTCTAAACATTATACTGTTATCTAGTTACTAAATCACAATGGGAGACTTTTTGAAAGCTCTGCCACTAGAGGGCAGCAGACCTACCAGGTAAGAGTGCACAACTTCTATATCAAACAATGGTAAATGCTAAAAATTCAAAAATACTCAAAAGATATTTAGAAGTCTCTCAGCCTCTTGAAAATTAAATAAGATTTATTGTCATACAACCAAACTTCAGATTCCTTCTCAATTTTTGGTAGGTCAGCATTTTGGAATTTTTGCTAATTACCCTAGAAGAAACACTCCCAAAAACTCATGCACACCGCTTGTTATCCTTGGGGAACTCGTGTCCAGTACATCCTGTTCCATAACAGTTTGGTTTATGCTGGCAATGTGTTTTGAAAAACAAAAAACAGTTTGGCTAAATCTAAAATACAAAATCAAAAATACGCAAAACACAAGGTATTTGCTGTCAGTGACCGTCGCTCATGCTTCTCCTATTCCTAAGTTGTTGACATTACCTGGTGAAGAGCGCCCTCTCTTGGTGATTGGCGGATAGTCTAAAGTTTCCCATTGCTTGCTCTGTGCAATATATAAAAATAATCATTTACGTCATGTCAATGTTTGTATGAGAGAGATATACCCTCATGGGGGTTTGCTTGTTCCCTTGGCTGGAAGATCACATTCTAAACAAACTAAACACACGTAAACCACTGCCGAAGCAGATAATTTAAATATGAATAAATCGTCGTGTGCCCGGCAAAAGGGCGTAAGGCCTTACGCCCTTTTGCCGGGAACATAAAGTAGTTCGTCCCAGTAACAAAAGGACGTAAGCAACAAAATGGCTCCTGACATGAAAAATATGTCATTTTTGTTTGTTCTTTTGCTAGAATTACTCTGAAGACATGTTTCCCCATTCCCCATGCAGAATTTAACCTTTCTAGAATGACTTTTGCATGGCAACAAATTTACCAAACTTTCCCGCTCATAATTCTTGAAACACAAATTTTAACATAAATTGCTTACGTCCTTCTGCCGGGAACTTTCCCTTACGTCCTTTTGCCGGGCACACGACGAAATAGAGAAGCGATGTTAATCATGACGTCATCATCGGAGACAATGGGTGCGTTCGTTTAGCTTCCCTGGGTCGACCCCGATGTTGCGTATTTTATTTTTTTTCCAGGACGAACGTGGGCACACAATTACCCCACACGTTCGTCCTCGAACCACGAAAAAAACCCAGACACGCCACCACGTGAGCCTTCCCGTGGTGACGTCAGTGCACCTCGGGCGAGCCCCAAGTGACCCAATCCACAAGTGGGGATCTTGGGGCTGGCCCGAGGTGCACTGACGTCACCACAGGAAGGTTCACGTGGTGACGTGTCTGGGTTTTTTTCCTGGTTCGAGGACGAACGTGGGGTACTTGTGTGCCCACGTTCGTCCTGGAAAAACATATAATACGCAACATCGGGGGTCGACCCAGGGAAGCTAAACGAACGCACCCTGTATGTGAGTGGACGGAGTATCAACAGTAGAATGCAACTGGTACAGTGAAAGAAATGGACATGCAATGGGACAAATTGTATACACACTGTGCCACCTTTTGATTTTTGTTGATAGGAAAGCAATAGCGAAAATGTGGAATGGATTTGCTTGGCATGAGAGGAGAGAATAGAAAAAAGGTGAGGATCTGAGTGAGGAGAAATGAGGAGGTGTTTATTTCGGGTTTGAATGAAAGGCAAAAATAATACCATTTATACATACAGTTTATAAAATCCGCAATCGCTAGAGACAATTGGTCCTCTCTATTGGGGCAATTCATTTGCTGTCATTATGTTGAGCCAAGTAGGGTTAGCATGGAATTCAGCCAAGCAAACAGTTATTGAAGCGGTCCTATTATTAATGTGAAACCAATGGCCCAATTTCATAGAGCTGCTTAATCACAAATATCAGCTAAGCACAACAACATTATTCTTACCAGAATAGGGTTACCAGCCATGTCACATTGTACAGTTTGTGACTGGTATCCTGCTCAATTCTGCTTAGCAGACAACTGTTAAATTGGGCCCAGGTCTTTGGTGTAGGCCTAAAACCACATCGCGAAAGATGCTGTACTACTTCAATAAAAAGTTGAGCTACAGTTTTTAAAGCCACTGATTTCATTTTGCTAAATGAAATCGAGCCACGAAAAGCGAAATGCGATATCGTTGTAAAACGATAGCGAAAGTGGACAACTAGAGCAGGTTATTTGGTTACCAAACTGACTGGTTTCATCATGATATGATGGTTTTGCCACTACTCTCATGTTGCTAAATGCAATTGACACAACTGCTTAGCGAAATTTGATATCGTTATAAGGAAACCGAAACAGATGAACAAAATTATGTCATACAAAATGTAATGACTGCTTTGAAAAAATATAGCTATATGCTTACTGAAATTGTTACAAAGGCTTGATACCCGAATAATGTGACAACTAGACACCACTCACACATGAAAAACATAACTTCACACATTTTGGTATATTTATTATTTATTAACTTTACTTTTAAAAACACTTGGTGCTTGAACAAAAACTTTGCGGTTTCATAGTGAGGCAGACGTGGAGTTATTTGGGGGAATTATGCCTTCGATGATCAAAGGACATAGACCCCCATAGAGTATGCTATTAAACAAACGTTTTGCTATAATACAGGCCATCGCATGAATATTAAAAAAAATAACATTGGCTAAGTAGTGAAAACTAAATTGTTGAACAACTACCGAAATTACTACCATTGCTTCAGTCTACCTGTATTAAAGGGTCTATGTACTTTTTGGGGGACAAAACAACACAATATCCACAGATTTACATTAAACATACACGGTTTGAAGATAATGAGAGTAGAAAGCTTCCCTGAAAATATTATTTGCTGAGGTGCTGTAGTTTTTGAGAAATGAGTAAAACAATGTCATGACAAAAAAATCGTCTTACTGATCATGACAAAAAAATTATTTTAGCATGTAAAATACGTGCTATTTTCATGACATTGTTTTATTTCTCAAAAACAACAGCACCTCAGCACGTAATATTTTCAGGGAAGCTTTCTACTATCATTATCTTCAAACGGTGTAAGTTTAATGTAAATCTGTGGACATTGTGTTTTGTGTTACAAAAAGTACCCAAACCTTTTTTTTATAAGGACAAATTAATTTGCGTCTGTCCTGGAGCCAAATACGTTTCCCTTGATGATCTTTAACTTCATGCCAAATTAGTCCATGCTTGTACTATCCATGACACAGTAGGCTTACCACCTCCTGCATGATTCAAAGTCTGCACATGATGTATGAAATAACTAAAGCGGGATAATTCAATTCATCAGCTTAATAGTACACAAATATTGACTGCTTCGAGTGCTATGGTTAAAACTATGACCCCGAGGTAATCACCGGAGCGTTCTATTTTACCCGAGGCGAAGCCGGGGATCACCGAGGGAGCCATAACTTTAACCATTGCACGAGTAAAAGCAGTCAATATTTTTTTATAACAACCCAACAATTCTAAATGCTGTACTATTAAGTTACAGACCTGAATGCTACAATCCATGGACGACGCGAATACAGACTGCGAAAACTTTTACTGTGCTGCATGTAGTGTCATGTAATCCGAAATGGTTACAGACTATTAGTTTATCATCCTCGTACAACCAACGGACGTCTGGGTACTGCACACCGTGTGCTAGTCTTTGGACTAGCGCACGGCAAACCGATGCACTATCACACGGCCGTCGTCTAGTAAAACTAAGACATATCATGTGACACTCTCTAAACCAATGAAAAGGCAGGATATTGGTAAGGGGTGTTATAATTATTGTAATTATATATTATTATTACAGAATCACAAAAGAGGACAGTAGAAGAGTTAATTATTTGTAAAAAGGAAATGCTTTACTTAATTATAAAAAATATATTTGCAAATAAAACTTGAGAGTAATTCATGTTTATATGGTTTAAAAATAATGGCATTCTAAGAAGTTGTTTTCGAGAAGTTTTTTGTTTTATCTTTTGTGAGGTGAAAGTGTTGTTTACAACGTGTGCAATTTTTGTTATAAATGTTGGGTTTTTTCTCGGAATTATCACTAAATAATCATACAGATATTAAATCAATTGAGTAAAAAACATTAAATATTTGTCATTATTTCATCATCATGTTGGAGTTCGACCCCATTGATGACAGGAGTTGTATGTAATTTTGGACGCTTGGTGGCAGCAGACATTATAACAGGTAAACTTCCAGAGGGATGCACCCCACCAAATAATCTCCCATAGCACACAGTGCAAAATGCTAGATATTCAAAAATACACGAAAAACACTTGAAAGTCTCATGGCTTTTAACTTGAAAGGGAAAATTATTGATTGACTCATGAACTTTTATTCTCTGCTCAATTTTATATGGGGAATCCCTGGGCCCGTCGAGTTATTCTCCCTCCAAGTAAAAACACCCCTTCTCACAGGTCTAACTTTGAAAACGTCCGCGCATAAATCTTGAAAAATGTCCCTACACCTCTCAGCAAATGGGACCATTTATTTCAGGGCCTATGTCATCCAAAATACCTCAAGCTGGAAGTCAACAACCCCCAGGTCACAATTGGGCAACATTTTTACACTGAAACACTATATGGGGGCTCTCAAATCTGGCTAACAAAGAAAATGTTCAGGGCCTACAAAATATTAATGAGCTCGACGCTCTATTTTCTCCTATTTGGTGGGGTGCACCAATAGGTCCTTTAATAGTGGGTGCGTTCGATTAGCTTCCCCGGGTCGACCCCGGTGTGTGGCGTTTTCTTTTTCCAGGACGAACGTGTGCAGATAATTACCCACGTTTGTCCTGGAAAAAAAAAACCGCCACACACCGGGGTCGACCCAGGGAAGCTGAACGAACGCACCCTTTGAAACCGCGGTTTCAGCTTAAGATTCAGCTCAGGCTAGCATGGCCCCGCGGTTGTTTTGACCATCTTTGCGTGCGTGGTCAGGGCACCTTTGTAGTACCTTTGGTCAGGGCTTCAGACGAGAGAACGGTTACGGGAGCTTGAAGCTGAACTGTAAGCCGATGCCGTGGATTCTAAAAGGACCAAACTTTGGATATACTGGGGCCTCGTGGGCATGGATTTCCTCTGAAAGTCTGCTACTGCTGAAGGATTACTTTCCGTATGGCGCCACCACTTTTTCACTCATTTTTACAAAAAGGGATATATCAATCAGGTAAATTAGATACTATATTATTTCATTTCGAATGAAAAAGTGGTGGCGCCATACGGAAACTTGTCCCTGCTGAACGTCATAATGTTTGGATACACTGAGGCCTTGTGAGCGTGGATTTACCTTGTAAAGTCTGCTAACTGCTGAACGTCATAATGTGTTAATGGTAGCCATTGAATTCAAGATGGATGCCCCCTGCTCCAAGGAAATTTACAGGTAATGTTTGTTTATTATTTTGCTATTGTCTTGTATCCTTGTTTGCACAGTTTAGAGTGGTACTAATTTGTCATGTCATAAGGGGATCAGACCATTATGCTTTTAGCCTCTATTTGGTTACGTTGGGAGATTACTATTAAAAGATGGTCAAATCAAGTTAAAGAAAAAGAAGAGTTAAAGAAAAAATATTGTTTAACTGACAAAAGAGGGCGCACTTTCAGATGCCAATAGACCTTATCGCAAAAACTCGCTTTAGGGTGGAATTTGGTGCTTGCTAGTCTAGCTATAGCGATCAAGTTTGACCGCTAGATAGACCAGCAAGCATCTCCATTAAACAGTTAGCGCTTGCGCAAAAAATTATTTGTACTTGCGAAAAAGTCTATGCAATAATGTATAGGAAACAAAGATAAAACAAAATAAAGGATGCCATTTTAAGTAACAGATTCAAGATTTGATGTTTATTTATAAATATCATAAAGTAAGGACAAATCAACGCCACGTCGATAAAACCAAAAATGTCTAGTGGGTGTTTTTATGTGATACAGATGTCATAGAGCATTATAGGATTAATTGCGCTGTTCAATCCCTATTGTTGGTTTGTTTTTAAAGGTATTTATATTCTTGCTAGGGTTATTGACAGTATTGTTTTCTCAGACTGCCAGGACGGTCACCCTTGTCCCGCCGTCTTCAGTCACCCTAGCCCTGCGTAATCGGTTCACTAATTGAAAGGTGTTTCTCATAACAATCCGCCTCCTGAAGCAAAACGGGAACGCCTTCTTAAAGCTAGTACGGAAGTTATTCCCCATAAAGGCATACACAAAGGGATTAAGGCATGAATTGGAATAGGCTAATGTCACTGCTAGAATTCTGGCATAGTACACCGCGTCGCTGTAGTAGGGGAAATCATGGGTGCTGTAGCGTTCCCAACAGTTAAATACATGTGTTGGTAACCAGCACACAAAGAATAGACAAACAACAACAAGAACCATGCGGGTCATGCGTCGTTTTTGGAGGAGGTTTTGCCGGGTTCGGTGACTGTTTTGTGCCGAGGGATGACGCCTCGTCCACGTCGCTCGTAGTAGGAGGGAATAACATGCGCATATCACAATTAGAGGTAAGATGTAGGTGAAGACGAGGACGTAGGTGTAGTACACGGCTTGCTTGGTTGGCGTGCTGAATGCTTCAAAGCAGAAGTATTTCTCGCCCGTGTAGTAGAAGTGGCTCTCTGCTTCTACGAAGATGGGAGCTGGTATTGCCATAATGTAGGAAACTGCAGAAAATGAAAAAAAATGTTGAAGAGTACATTAAAACAACCATTTTATATGTTAATAGATTAATTTAACCATCGGTATAAAGAACACGTTTGAAAACACGAAATAATCGTGTGTCGCTGCCGTCAACAGAGGGCGCTAGACTGGCAAGAGGGATTCATTTCGACTCGACGTGTAGTGGCGCACCAAAAAGATTTCCTTTTTTACGTGACCTTCAAAATAATAGATTTTTGTTTTATATAGAACCCCGCCATCAACCCTTTTGACTTTATCTTCACGAAAATATTATTGTCTTACTGAGAAAAAACTGTTTAATAATATGTTAACTTTTATCTTTCGACGGCAAACAATTAAAATTCTCGTTAAATCTGATACCCTCGCTTCAGTAGGCGCGTGTTCAACCTCGTTCCTAATGGTGTACCGTTTCCCCCTGGAATGCCTTGCCCGATCATAACCCCATGGAAGTGTGACTAGAAAAGCAAATGATTATACTAATGGTAGTGTTTAATAGTCATTAGGTTGGTCCAATCTTTGTTCGTGACTCTAGGGAGTAGCCTATACGTGGCACTTTTAGCAGGGAAGTTGTGTTAAAGGCAGTGGACACTATTGGTAATTGTCAAAGACTAGCCTTCACAGTTGGTGTATATCAACATATGCATAAAATAACAAACCTGTGAAAATTCGAGCTCAATCGGTCATCAAAGTTGCGAGATAATAATGAAAGAAGAAAACACCCTTGCCACACGAAGTAGTGTGCGTTTAGATAGCCGTTCATGGCTTTGAAAGTAATCGACTGGGTTCAAGAAACTACCTTAATCAGTATAAATTGTGTTGTCATGAACAGGTATTGACTAAGTGTGCAAAAAGTTTCATGACATTGCATATGTATTAGCCAACGCGAAATGCGCACATTATTCGCAAAACGTTGGCGACATCACTTAGGCGTAGGCCTACACATTCGCACATGCGAAAAACCTCTCGACATCTCATATTCTTTAATGCGCAAAATCACAGCATTTTTGTTCGCCATCGCAATCGACGTATGCGCACATAGTATTCGCCAACACAAAATTAAGACATCGCATACGTATGCGCACATCTCCCTTCAGGGCAACCTTTTCAGATCCAAATCCCAGTTGACCCCAGTTAACTGTGGTCAACTGGTTGCTAGTGTCAATTTCCAAATAAAACCAAGTTTGATCTGTGTTCAACTGTTTTTCATTGAATGAACCAACGGCTTTTAATTTCATCATAACCACCTGCATGGGCCCAATTTCATAAAGCCTGTAAGCACAACAATTTGCTAAGCATAAAATGTCTTTCTTGATAAAAACAGAATTACCAACCAAATTGCTACGTGATTTTCAGGATAAGCACCCAACACATGTATACCAGTATCAAACAATATGCAACAAATGGAAATTTGGTTGGTAATCCTGTTTTCTAGGCAAACATTTCAAGCTAAGCGTTTTTTGTTTTGTTTTTTGCCTAGCAGATCTAGGAAATTGGCCCCAGGTATTTAACCACCTGGTTTTGTTTAACATAGTTAATCAACTGGTTTTCAAATGGTTCCAATTAAACCGAGTTAAGCAGGAGTGCGTTTTGTCAGACCAACCGGTAACCGACTTCATGAGTTGGTTGGGCTTTGGATGGGGTCGCCAAAACGCACTCCTAGGTTCAACTGAATTTTTGACCTAGTATAGGCTTACTTACGGATCCAAACACTAAGGTTGATAAGAAACGACAATCGTCTGGTTCTGTACTTCATTGACTTGATTGGGTACACGATGGCGAAGTAGCGATCTGCACTCATGATGGTCAGGGTCATACAGGTTGCATGAACAGACGCCTGGGGTTCATACACAAAGTACCGGGAAGAAAATACAAGGATGAACACCAATGTTAATATTCTTTTATCCCCGATGCAAATTTTTAACAACTAGGATAGGATGAAAATAGTTCATCCATAATCAGATTGATTGGTTTAACTTGCATGCGTAAGGATTAACTAGCGGTATAGTGTGAAGGCTGTGTTAGGGATCGTGGTTTTTGATAGACTTGGTTCCACGTCTGTGGTTGTGGTTTTTATTATTTTTAAATATTTTAATTTATTTTTTATGTTTTCATTTTTATTTTCTTCAAAGAAATATTGTGAAAAGAAAAGGGGCAGTTGTTTAATTTTGATGGGGTTGAGCCCCCGATCTCGAAACAATATGGAATGAAAGGTGGTCTGGACTTTTAAAAACCCCTAAAAGCATGTCAAAACTCATGTTGGGTCTCATTCCCCAGGAATCTGTATTTAATATGAACAAGAAACGAGTCAAAATGTCGCACAATCCAAGCTCAAACTTGTTTAACTTTTTTGCGGGTCATCTTAGAATTGAGTAAGGCTCCTCGGAACCAATAAGTTTTTCTGATCCGAGAGTTGCTTAAGAGTATGTCCACTTTACCTGTTGTACATACGATATAACTCTACACATCCCCTCAGTCAGGTAACCATACAATGTGAACGTCAACGTAGTGAACGGTGTACAAAACAGCAGATACGATATATCGGTCAGTGCTAAGTTCACGATGTAGTAGTTTGTCACTGTTGTCATCTTCATATGCAGCATGACCACGTAGACTACTACAGCATTAGTGGTGACTCCAACGGCTATAATGAGGGACCAGACTACTGGCACGAACACTGTTTCTGGGCCGGGCTCCATAGCCTGATCAAGCCATGATTTTGATGAGGTGTCATTCAACACACCCGTAATGTCCACCTCATATGACGTCATTATGACGTAGACGGTTTGGTTTGACGGTCAGGTTGGCGTAGTGGTGTCTTGCCTCACCTTCCACCTCTGGGGACCCCGGTTCGAAACCCACGGGGAGGGGGGGGGGCACTATGTGGATTGGGTTTTCAGTCCCTACTTGACTCGACTGCATGCATGGGTTTTTCCATGAATAATTCTCTGTGGCTTTCTGTCTTCTCCATTGTCCAGTTGCTAATCAGGCTTTTAGGAGAATCTTCATAGATGTATATATACACGAAACTCACTCGGCTCGACACTGAAAGATAGAAAAACCATGCAACAATTCAGTAAAACAAATAAAAGCACTCTTAACTAAGATTTGTTTAGCATAAAACTTTCTTGGAAACAAGTAATGGGGAGAGGTTGAAAGTATTAAACATTATGAGAAACGGCTCCCTCTGAAGTAATGTAGTTTTCGAGAAAGAAGTAATTTTCCACGAATTTGATTTCGAGACCTCAGATTTAGAATTTGAGGTCTCGAAATCAAGCATTTGAAAGCACACAACTTCTTGTGACAAGGGTGTTTTTTATTTCATTATTATCTCGCAACTTCGGCGACCAATTGAGCTCAATTTTTCACAGGTTTGTTATTTTATGCATATGTTTAGATACACCAAGTTAGAATCATTGACAATAACCAATAGTGTCCAATGTCTTTAATAACTGCGCTTCTAGTCGGATGCGCAGTCGTATAAACTCCATCACTACAAAATATTCACGAATCATCAGCATATCATTTCATAATCTCAAGTTAATAATGCGCCAAAATACCCTTGTAATGTTGTATATTTTATATAATTTCTATAAGCATTGCCTCTGTCAATTTGAACTTATTTGCATGTTTGTGTTCGGTTTGATCGTCTGGTTACATCTAACATTGACGTTACATTTTTGCCCATCAAGTAGTTTGACAGAGTGTTTGTCCTGTCTCCTCCTGGCCATAATATAACCTGTGAAAGTTTGAGCTCAATAATTGGTCATCGAAGTTCCGAGATAATAATGAAACAAAAAAACCAACCTTGTCACACGAAGTTGTGTGCTTTTAGATGCTTGTTTTCGAGACCTCAAAATTCTAAATCTGAGGTATTGAAATCAAATTCGTGGAAAATTACTTCTTTCTTAAAAACTATGGCACTTCAGAGAGAGCTGTTTAGTAATTACCAGTTGGTGCAGGCACAAAATCATGTTGGTAACTTTGTAATTTCACACAACTTGAAAATACGCTAAGAATGTTAGCATGTAGACCAAACACCCACTTTCTGATTGAAAGGGACACGGGGAATTCCAGACTGCTTTGTTTTTCTTTCCAGAGGACGACACCATGGCCCAATTGCATAGAGCTGTTAAGCACAAGTATTTGCTTAGCATGACATTTTACATTGATATAAACAGGACTACCAACCAAATTTCTACGTGATTTTCAGGATAAGCAAACAACAGCTGAATACCAGTTAAATGCAACAAATTTAAATTTGGTTGGTCATCCTTTTTATATCAAAAGAATAATTGTCATACTAAGCAAATTTGTGTTCTTAGCAGCTCCATGAAATTGGGCCCAGATGAAAAGCGTAATCTCGTCATGAAAGACATGAATGTGATGACGAAACTGGTGCGTCTTGAGAGGTGCATGGATGGCTGAAGTGTTAGATTGCTTTTGCTCTGATCACTCGGCTACTGTTTCAGACTTCTCATTAGAGGTTGCAAGGAGCACTACTGCTTCCAATTAGACGTCTGGCCACGGATGGCTTAAGGGGATCATACCCACTACCATAAAGGTCGAGACGGTATCATTTCGGGCACATAGTGATTTACGTTTATCAGTATATATCATCACACCAGTCGGTGATTTCCCATTTGTAAAAGTACAACATAATTGGTCTGCGTTATACTCCGTACATTATTTGAATGATCTGAACATGCTTTGCGAGTGTAGTCTTCTAAAGATGTTACCAAATATTGTCAAATACAAAACCCTTAAGTTAAAGCCATTGGACACTTTCGGTAAACAGTATTACCCAAGGCCCACACTTCGTGTATCACAACTTATATATAAAATAACAAACCTGTGAAAATTTAGGCTCAATCAGTCATCGGAGTCGGGAAAAAAAACAACGCGAAAACCCACCCTTGTTTCCGCACGTTTCGCCGTGTAATAAAATGTATTTTAAACAAATGCGTTATTCTCGATATCGAGAATTGATAATTGTTTTAATGTTTTCTAAAAAAAATTAAGCATTTCATGGAAGAATATTTCAAGGGAAGTTTTTCACCATTACCTTCTGTAAACCCTGTAAGTTGTTTGTAAATCTGTGAACTTTTTGTTCTGTTCAAAAAGTGTCCAGTGGCTTAATGTGTGACAACGATAACTAGACATGATTGCATTTGTGCACAAATGCATAGCTGTTTCGTTAATAACATTTTGAAAGGACAAAGATGATAAATATTAATTGTCAATTAGAAATGTACCACAATCTTTCTTTGTTAACGTCAGTATTCTGTATTAGTGACTTGATAGCGGGTACCAACAGCATCCCTGACCGCAGAACTCGCGAATGGACACCAACCCTGATAAATATGAGAACCAGTATTCAGAACGATTCAAAGGTTCGGTTGAAAAAAATTGGAAACTACCTCCAAGGAAATCTTTTACAAAAATAGTGTACACCAAACAGCTGCAGTGCATCTCATCGAATGGCCATTCGTTGTTTGAATTATTGTCCAATCAAGTCCCGCCAATAACCTGAACGTTGCCTCTTAAAGGCACTGGACACTATTGGTGATTGCTCAAAATAATTGTTAGCATACAAACTTACTTGGTAACGAGCAATGGAGAGCTGTTGACAGTGTAAAACATTGTGAGAAACGGCTCCCTCTGAAGTAACGTAGTTTTTTGAGAAACGATTAATTTAAGGTCTCGAATTCAAGGCGTCTGAAAGCACACAACTTGTGTGACAATGGTATTTTTTCTTTTATAAATCTCGCGCAAATTCGAAGAACAATTGAGTTCAAGTGTTCACATGTTTTGTTAATTTTATGCAATTCACTAGCGGCTTTGACAATAACCAAAGCTGTTGCAGTGCCTTTATAGGATTTGGGTACTTTTTCAAAATGTCCACAGATTTACATTAAACTTACAGGGTTTGAAGATAATGATAGTGGAAAGCTTCCCTTCAAATTATACTAGCTTAGGTTGTATAGTTTTTGAGAAATGAGTAAACAAAATAATTTTGGTCTCATGAGACCAAAATTATTTTAGCATGTAAAATCTCCTTAACCAGTTATGATATTATACCAAAACCATAGCATAACTGGTTAATATGTTTTTACATGCTAAAACTGAGACGAAAATTATTACTTTTACTCATTTCTCAAAAACTACAGCACCTCGGTAAGTAAAATGTCAAGGGAAGCTTTCTACTATCATAATCTTCAAACTGTGTAAGTTTAATGTAAATCTGTGGACATTGTGTTTTTTGTTAGGAAAAAAGTACATATACCCTTTAACGGAAACTTCATCTTTTTAATTTTCGCAAGGGTCATAACTTATACGTGCTTGGTCGATTATTGCTTTAGGCTATGCTTGCCCATCTCTGTTGATTGATGGGGTGGGCGGTGCATTCAAATGACCCCACGTTTCGAGAGGGTTAGTAATAACACACAAAGTCACCTGTCTTAACCCGTAAGGATATAGACAGGCACTGGCTTTACAGGCAGTGGACACTATTGGTAATTGTCAAAATCCAGTCTTCTCACTTGGTGTATCTCAACATGTACTTGAAATAACAAACCTGTGAAAATTTGAGCTCAATTGGTCGCCAAAGTTGCGAGATAACTATGAAAGAAAAAACACCCTTGTCACACAAAGTTGTGTACTTTCAGATGCTTGATTTTGAGACCTCAAGTTCTAAACTTGAGGTCTCGAAATCAAATTCGTGGAAAATTACTTCTTTCTCGAAAACTACATCACTTCAGAGGGAGCCGTTTCTCACAATGTTTTACACTATCGACCTCTCCCTACTACACTGTAAAACCAAACGTTTAATATCTAAACGCTTTCATAAACGCCAAATTGTAACGATTTATAAACGTTTTGACGCATTTACTTATAAACTGTGTTTAGACTCTAAACATGTTTAATACTGGGACTTAAACGTTGATTGTAAACACAGTAATGTTTATGTGTTAAACATGTACACGTTTAATAACTGAACACAGCAACACACGTTTAATTTCAGAACGCAAACACGTTTATTCGATTAAACATCTAAATGTTTAACAATTAAACACTTAAACATATTTATTATTTGTTGTTAAACACCACAACATGTTTAATACCTAAACATAACACTGTTTATCAAAATGTTTAATGTTTATTAAATAAACACTTTGACGTGTTTACAGACCTGTAACGATTTTTAAACACACCGACGTGTTTTAAATTGTGCATGTGTTTAGCTCTAATCAGTACAACAATTATAAACACGTCTATGTGTTTTTAAAGATGTTTCACACTTATACGTATACAAAATGTTTAGATGTTTATTTATATACACTTTGACGTGTTTACAGGCCTGTAACGATTTTTAAACACACCGACGTGTTTTAAATTGTGCAAGTGTTTAGCTCTAATCAGTACAACAATTATAAACACGTCAATGTGTTTTTAAAGATTTTTCACACTTATACGTATACAAAATGTTTAGATGTTTATTTATAAACACTTGACGTGGTAACATGCCTAGAACGATTTCTAAACACTCAGACGTGTTTTTAAATTGTGTACGTGTTTAGCTCTAAACAATAAAAAAATGATAAACACGTCTATGTGTTTTTAAAAAGATTTCACCCTCATACGTATAAAAAATGTTTACATATAAACACTTTGACGTGTTAGCTCTAAAACAATAAAACTAAACAAATAAACAATGTGTTTAAAAAATTGTTGTTCACATGCATGTTTAAATCTTGTTCATGTACTTTTCTTATAAACACTTTGACGTATTTATGGGCCTCTAACATTTTTAAACACAGTCCACCGACATGTTTTTCAATTGTAAGTGTAACATAAAAATAGACATGTCAATGTATTTAAAAGCACGGTTATAATGATAGTGCTTTCGCTTTGCTGATAAACACCTTGCAAAAGTACAGGACACAGATTAAAATCTGAGGCATGCCGTCAGTTGTTTAACTGGAGGGGAAGTCTCCCCCAACCTGCCACCTCCCACCATGCAGGGCCCATTTTCATAAAGCTGTTTAGCAGAAAATACTGCTTACTAAGCAAAAGTTGAGTGGGGACCAGTCACAACAATGTAAGCATTAAGGAATTTTGGCTGGTTACCTGTTTCTGCTAAACAAGATTGTTCTGTGCTAAGCAAGATTATGTGCTTATAGGCTTTACGAAATTGGGCCCTTATGAGATCAAAGAAAAATCAACTATGAATATTGAGTAATAAAAACCACTTTTTTTTTCATCGGTTTTGTTACTCCGTTCTATATTTCCTTTTGAGATGACATGGGTCTGACAAAATCAAATACATGAATCTGCCTGTAAATAAAGTTGAAAACATTTAATAATTCGCCAACAGTCAGACAAGTTAAACCCCTTGATTGTCAAGAAGTTTGTGTTGTGTGGCTGGTGGATTTTATTTAATGCTCAGACCCTGTAACTGTTTTTAAAACAGCAAAAATACTGCAAATTCGCAGTAAACACCCACAAAACATGTTAAACCACCAAATTTTTAATTTTGAAATAACTATTAACTGGGCTGTCTCGTCACACTGTTAATTGCATGGAATTTGATTTTGCTGATAGCGAAACCACTGCAAGCTGGCGGCGCACGCACGTCAGATGCTTGACGAGATAGCCTCTTCAATTCCTATTTAATTCTACATCAGTATAAACACCTAAAAACATGTTAAAATGTCAAATGTTTAACACAGTCTTTTAAAGCCTTAAAAATAACCTTTAATTTGAAAGGTACATTGTAAGGTTTTTGTGCCCCAAAACGTTTTACATTTCATTCTAAATTATTTCAGGTATTAAAGTTGCATGGTCCATGTTTCGGTAGAAAAGGAGACAAATTTGAATTTTTCTGGTGAGCGAATTTGGAGAGAGTATCAATCACAGTAGCGAACAATATTTGAAGTTTTCATTTTTGAAGGCCAGAAACCACGAAATAAAACTACAGTACTACACTAAATCGAAATTTGGGCCATGCAACTTTAATTAAGGTTTTCAGAAATTAAAGGTATAATCCAAAGTTCTGTAAACATCAGAATCAAAATACTGAAACTAACTTGTGAAACTTTAAACTTGTTTGTTCAGAAAATGCTCAAGTAGACAGGAATCCAATGCGAAATCCTTTAAATTTTGGCCAAATTGAAACATTTAAAGGATTAGTCAACAGAATTTCCACTGATGGAAGTTGATGATGATGCTACTGCCAGCTTTTGGCGCAGTGTGTTGCTGAAGACCCTATACTTTGAACTTTTTTTCCCTTCAAATTGCACCCCACCAATACAATGAGTCTGGAGTGTACCAAGAAGTTGTGAATATATTTTGGGGTACTCCAAATCAAAAACATAATACACACCCAGCAGCGTGATTACAGCGTCTGCGACTGTTTTACTACAAGAAATGTGGACACCATCTCCAACGATGAAAACTCCCCTGATCTTGCCGTCACTTTTGATGATCATGAATTTAGGTGGCTGTCTATCGTCAGTTTTCAAGGTGTCATCAACTTCGTCATCTTGTACGTCCTGAAAGTTAAATGTTTGAAATATGAAAGCAATTTACAATATGCATAGTCCGCACTTGGCAACAAAATAATTTTCCACGGGTATGTTGTTGCAGAACGAAAAACAGAGGCTCCAAAAAGTTTCAAAATTACTACATGAAAATTCATGCTAGTAGCCTTCAGGGCAGATCCAGTTGGGCTACCAACTCCTGCTTGAATAAAAGCAATTTTCCACACTACAGAAAACCAGGAAATTACCATCATGGCGGTGGAAGCGAATAACATGAGCAGCAAAACTATCATATGACCTACTAGTATAGCAACAGAGGGAACACTTGAACTCATTCTCTTCCATCATGCAATTATGGCTAAAAACCAAAACAACACAAATATTTACAATACTGAATTAGGCCTACCATGATGACGATATTTTCGCCAGTGGGGTGAGATTCACTTGTTAAGGAATGCATTTGAGTGTACATGTACTGTAAAGCTTGAGTGTACATGTACTGTAAAGCTTGAGTGTACATGTACTGTAAAGCTGAACTATTTGCTGATTGAGAAGCATAGGATAGCAAGCATATACATTCTTCCGACAGATAACTGAAATTAATTATGGCCTGTTGGCTGGCCTATGCATGCCATGGAGTACTGTACTGACAATGACTGACGTTAGCATGGTTAGGGCCTATAACAACTTAAGCCTACTTCGCCCTACACTACAGCTATGACTAATGTGAGCTCGGGAGGCCTAGGCCTATGACATGACTACAGCCTAACAAACAATAAACATACAAACATCCAACAAATTTAAAAAACTAAGTAAATTTCGAGGGGTGCGATGATGATTGATAGTTGATACTGATGCTGAATGACATGATTGATATACCATGTATACCTACCTAGCCTCCTAACTTATCCTATTCCTAGTCCTTCCTAGAGTAGACCTGTCATAGTCCTACCCTATACAAACTGTACTTAACTTGACTTAAGGTCACGATCACGTTAAGAGGCCGTAATATTACATTAAGTTTTAAGTCATGATTGTAAATGTAAGTACCATATGCCTACCACCGCACACGGTATGCCTAATGTTTTAATGTTATACTTTAGTCTTTATACGTAGTGTAGTGGATAGTGTTAGAATTAAATTTAACGTTAAATCGACCCTGGCCCTCCACTCCGGCTCCGTAAACGCAAAAGTTAATACAGGGGGTCTAATAATTTTGAGCCTTACAAACGTATCTGAAACATCTACTTAGTATAATCAAACCTGATGAGTGTGATGGGTGATCAAGCAGCAGACGGCAAGTAGGAAACAAGTGGTATGAAACTGTGGTGACTCAGAGTATCGTCGAGTTATGAGTGATCTTGAGTTGGTGACGGCCGATGATTACATGCAGAATGATGCTACCCTCGCGCTGCCCTTTGCATATGCTAGCTACACAGTATGTACACGCGTCCAATACACACAAAGTTATCAACTGCTGTCAATGTTGCTCTTGGCATTGGCGCGCGCGGCAAATCTTTGGCAGGCAGCCAATTAGTGGATCAATGTCATGTTCAGTTGCTCCTGATATAGGCCTACGAAGTTTAAAAACGAATGTGTTTATCAAGTGTACAAACTAAACACATGCACGGTTTAGACGATAAACGCACCGCATTGTATGTTTAGTTTAAAAACGCATGTCACGTGTATAAACTAAACACATCCATTTGTATTTTATTATGTTTAGTTTAAAAACGCATGTGTTTATCATTTGTATTATAAACTAAACACACTGTGTTTAGACGACACTTACGCACCAAGTTTGTATTATGTCATTATGTGTTTAGTTTAAAAACGATGTGTTTATCTTGTAAAACTAAACACAGTGTGTTTAGTTTAGCTAATACACATGATAAACACTTGCGTTTTTATTATTTTGCATGTGTTTATCACATAAACTATACACATTGTGTTTAGAAGATAAAACCCGCCATTTGTATTGTATTGGTAAATGTTTAGTTTAAAAACGCATGGGTTTATCATGGTGAATAGACTAAACATACTGTGTTTAGTAAACGTACCAAGTTTGTATTATATTATGATATGTTTAGTTTAAAAACGCACGTGTAAAACTAAACACATTGTGTTTAAGAACGCACCATTTGTATGTTATTATTTAGTTTAGTTTTAAACCGCATGTGTTTATCACGTGTATAAACTACACACAATGTGTTTAGACGATAAACGCACCAAGTTTGTACTAAGTTATATGTTTAGTTTAAAAAGGCAAGTGTTTATCTTGTGTGTAACTAAACACATTGTGTTTAGATGATAAACGCACAATTTGTATTTTATTATCATACGTTTAGTTTAAAAACACATGTGTTTATCACGTGTATAAAACTAAACACATTGTGTTTAGACGATAAACGCGCCATTTATATTGCATTATTATATGTTTATTTTAAAAACGCATGTGTTTATCTTGTGTAAAACTAAACACATTGTGTTTAGATGATAAACGCATCATTTGTATCGTACTATTATGTGTTTAGTTTGAAAACGTGTCATGTGTTTATCACGTGTAGTAACTTAACACCATGTGTTTATAAGAGATATATTATACGACCCACACCACTTTGTTTAACGTTTTGCATTGCTTAAACACTCGGTGTTTAAATGATAAACGCGTCATTTCTAGTTTTGTTATCATGTGTTTAGATTAAAAACGCGTCATGTGTTTATCAACCAAATCCAACATGAAAGTGTTTAGATTATAAACGCGTCATGCGTTCAGCGGTTTTACAGTGTACTAGTTACAAATTAAGGTTTTATGCTAATAATTTTGTTGAGTAATTACCAATAGTGTCCACTGCCTTTAAAGGCCCATTAACTTCATTGGCAACAGAGGTTTCATTGGATAAACGTGCAGTGACGTAAACTTTCTATGTGTTTTGATTGGTTGAAGGTAATGTAATTTGTTAGCTTGAATTTTTGATGGTCTGCACGCAGCGTGTGCAAACATGTTCGTACATCATGCAATGCTGTTTTACTCAAAGGAATCTTTAAACCATGTTTAGTTAAATTTAAACCCGTCGACGTTTGTATGCTGTGTCGTGCCCAAACCTTCTAACATTATGCCTATGTCTGATCAGAGTATATGATAACAGAGCATGGACTAGCTAATGTCTGATCAATGTGACCCATGGTTTGTCTTGTAGCAGAGGGCAGAGGTCTTTGAAGTTAAAGATTGTCTAGCCCCTAACTAAACTGCGCCAATAAAGTATCTAAACACTTACAAATTGTCAGATATATCGGAACCTGAAATAGTATACCAAAGAAAAAATTATTCATTTCTATTCACCGTTAATTTCTGCACATTTTGACACATCTTGTGTTGCGCTACGATGTTGTTTAGTGGATTTATGGACACTTGAGTGGCTTAAGGTCGAATTTCAAAAGTTGTAAAAGCCCCTATTCAAGCTAAATCGTTGTATTGTGACGAGTAAGATCAGCGTTTCTTTTGCCCACCTTTTAAAAACTTGTTTGATAAATCGGTTGTGATGAACATCAGCAATAATTGTCAGTAACCAAGCAAAGGGGTCAAAGATGGGAGGCATACAACAATATGGGTTAAGAGCCAGAATCCCTGATTATGATGAGACAGGGAAAGGTGGTTCAAGATAACAGGAAAGATGGCTCAAATGACCAAACAGGAAAGAGGACGGATCGTTGGTTTGATAGAAGCCGATACGTCGATGCGAGCTGCAGCTCATGGTTACAACGTCACCAGCGACGGTCAGTAAATGATGAAATGGCTACCAAGCTCAGGGAAATGGGGACGACCTGTCAAGGAGTGGCCGTCCGAGGGTGACTTCTGCAGCAGAAGAAAGTGAACAAGTCCATAAAGCCTGACAACCACTCTCGAGGGATTGCGACGCATCCTGAACAGGAAATGGCAGGGGATTAACCAGGTACAGATCAGACTGAGGTCTTATTGGGAGTATGAGAAGACGACTCCTTGGCGTTCAGGACAGTGATGGAGGACACACTTAGAACTGAGGACAGGATATCAGCAGTTTTAGAGTTAAAAGATGCGGCAATAAATTTCATGGTCAAGTAAACGAAACGAGTTTGTGTCTTTGTCTTGATTTTGTCTGTGTGTGGTGCTTGTGCGAGTTCCCTTCTGGAATTGGGGTGACTAGGGGCTTATGCAACTTTTGAAATTCGACCTTAGCCACTCAAGTGCCCATAAATCCACCCAACAACATCGTAGCGCAACACAAGATGTGTCAAAATGTGCAGAAGTTAACGGTGAATAGAAATGAATAATTTTTTCTTTGGTATACTATTTCAGGTTCCGATAAATCTGACCATTTGTAAGTGTTTAGATACTTTATTGGCGCAGTTTATATCTCAGAATTTCTTATTCCCAAAAAGCCCCAATCTTCCCGTTCACATCCGTGCCTCATCTACACTGGACTCATTCAAAAAACGCTCTAAAAACACACTTATTTAAATCCATCTATAGTCTATTCAGTTTCTGCTATTTCACCCCACTTTTCATTGTAATTTTTTGTTTTCTTACACTTCCTGTTCAGCACTTAGACACCTTGTATTAAGCGCTATATAAATGCATGTTATTAATATTATTATTATTATTTGATAATTCACAATATCATAACAGTGAGACATGTCAACAAACACAACCCTTACAATGTGATCTTTGATTGGTTATTTATACTGTGATGCGGTTCTTAGAATGAAAAATCAGTCTTCACTGAGCACCATTAAAAGGCACTGGGTATTGCCAAAGACTAGTATTCTCACTTGGTGTATACCGAACTTGTGGCCATTTGATTAGTGCAAACTGTGACTTATGTTAGCGCGCACACCCTTCTCTCAGCAAGGCTCATAGAGCTCCAGTTTTTTCATGTAAGGTTTTGTTAGTTAGTGAAGTATGTGACAAACTCATTGACATAGAAGGTGCTGTGGGCCAATATGCAGCCAATCAAACACCGGGTGAAACCATTTTCTTTTCGATAAGTGCACTTCTATACGTGTGCGTTGCATAACACACGGGACCAACGGCTTTACGTCCCATCCGAAGGATGTACAGCAATAATGGTGTAGTGTCTTGGCTTAAAAGACTAGACTAGGACTCGGACCCACACTCTGAGAAAGACCGGAGCTTGAGTCCCATCCGCTCGGTCACAACACAAGATGTATAAACCTAATTATACTATCACATTTTGCTCTGATGTTTCTTTTTTATGATTGTTTGTCTGTTCGTTGTTATTTGGTTCGTCCTTGACTACCCCCAACCGCTCCGTTCACTCCACCCCTTCTGGTTACAAAGCCCGTTTCGACGACATCATCAAAGTAATAACAATTTTAAATAAACAGCGGGAAAAGTCTGTCAGTGCCACCATTTATCTTGTTGACTACAAAATTACAACGACATCGCTGTGCGAGTACACCCTCCACAAAGTCTAACACTAAATAACGGCTATTGTCTACCCGTCTTCCTTTAATAGCCTGAAGTAGTGTAAACCTATACCTAAAATAACTTATTTTCTTTTCGGAGGCAGTTTTCGAATCATGTTCCAGGGGGTAAGCATTTGGGCACGTTTGAAGTCACTTGGGTATAAATTTAATAACAAGTTTCTATTTATTGATTTGATTAATGCTAATTAAAATATTTCTTTTGGCAAGACTTAAATCATTTCCCTGCTCCCTATGTTGAGGAGGGTTTCGGGTCAAGTTTGTAGCCAGGCTTTGAGGGCAAATTCCACTATAAGTTTCAATTTATTTGGGGCAAATCTTTAGTAATTAATCCATTTCCTATGGGCAAGTATACGGCAAGCGTCAATACAGTAATATTATAGCAATGTACTACTCAAACACAATGTGAATTAGATGAACTGTCTTGAGGAATGTTGTCTATACATGTACTTATAAATAAAACATTTTCCGAACATTGTTTTATCATTAAAGGCAGTGGACACACACTATTGGTAAGTGTCAAAGACTTGCCTTCACAGTTGGTGTATCTCAACATATGCATAAAATAACAAACCTGTGAAAATTTGAGCTCAATTCGGCATTTGAACTTGCGAGATAACTATGAAAGAAAAAAACACCCTTGTCACACGAAGTTGTGTGCGTTTAGATGGTTGATTTCGAGACCTCAAGTTCTAAATCTGAGGTCTCGAAATCAAATTCATGGAAAATTACTTCTTTCTCGAAAACTATGGCACTTCAGAGGGAGCAGTCTCTCACAATGTTTTATACCATCAACCTCTCCCCATTACTCGTCACCAAGAAAGGTTTTATGCTAATAATTATTTTGAGTAATTACCTATAGTGTCCACTGCCTTTAAATATTATTTTATCGTTACTTGAGTTGGGTAAAAAGCTATTTGAACTTATTTATGTGTTTGTTTACGGTATCGTATTGCCACCACGTGAATGGTGACTATATTATAAAAAAGACCACTTATTGTGTCTTATCCTGTACGTACGCCACAAAATAAAGTGACATGAGTGCTGACGTCATGGGTCTTTTTGCGAAATGTTCTAAAAATTACCGGATAAGTAAATTCAAATTATTTGTGGTTTGGTTTACAAAAATCTATTTACTCTAATGTGATCCTAATTTCTCTACTGATCGACAACATTTTATTTTGTTTTTCACCAAAGATAACTTTATGTCATTATGTTCGAAAGCTTTTCTTTAACAAAAAAAAGGCAGTCAAAGTTTACAAAGCTCAGAGGCAGGCCAGAGTTTGCTCAACTTGACAAAATTAATTTAGATCTACCAAAGCGACGGTGCGATTTTCAAGATACCACGGTGATAATACAACTTGCCCATGGAAAAATGAATTATTTTAGCACGTACAAAGAAGAAGTAAAACAGGCAATACCGAGAAGTCCCCTCGACCCACGAAGCGAATTTAGTAGTCCCGGCCGATTTCCTCTTTCACCGGCTAGTACTTAATAAGTGTGACAGTTTTTTCAGGTAGTAATAAAAAATAATATAGTAGTGGCTTCTTAAAGGAACACGTTGCCTTGGATTGGACGAGTTTGTCTTTTTAAAAGCATTTTGAAACCGTTTGTTATGAATTAAGGTTAGAAACCTATTTTATAGGTAGAATATAATAATCCACACATCAAGTACCATTCGAAATTGCACGGTTTTCCTTTAATACGTCCCGAACTAACACGGTCGGCCATTTTTGGGAGTCAAAATGTTGACTCCCAAAAATGGCCGACCGTGTTACTTCGCGACGTATAAGGAAAACCGTGCAGTTTCGAGGCATGTTTGTGTTGATGTTTTTATATTAAACTTTTAAATTATCTATCTAACCATTTGCAATTCATAACAAACGGTTTCAAACGCTTTTCAAAGACCAACTCGACCGATCCAAGGCAACGTGTTCCTTTAACATAGCGCTCATAATTATCACTCACAGTGACGCTGAATGTGCTTCAATATTCAGTATTTTCCTACCAAGATGTGGTTCATACGTTTGTCTCTCGAACTCTGAAATCTAGCTCCGCAAAAGTAAACAAAAAGCAATGCAAGTTCCCGGAACAAATCTACACATCAAAGAAGATTATACACTTGGTATTACTACAAAATATATCAATAATTGTACAAGACAAAAACGCTGCCCTTCAGGAGGTACCTTTCTTATCTTTTTTTTCTAGCTCCGCAAAAGTAAACAAAAAGCAATGCAAGTTCCCAAAACAAATCTAAACATCAAAGAAGATTTAAAAAAAAGGTATAACTACAAAAAAATATAAATAATTGTACAAGAAAAAAAAATGCTGCCCTTCAAGTAGTACCTTTCTTATCTTTTTTTTTACACGAGTCTACAGCATGTATTGGGCTGCATGTGACAATTTTGGAATGGCGTGTGTGTCGTGGCCGAGCGGTCAAGCGCACTGGTCTCCAACTGTTCCTGTTCAGCAGAGTGTGGCTTCGAGTCCCGGTCGTGACACTTGTGTCCTTGCAGGACATGTCACATCCATTATTATATAGAACGGTTTGCGGTAACACCATGTAATGACTATCTCCAATGAGTTGGGGGTGGTTCTGAAAAGAACCGTTGGTTTCAACTCGACGTTTCGATTAGTATGCTCTGATTGTCTTCTGGAGAAACTCATTAGAGATAGTCATTACATAATAATGGTGTTACCGCAAACCTTTCTGTATCGTATTTCCACCATGCAAAGTTTCTAATCCTACTTATTCATTATTGCTTCGTCTTTAGGATGTGACGTGTATAAAGCTGTAGATATCGTGCATTGAAAAATATCCGTAAAAGGACACATAATTATGCACTTATAGAAGGGGTTTCCGTAAAAAGCAAAGATACACTTTTAGAAGGGGTTTGCCCGTGTTTATAGCAGCAGTTTGTGGATGTGCCACAGCGGGCCTACCCTGGAACCTTCTAAAACTTGTATCCTGATTGTACGTAACAGAAAATGTTTAGCATTATTTTGTGCTTTAATTAAGCAGCTATATGAAACATAAAATGTTACATGCAGCGGTCCAATAATTTACAAAATTAATTTCAAAAATATGATTTTAAATGTGTTATCTGTATTTAATGAGCGTCTTGAACGCCGATGTTGGTAGCCTATTAGCTATAACTGTTCAGGTTAGGTTTCAACTTAATGCAAACAGTCCAACATGAAAGGAGTAACACAACAAACCTGGGCAAAATCTAGCAAATAAACTTACCCCAATGTTATATCTTGATTAACCAAGCATGTGGCAGGAGCGAAGTAGGTCGAGATGGGTGCTCGATCTCAGCGCGGCGGTCCGGGCGTGAACCCTAAGGAAATTACAATTCCACTCAGTTTAGCCGACCAAAAGTCCTTCAACCACTTTTTCAAGTTCTCATTATTTTGCGGATAAAAAAACTGATGCAAACCGGCTTTTCTATCTAGTTGTTCATGTATGTGGTGAACTGCCAATTGCTAGCGCAAACAGCTGAACGTTGATGAACAAAAAAACTTCAAATTGTTTCGAGTTCTAATATATTTTGCGGATAAGAGGACTCATAAAAAAGGGAATTTCTCTCTCGGCGTGTGCATCGAGAAAGTTCTCTATTATGTGTGTTGTGAATTACCAGCGGTGGCTCAAGCAGCTGAACGTTGATGACAACAAATCATTCAAATTGTTTCAACTCCTCATTTACTGATAAGGACCGTGAGATGTGAATTGCGTTTTGTGTTGTGAGACTGGAATTACTTGTTGTAATGGCTCAAACAGCTGAACGTTGCTGACCAAAAATCCTTCAAATTGCTTTAAGTTCTCATTTGCGGATGTAGGTTTGATAAAATCAGGCTTCGCTGTCTTGCTGTGTGTTGTGAATTACCAGCGGTGGTTCGAATAGCTGAACATTGAATCGCAACAACTTCTCAAAAAAAAAGACGGCAGTTTTCATAAGCCACTCAGCGGCGTCCTCCAGCCCCGTTTCGCTGAAGACGAGCTGCCAACTCCAATACTCCCGTCCTCTTCTTAGCTCATCTCTCCTGCTTTTGATATAAATTAAATAGGAACAAATAGAATTCCCGGCCGTGTATATATTATAATACAAGGTATAGCCTGATGTAATAATAACCTCATGGAGGCGTTTCGGTATATATTGCATTATGGTCTCCGATGTCGGTTTCTCCACTAATCAGTGCCCGTGGTCGGTGCACGACAGTCAACTTTCGATCATCCACTTCTGGGTCAATGTATTCGGCAACTCTTCCATGACCTTTGACCCAGTATGCACGCTGTATGTACTGTTTCATTTGACCGACTTTGGTTGTGAAGCCGATGCTTCATCACTTTGAAAAATTTAAAATTAAATCGGCCACAAAAATTGTTGGCCTATATATTGCGTTGTGGAAAGGTAACGGGTTTAAATGATTTCTGCTTTCTGCGTGATGCAGAGAAATAACCGCAATCTCAGACTTGAAATCAAGTCTAAAATAATAGATATACCGAACCGTGATCGAGAATCCAGGGTTGGCAATTGCGATATTATTTTTGGGAAGTTATAAATGTGACAACACCCGTGGTGTCAGTTTAAATATCCCAGTGTCTGGTGTTTCTTAATAACAACAAATTCTTATTATAGCGTATTTCACAATAACCGTATCAATGCGTTATTTGGTTTGCGGTAACACCATGTGTGTATCTACTTGCCAGGTAGAGTTGTTCTTAGGGAACTGTCTTGCTTTATTCTACTGCCGTGGAGTAGATAATCGGAGGTTCGAGAGACTTCTCAGTTCTGAAAAGAACTGTCCTGCTTTTAACTATTACCAGGGCGGATGGTATAGAAATTAGACTGGACTACTACTTTAGCTTATAGGATCGTAATTAACTGTACTGCCGCGGAGTCAGTTCTGAAATTGGTCTCAACGTTTCGACTAGCTTGCTCTAGTCATCGTCAGTAAAGCAAGACAGTTCCCTAAGAACAACTCTACCTGGCAAGTAGATACACATGGTGTTACCGCAAACCAAATATACATTGATACCTCACCATGCAATGCCTCAAATCCTATATACGTATCAATGCGCTTTACATTAGTGCCCTGGTCATTGGGTCAATAACACCCCTGTAATGTTTCTCAGCCCCTGGGCATGGTACCCCGAGCTGCCTCAATCGCAATAATCAACTACTGTTACCCTCGCAGGTACCCATTTATACACCTGGGTGAAGAGAAGCAATTATAGTAAAGTATCTTGCTCACGGACACAAATGTCACAACCGGGATTCGAACCCCAGAAAGACTGTATGGTCCTTATGTTTTGGAGTAATCACAATTAGATTATACATTTCCTGTAAACTTGAAGTCTGAATGGTCAACATCAAAAGTGCAGAGATTTCTGACGTTATTGACTGTTCATAAATTTATCCTTTTATTAATGCAGAAAATTCGATGTCTTCAAAAGTTGTTAGAAGCTGTTGGCAGAAACTGTTATGTGCTCATTTATTTTGATCAACACTGCGAGGAAGTCATTCCAGGTGAGTGTTTGTTTAAATTGTGATTTGTAAATAAGTGTTGGTTTATTGGAACGCTTAAAGGCACTGGGTACGTTTGGTAAATGTCAAAGACCACTATTCTAACTTTGTGTATCCCAATATACATAAAACAACAAACCTGTGAGCATTTTGGGCTCAATTGGTCATCAAATTTTCAAGAGATTAATGAAAGAAAAGCACACCGTGTTAGTACTCTGTGTTCTTTCAGGTGCACAAAAAAACCTTATTTTTTATTTCTTTAGTGAAACATTACCTCCTTCTCAAAGAACTACGTTACTTCAATGTTTTGAACAGCTCTTCGTTGCTCTTCACTATAACTAAGCTTATGTTAACAATTATTTTAAGTAATCCAATAGTGTCCAGAGCCTAGTCCCTGTCCCCTGTTTATAGCTTCCTGGTTACCCTGCAGACTTTGTGTCTTTCTGCAAAATGATTTACCACTTTTACTCATAACTGCAGCACTAATGGCAGCATGTTTAGTGGTTGCCTTCTATGTTTTCGAAGCTGTTTCCATTTTAAAAGCTCAGCTGTCACATCAATCATCATCAAAAGATTCAAGATTCCAATTTTGATGGAACTTTGGGATCTGTCTTAATTTATATTGAAATGGCTCCGAAGCTGTTTTAGAAAATATTTAAAATATTGATATATTATTCATTGTGTGTTATTATTTTGTAACCAATATTTAACGATGGCGTGATTTAAAGGCACTTGACACCATAGGTAATAACTCGAAATAATTGTTAGCATACAAACTGCATTGGTAAAAATCAATGGAGAGCTTTTGATTGTGCGAATGGCTCCCTCTGAGGTAACGTGGTTTTCAAAGTAATTTTCCACTAAAATATTTTTTATTTAAATTCGAGACCTCATAATTATGTTTTAAGGTCTCGAAATCAAGCATCTGAAAGCACACAACTTCGTGTGACAAGTGTGTTTTTTTTTATAAGTATTATCGTGTAACTTCGACGACCAATTAAAGGATTTGGGTACTTTTTCAAAATGTCCATAGATTTGCACTAAACTTACAGGGTTTGAAGAAAATAATAGTGGAAAGCTTCCCTTCAAATAATTACTTACTGAAGTGCTGTAGTTTTTGAGAAATTAGTAAAACAATGTAATGAAAATACGTTTGTAAATGTATAAAATAGTTTTGGTCTCATGAGACAACAATTAATTTCATGACATTGTTTTTACTACTTATTTTCCAAAAACTACAGCACCTCAGCACGTAATATTTTCAGGGAAGCTTTCTACTACAATCATCTTCAAACTGTGTAAGTTTAGTGTAAATCTGTCGACATTGTGTTTTTGTCCTACAAAAAGTATACACCCTTTAAGTTCAAATTTTCACAGGTCTGTTATTTCGTATACACATGTTGAGATATACACCAAGCGAGAAGACTGGTCTTTGGCAACTGCCAACAGTGTTCAGTGTTCTAAAAAAAAAAAATGAGTATGTATGAAGTAAAGTAATAAAACAAAATTATATTACATTGTTAATTTGGGTGAACATTCGATTATGAGCGATCCCCTGAGTATTGGAAGATGACGATCTATATTATCATCGTCTTCGTCTCGGGAACTAGATTGTCAACTTCCAATACCTCGGGGAGCTAACATCGACTATAGTCACCTTCCAGTCTTGTTTATTAATTTGTATTGATTGCCCCTTTTCAATTTGAAGTTTATGAGAAGGCCTACGTTCGGTAACGACTCACACAAGAATTAATGGAAAGTAACACATATTTAGTGGTTAGAAGTAGGCGTACATCATCTTTCGATTAAAGCACTGTTAGGATAGTTTCATTCGAAGTAGACCATAATTATGTGCTTATGGAAAAATTTAGCTTTTATTTACAACTTCTACGTATTTTCGGCTATATCTCAAAAACGTGACCACACTTCAAATGACAGGTTATTAGTTTATTGTATAATGGTTTAAGGGTCTATGTACTTTTTGTATGACAAAAAAACACATTGTCCACTGAGTTACATTAAACTTACACAGTTTGAAGATAATGATAGTAGAACTGGACTGACACACCTCTTGGTGACAGTGCAGGCACTTTTGTCAGTCCTGGCAAACCTGAATTGTTGATGTCTTTTTGTTGTCCTCAGTCGTGTAGTACTTTGTCTTCTCTTTTACTGCCTGTCCTCCTTTTTTATATCTTGATGTATCTCCCTTTTTAATGTTTTCCAATCCAGATGTATATATTTATATAGGCCTATTTAATGTTTTTAAGAGCTTCATCCTTTACGTATAACATTTGTGTATGTTTGTATTTTTATGTGAATTGCCGAATAAATAATAATAATAATAATAATAAAAAAAAAAAAAAAAAAAAAGCTTCCCTGAAAGTATTACTTGCTGAGGTGCTGCAGTTTTTGAGAAATGAGTAAAACAATGTCATGAAAATCATTTTCGTCTCAGTGATCATGAGACAAAAATTATTTTAGCATGTAAAAACGTCTTTTCAAGCCATTGTTTTACTCATTTCTCAAGGGCTACAGCAACTCAGCAACTACTATTTTAAGGTGTGTCTTCTATTATCATTATCTTCAAACGGTGTAAGTTTAATGTAAATCTGTAGACATGTGTTTTGTTTAACAAAAAGTACCCCAAAACACACGCTTCCATAAACCAAAGGCAAATGGCCTACTTTCCCTAAAAGATTTTATTTTATTTTTATATAGACCGTCAATTTATATCCAAACTCTTAGCAAATAGTGGGCGTTAGCTGATGAAAGATGACATATCACTTTTCAAGATGTAGCCAAATCTTCCCGAAATAAATCATATCATCGGGATGACGTCATCTTTACGTTTATAACGTCATCATCCTGCAGTAAATTATCTCAGGATCCTCCGAAGTAACGTTAATTTTTGAGAAAGAATTAATTTCTCACTGAAATATTTAAATTGAATTCGAAACCTCAACTGCGGTCTCGATTCAAGCATCTTATGAAAACACAGTTTGTGCAACATGGGTGTTTTTCTCAATTATTCTCTCGCAACTTCGCAAGCAATATTGAGCTCAAATTTGCACGTTTTTTTAAGACTGGTCTTTGACGATACCAAAGGTGTCGGTGCCTTTAAGCTAAAATAATGCTAAAAGCACAGCAAAAAATAATGCTCAGCAGAATGATGTTATCAGCCAAACTATACCACGTCACTAGATTTGTGTCATCTGTACTCGTGCCCTTGTCCGCTTAGCAGATTGCTAAGCAATGTGTTCTGCTTAAGTATAGCGCTATGAAATTAGGAGTCAGTGACCATGGCCCAGAGTCGGTGAATCATGAGGCCCATAAGCACAAAATAACTATATAAAATATGTTGTTTGAAAGTTTTTCTTAACAGAAACAGGTCACCTTTTCAAGGCAGTGGACACTATTGGTAATTACTCAAATTAATTTTTTATCATAAAACCTTTCTTGATTACGAGTAAAGTGGAGATGGTTGATATTATAAAATATTGTAAGAAACACCACCCTCTGAATATTGACGTAGTTCTCGAGACATAAGTATTGTCCACGAATTAAATTGGATTTCAAGACCTCAGATTTAAAACTTGAGGTCTCGAAATCAAGCATCTAAAAGCACACAACTTCGTGTGACCATGGTGCGACAAGGGTGTTTTTTCTTTCATTAGTATCTCGCAACTTCGAGGACCAATTATTGTTCTCTAATTTTCACAGGTTTGTTATTTTATGCATAATGTTGAGATACACCAACTGCGAAGACTAGTCTTTGAAAATTACCAATAGTCCACAGTGTCTTTAAAATGTCTTTAATTTGCGTTATTGTGATATGTGCCCACTCAATTTATGCTAAGCAAAATACATTTTCAGCCTATTTTCTGCTTTTACTAAGCAGCTGTAAGTGAAACTGGGCCCAATTTCATAGAGCTGCTAAGCACAATCATTTTCTTAGTATGAAATTTCTTCCTTGATAAAAACAGGATTACCAATCACGTTTCCATTTTGTTGCAAAATGCTTGTTACCCGGGTAATCAGCAGGTGTTTGCATATTCCAAAGTGTGGCAATTTGTTTGATAATCCTGTTTTTATATATCGAGGCAACAATTGGGCACAATAATTTGCTAAGGGTCCAATTTCATAGAGCTGCTAAGCACAAAAACTAGCTTAGCATGAAATTTCGTCCCCGATAAAAACGGAATTACCAACCAAATTTCCGTTTGTTGCATATTGCTTGTTACTAGTATTCAGCTGTTGTTTGCTTATCCTGAAAATCACGTGGAAATTTGGTTTGTAATCCTGCTTTTATCAAGTAAGAAAGTTCATGCTTAGCAAATTTTTGTGCTTAGCAGCTCTATGAAATTGGACCCCTATCTGGTCGCGTTCCTACCTAACTTAATTCTGAGGTCTAGACCCATTGATCAGTGTCGAGAACTCAATCATCAAGTTCATCGTTTACGCCGTGTTCTGTTTAACCTCGGCGTCCCTATTATGGATGAGAAAGCCACTGGTTTATTTTGAAAAGAAGTAAACAACGTTATGGGTATAAACAAACACACACGGGGAATAATCCGTTTCTAGGTTTCATATAGTTTGGTTGAGATGATCAGGTCTGCCGAGACTTTAAAGGCACTGGCTTTCACAGAGAGTTAAGACTGGTCTTATCTCGAGTTAGGACGAGCACTGCAGGTAGAACTTAAATGGGACGAGTTTCTGGTCCTAACTTTTAGGACGCTAGCCTAAGTTTTTAATATCTCCTAGGACAAAAGTCCTAAGTTAGTCCTGACTCTTTGTGAAATCTCAAAATGATATTTGGGGATTTATAAAAGCGAGCTATTTAGAGCAGCTGTTGATAATAAAAACATTGTGATTTGGAGTAACGTATGAGAAAGAGGTAATTTTCTCACTCATTTAAATCTGAAAATAAATTCAGGCCTCCAAGTCTCGACACTCATCTTAACGCACACAGGGTATTGTGCACCAACAAAATTAATGTGTTGGTTTTTTTCTTGCAAGAGGACCATTAAAGGAACACGGTGCCTTGGATCGGCCGAGTTGGTCTTTGAAAAGCGTTTGTAACCGTTTTTTATAAAATGCATATATGGGTAGAAAGATGTTGTAAAAGTAGAATATAATGATCCACACAAACATGCCTCGAAATTGCACGGTTTTCCTTCTACCTCGTCGATTAACACGGTCGGCCATTTATGGGAGTCAAATTTGTGACTCCCATAAATGGCCGACCGTGTTATTTCGCAGAGTAAAAGGAAAACCACACAATTTCGAGGCAAACTTGTGTGAACCATTGTATTCTACTTTTACAACATCTTTCCAACCATATGTATTTAAAAAAAAACTGTCACAAACGCTTTTTGTAGACCAACTAGTCCGATCCAAGGCAACGTGTTCTTTTAAACACAGTGTATATTATTAGTTGATATGTTTTGCAAAGATGTTGAGATACACTAAGAGATACCCTAATAGGCCAAATTTCATAAAGCTGCTTCAGCATAAAATAATTGCTTGAAATATCTGTCTGCTAAGCAGAAATCAGCAGGATATCCATCCACAATAGTACGTGTGACATAAATATGGTTGTTTGTGGTTGGTAACTTTATTTTAGTAAGCATTAATAAAATTGTGCTTTGCATTGACTTTGTTCTGATAGGGAACTAACTCTGAGTCTTAACATCATAGGCCTACCGAACGTTTACAGTGCCTTTAAGTCAATTTGTCACCATTCCGTCCTCACGATACACGCAAGCAGTGAGTAAAACGGTTTAATCAATAAAGATAATACACAACCTGTTGGAAGATGAAAACAGTGCACAGTGTTTGAGTCGAGACTAGTTATTTTTATCTGAAGAAAGTTAAATAATTGTGGAAAAGGTCTGAAAGTTGTGAAGTTGGTGCCAATTTCAATCATCGGAAACTTTCAAATGAAAACTGTTGTGTACGTCACTTGAATCAATGTTGATTAAACTTCCGGTGGATGTTTTTTAAGGCAGCATTCACTTTCGAAGAAATGTGTGTCACTTGAATCAATGTTGATTAAACTTCCGGATCGGTGTTTTGAAAAGGCGCTAAACATTCACAAACACTCAATATAAACATTATTGTTAGTCGTCTTTTTTTTTGTTTTTCGCCGATTTCTTGGCTCTGTTTTTTATTTAGAAAATGTTTAAAGGCAGTGGACACTATTGGTAATAACTCAAAAATAATTATTAACATAAAACTTTACTTGGTAATGAGTAATGGGGAGGGGTTGATGGTATAAAACATTGTGAGAAACGGCTCCCTCTGAAGTGACATAGTTTTCGAGAAAGAAGTATTTTTCCACAAATTTGATTTCGATACCTCAAGTTTAGAATTTGAGGTCTCGAAATCAACCATCTAAAAGCACACAACTTCGTGTGACAAGGGTGTTTTTTCTTTCATTATTATCTCGCAACTTCGACCACCGCTTGAGCTCAAATTTCACAGGTTTCGTGCTATTTTATGTATATGTTGAGATACACCAAGTGAGAAGACTGGTCTTTGACATTTACCAATAGTGTCCAGTGTCATTAACTGCGAAGTTGGGGGCTTGTTTTCGGAATCGGTTCGTTTAAAAAGGTGCCACGCTTTTGGTATTGCTGAAAATCTGGAGCAATTTTGCATAGGCCCTAAACTTAAAACTTAATTATCTGCAACTATTATCCAAAACAAATTCCGCCACAGGGCCTATCCCCCGGACACATGTTTTTGTAAGAGGTGTAGGCCTAATTCCATCATAGTCGATAAATGAACATCAAAAACAAATTGTTGACTAATTAGCAACATAATGAAAACCCTTTTTTCTCAAAACTTTCGAACATGTGTGCTTGTCTTTCTTCATTACACACACAGGTACAGTGTGAGGTAAACAGCGCCCTCTTTTGTTTGACCTTGCTCTTTGGTTTGGCGTTCCGGGATTTGACCTAACATGAAAACAACACATGGACTCGACGACTTCCCGTCAAAACGCAAACTCATCAAATTGCGTTCTCTGACCAAATTTGGTTATTTGGAGATCCGCTTTGTGTGCGTCTTTGGTAATGAATGGACATGGAAAGTATGACCGATAAACATCACATTTCAGGCACGAACGAGTGACAGAATTTGTGACTTTCAGACTAGGTTGGAGAGTAAGATTTTGTTGTTTGCTGCAGTTCAACTTTGTTTGCAAGTCAAGTGAGTGTCAAGTGAAGTTTCGATTTGTGCACACAGTAAGTAGACTGTAGAGTAGTCAGTACCGCTGATCACAATTGCCATGTTGCCGGTTATCTTTAAAAGTGTCTTTTTATTAAATGGTGGGATAGATAATTTGTATTGATCCAATGATTAGTTTCAATGATTAACAGGGCTCTATTTCATAATTTAAGCAGGCAATTTAGGCTGAGCAAATTTCTTTGCAAAGTAAGTAAGACGTCGTCAAACTCAAAAAGCAGCACTTCAGCTCTACACATTTGACTTTGGTACTTCCATTGCGTTCAGTACTTTTACAGTAAGTTTTTTGTGTGAATATGGATGTGCGTTTATAAGGCTTTATTATGCAGAGCCCGAATCTACGTATACAGATTCAGGTAAAGTATTTTAAGACAAAAAATACTTTTTGTGCTTGCTAAGTTTTTGTGCTTGCTATTATTAATTAGTATGATCATTTATTAATATAAGCTTTTATGAAATTTAGCCCTGATCATACTCCAAGTCCTTTAAAAAAAAATTTGTTTTTTATGCAAGTCGCCTGACACACAAGGCGAGGACTACAATTAGTGTTTCCAGCTACTCCTAGGGCTGAAACAGGGTTACCCTTTCACATTCCATATGGATGTAGGCTCGGGTATCTTCAATTCGAAGCCTGGCTGGTAAAGCAGAAAGCACTACCTCCCCAATTTTTATGTAGCAAGTGTCATGACCGGGATCCGAACCCACACCCTGCTGATCAAACACCAGTGCTTGAATCCGGTGCTCTTAACCGCTCGGCCAGAAAGCACTACCTCCCCCATTTTTATGTAGCAAGTGTCATGACCGGGGTCCGAACCCACACCCTGCTGATCAAGCACAAGTGCTTGAATCCGGTGCTCTTAAACGCTCGGCCATGACACTGCCAAGAAATAGAATGGTGTGACGGTGAAAGGCTCCTTGCACAATCGATTAATGAAGGAACCAGAACAAACCTCAATTCTAGCTTATTATAGGCCTACTAGAACTGATGTTTTTTCTGATAGGAACTTAGTTAAGTGCTGATCTTGGACTTGACAGGAACAGTTGTGGCAAAGCTGTTAAGAGCACCGAATTCAAGCTCTGGTGTTTCTGATCAGCAGAGTGTGTGGGTTCGAATCCCGGTCGTGACACTTAGTGTCCTTTTGAAGCAAGACACATAACCATTGCTTCGCCTTTCGGATGGGGCGTAAACCTGGTGGTCACATGTGTTGTGTAACGCATGTAAAAGAACCCAGTGCACTTATCGGAAAGAGAAGGGGTTTGCCCCGGTGTTCCTGGCTGTGGCTGCTGAATGCGCAGTAGCACCTTGAAAATCCTTGTTTAAAGGCACTACATGTTTGGATCTCAGAATTCATCACTACAACCGACCGTATTGAATATAACGTCAACGTTCAAATATCTGACCTACAACATGGTGTCTGTGTGCGTGTGCGTGTGTGTGCGTGCATGAGCCATGGAAATAAAACCGTGAATGTTGCGTGCTGCGTGCTTCATTGATGTATGGGTTTGGACGCGCGTGCAATTAGCCCTACAAAATGGCGACTTTCATAGCAAATACGGTCTATAACCTATCTTTCTGAAAGTTTGTATAATAACTCAGCGCCTTCAGTACCTTGGTAGATACATGTGCTATACATGAGGGTAAGACTTCAGTATTGTTTTTTATTTTAAACAATCACCATGCCTATTGAAGTTTGTTTCTATTTTCTTTTTTATTGGTCGGGATATCATAGTAAACCAGAGTGTCTCATATTTTTATACACAGGAAGCTCTACAGTCTCTGATTGCTTCACATCCTCTTTCGAAGGTTTACACAACCGCCATACCAGCTCAACATCCTCATGCGAAAGTATAACCGTCCTACCAGCTTTCTACCAGTTGCTCTCATTCCACTCAGTGATTTTGATGCATGGGCTGCTGTTCTTCATTATCAAACTGCAGTCTGCATAGCGTAGCAATGACCAAAACAGTCAGTCAGTTTGCTGAAGATGTAGTTCATTTCAGCTCTCAATATGGGACAGACGGGAATGTCTCATATGTCGTGCCTAACCTGGCTGGACCATCCACCATCTACCCAAATTATGAAGATGTGACGGCTGCTTGTGTTTTTGTGAGTAATATTCTATAAATTAAGCCATAATATAAACAAAAATACCAGTTGATCGTCCGGATTTTTCAAAAAAGAGGAGGATGAGGGCCTTACTATTTACTATATATACTAATTTTATTTCAAGATGGCCACTAAGTATTTCAAATAAAACAGGCAACCAATTCTTTAGTTTGAACCCATTGCAAACTTATTTTATGCCTACCTATTTGTTGCATGAGGATCTGTGTTAACACTATTAGTCTGTATTTTAGTACTAACCATGTTAACAGGGTCAGATTGCAAAAAGATTTGCTGGTATGTTTTTTGAAACAGACAGTTACACATGTTCGAGAGCATCACGTTAGATTCAGAAAAAAAGCTCCTAGGCCAGTCCTTTTGAAAAGATGGAGTAAAAAAATAAAATAAAGGGTTTTTTTTTTTTCCACAAAAGTCGAAAAAATAACAAATAGTAAAAAAAAAGGATGCGGCCCCAAAAAAGGATGCGGGCGGTGACGATCAACTTGTTTTTTTTTATTTGGCCTGACATGTATCAAAACCACCCCCAAGGGAAACTGACTTGGTAAATTGTTAATGATTTGGGGTTGCAGTGGTAGCAAATTCCACAGACGAGGAGCAGCTGTAGCAAGAGCCCTGCCCCCCCCCCCCAACTTCTATAGGAACGCGGCTCATAAAGTTTTGGGGTTTTAAATGATCGCAGACCAGGACGAGTGACATAGGGAAAATGAACGAGGCAAAAAATGTAGCCTAAGAGGGGTTAAGCCATTGAGGGCATGATAAGTTAAGGGAAGGATTTTGTTACATAATGTATGTATTTGCCTCCAAACAGGAAGCTAGGTGAAGAAATAATAATAATAACAATAATATTGAGTTTTTAGGTATATAAAAAATTGCACTTTTTCACTCCCGAACGAGGTGTCTCAAAGCGCTTCAAATTATTACCCCCGGTCACTGGGCACTAATTCACTCCTATAACCATCCAGCTCCCTGGGGAGTATACAGCCTCGTGCAACAAATGCACTACTCGGCTAAATCAATCACAAGAACCATCTCTGCCCTCACAGGTACCCATTTTAGCCCTGGGTGGAGAGAAGCAATAATAGTTAAGTGTCTTGCTCAGGGACCCAAGTGTCACAACCGGGAAAATCACAAATAGGCCTAGATTGTAATCCTTTTAAAATCAGAAGTTAGCTTGGCAGGATTTTAACCAACAGCCTTGTGAAAGCAAGTCTTGCAGTCAAACCACTTGACCACAGTGACAAATTATTTCCGGTGTTGTAATTATTTTTTTGTTTCCAGAGGACCTACGGATCATGGTGGCAGCAGGCTCCTTCCGCACCGTGCCCGATCGGTCGTTTCCACAAGAAGACATTTCTCGGTCAAGATTTTGTAGGTAAACCGCCATCTTTGTCTTGTTCCTTGTTAGTGCATTTGCAATTGTGATAAACATCATGGAATAAGACGCCAGACTATTTATTCCTTATAGCCTCAGGCCATGTCTAAATCAGCAATGACTTTGGCCTTTTTAAAAATTTGAATGATGAGGTTTTTTTTATGAGAGATCCCCTTAGACCACAAGGCCGGACAGCCACTGCAAGGTGAGGGCTACACTTAAAGACACTGGACACTATTGGTAGTTGTCAAAGACTAGTCTTCACAGTTTCCACTTTTACTTTGCATATTAAACAGCTACCTGAGCGGAATGTTTTCAACAGAAATGGTATTCTTACTTGTTTATAATGCACTTGTTCACCATTTTAATGTAATTTTGATATGTGTACACTTCTGAACTTTTCGTAATTATCGAGTAAAAAATCAGGCCCCTACCTAAAGGTTTTTTGAAAAACTAAAAACACTTCTGCCGTTGAGAGCGGCGTCAAAGGACAATGCCGCTGACGTCATTTGTGGGAGTTTGCTTTGTTATACATCCACGCTGCAACAAAGCGGCTTTATCTACTTATGACGTTTTGAGAGTGATTACGTAACGGGGCTTTTCGCAAATCTCGCAGAAAAGCTCTGGACAAGGGCATACAAAATGATTGTTTTTTTACACAATTGAAGCCTATTTATAATCATATGACTCGATTTCCTTGTTCATCGAAAACATTTTAAGTGGAATTCAGCAAAGTTCACGACTTGACATTTTCGTTCAATCAGGTCTTTAAATCATTCTTAAATTGTTGACTAAAAAGTGACCCTTGAACTTTGTCATTACATGTACATACATTTGTACACCGCTGTACACACATGTACAGTAGTTTAAAAAGCATCCTCTTAAAGGCAGTGGACACTATTGGTAATTACTCAAAATAATTTTAGCATAAAATCTTTCTTGGTGCCGAGTAATGGGGAGAGGTTGATGGTATAAAACATTGTGAGAAACGGCTCCCTCTGAAGGGCCATAGTTTTCGAGAAAGAAGTAACTTTCTACGAATTTGATTTCGAGGACTCAGATTTAGAACTTGAGGTCTCGAAATCAACCATCTTAATGCACACAACTTCGTGTGACATACATGTACCGTGTAAAATACCCTGGTTAAATTCAAACTACTGTTCTCTTAAAGACACTGGACACTATTGGTAATTGTCAAAGACAGGTTTTCTCACTTAGTGTATCTCAACATATGCATAAAATAACAAACCTGTGAAAAATTGAGCTCAATCGGTCCTCGAAGTTGCGAGATATTAATGAAGGAAAAAAACACCCTTGTCTAACCATGGTCACACGAAGTTGTGTGCTTTCAGATGCTTGATTTCGAGGCCTCAAATTCCGAAATCAAATTCATGGACAATTACTTCTTTCTGGAAAACTACGTCACTTCAGAGGGAGCTGTTTCTCACATTGTTTTATACTATCTACCTCTCCCCATTACTCGTAATCTAGTAAAAAGAAAGGTTTTATGACAAACATTATTTTGAGTAATTACCAATAGTGTCCACTGCCTTTAACCATGGAGGAAGGAAGAGAAGGAGCTCGAATGACTTCAAAAGTCGAACCTGTGGTACCGCGCTCATGTTCACCGACATACCTGATACAGACAATGGGCGACCTCGCGCAGGTGAGTTTGCGCGTGCGCACTTGGTTCTTCACTTAACCATGGTGTCGTATATCATATGGATATAATACAGAAAAAACTTTTTTGAGACCTGATAAAAATTGTGTACACTTGTGCTCACCAAATTGAAAAACACAATTGAATACCAACCACCCTCGTGTGCTAATGCCCAAATTTTAAACCACCGCTCTTGTCCGGAAAGTCACAAAAAATGTAAAAATATGCCATGATGTTTCAGTGAAACACCACAAACGGTAAATGAAAACGTGTATATTCACAATTCTTATCTCCAATGATTCAACTTTACACGAAGGCAACGGTGCAGGGCGGCGGTACCGCACGTTCTGTACAAAGAGATCTAATCCTGCTCATTAATTGGCCGTCCAGCTGGAGGTCTCCTATCTTTTTCCACTGGTCAGACAGGGGCATTGTCAGGGTATTCTTTTGTTACTCTGTGGTTTTGCGGGTCGTTCGAGCTCCTTCTCTTCCTTCCTCCATGCTTTAACCATGTTAACTGATTTTGGCTGTCAACCCAAACCAACTGTCATCAGGGGCACGCTGCCACCTACTCCTGGGGCTGAAACAGGGTTACACCCTTCGCAGTCCATAGGCCTAGGGCGCATGGATGGATATCAGTCACAAGGGGCCTGGCTGGTTAAGCAGAATGCATATTGACAAACCTTCCCAACTGTTTTTGAAGCATCAGTCACAAGGGGCCTGGCTGGTTAAGCAGAATGCATATTGGCAAACCTTCCCAACTGTTTTTGAAGCAACTATGGTTAACTGTGCCTTGCCCAAGGGCACAATGTCTTCACTGGGATTCTAACCCACACTGCTGATGAGAACCTTGGAGCTTGGGCTTGGTGAACTCGTCACATCACGTCACAAATATGAATGCAATGACAAACCTTGTATTTTTAAAAGGTGCAAATATTTTCCTGGAGGATTGGTATTGGTTCATACCAACTTTGAACTTTTGAACTTACACTTTGTATGAATCTTTTGTTTTTCCTAGTAATTTACAATTTGCAGTATGTACCTGCTGCTAAAACATAGGATTCGAACTCCCTCAAGCCACCGGGCAACCTCGGTGGTCTAGTTGGTATGACACTGCTCTAGAATTGCAAAGGTTGAAGGTTCGAATCCCAACCGAGTAATATGCTGTAAAAGTACTGGAAAGTACTGAGTATTCAGTGCTATGGATTACAAATCCCTGTATATGGGTAAAACAAAAATGTATATTCCTTATCCTTGATGCAAATTTAACGTATTATTACCAATTGCTTTTGTCTTGAACTCAGATCTGTTGTATGCTGAGAAGGTCTACCCTACAGAAGTACGCATTTATGAGACCTACCATCCCGGAGCAGTTGTTCAAATCTTTGCATGTGAGCTCTATATGAACCAGAACGGTCAAATGGTCAACCACGATGTCAGGTAGGGTCAATCGCTTCCCGAATCCTGTTGTGACAAAACTGTTTAAAGGGACACGTTGCCTTGGATCAGTCGAGTTGGTCCATGAAAAGCATTTGAAACCATTTGTTATGAAACCGATATGGTTAGAGAGATGTTATAAAAGTAGAATATTTAAACGATCCACACAAACATGCCTCGAATTTGCGTGGTTTACCTTTTACTTTGCGAACTACATGTAACACGTTCAGCCGTTTTCTAGAGTCTGCTTGGCTAAAACTCGACTCCACAAAATGGCGTGACGTTTTACTTCACGACGCATAAGAAAAACCGTGCAATTTTGAGACATGTTTTTTGGGGATTGTTATATATTCTAATTTTAAAACACCTGATCCAAGGCTGTGTGTCCCTTTAAATATTTGCAGTACTCCCTGCTAACGCCACGGATTCGAACTGCCTCTAACAGGTTAGCTTAGTAGCCTACTGGTAAGACATTTGTTCTAGCAATGCAATGGTTGTGGGTTCGAATCCCACCTGAGTGACTTTCCTGTGATTTTGTTCACTTAACTCGGGAGGGTACCGAGTCTACAGTGATTTATACACATTGGTGTCAGGGTAAAAGAATTTATAATCTTTGCGATGCAAACTAAGATCTATTTAATCAGTGCTTACTAATATTCGAACCACCTCTTGCCACTAGGATAGTTCGGTGGTCTGGTGGTAAGACATCTGCTCTAGCAATGCAAGGGTCGTAGTAACTCGTCCTAAATGAGGATGTGTTCAATGCCTCCTATTTTTTATTTTTTATTTTCCAAGTCGCTTGACACACAAGGCCTGAAGGCCACTTCAAGGTGTGGGCTACAATTATTTTTTCCAGAGGCCATTGCCACCTACTCCTAGGGCTGAAACAGGGTTACCCCTTTCACAGTCCATACAAATGTAGGCGTGGGTATCTTCAATTCGAAGCCTAGCCGGTAGAGCAGAAAGCACTACCTCCCCAATTTTACGTAGCAAGTGTCACGACCGGTATCCTAAGCCACACCCTGCTGTTCAAACACCAGTGCTTGAATCCAGTGCTCTTAACCGCTCGGCTATGACACTGCCACAAATAAATAATCTTGGCTAATAATATTTCTTTAATCTGTATTTGTCCCTGATCCAAAATAGTACATTTACCAGGCTTGAACTTTGACATTGTACAGGTGGCAGTTGCTATGGTCCGGGGAACCGCAACTCTCTTCAGATGCTAGGATCTTCTCTCCTCCTCTCAAGAAAGTCAAGTTTGCGGCCAAGTAAGTTTGCAGTTAATTTCCTTATCTACAATGTATATACCCTTTACCATTGGTGTTGGTTGACTGTTGCCCTTTTGAAGGTGAAGTAATTTAATTCTCATCCCAAACACGCCAAATGTTTTAGAGGAAAACTAGCACCCGTTTCAGACAGGCGTGCCATAGTCGCGCCAATTCAAAGATAAGGAGCAACTCCAGGTCGACCCAAATAAATATGGTTTCAGACAGGGGAACATAACAGGAACATATCATTTTAAATTGGCTCTGCTCATTTACAAGATCAACTCCTGAAACCAAGGCGCTTCAGAGTCGTTCCAAACGACTGCAGTAGTCAATCTTTTTTACTTTTAGCGCGTCCAGTTGCTCCTAACTGTTTCAGACATCAGACTTCTCATGTACTTAATTCAGAATTTTGGTTCTGCGTGACTCTTTAGCACCTGTCTGCTCACAAAGTTTCATGAACAAGTTAGCTTTGTGTTGAGCAATTGCAATACAATGTTAACATACGTACAACATTGGAACATTGCATATATTATAGACATGACCTTTGCTTTGACCTCCTTATGTTTATGCAAGTAGGTCAAATCTTGTGGCCATTTGCGGCCGCAATGGTCACTGTGGGACAAGCTGCTTGTGGCCGCAATGGTATCTAAAGGTTTAAACTGGCCAGTAAATTTAATACCTTGTCCAGCATTTATATCCAGGATGCTGCACAACCATAATCCATCATTCGGCATAGACTTGTTCGTGGCCGCCTCATCCTCAGATTGTAATGGGGGCACACTCGTGGAGTCGCCGCCATCACCTGGTGTCTTTCAATCGCTGCTCGTCTCAGTTCTTTGACGCTTCTTTCACTCCACTTTGTGACGTTGTCTATCCAGCGCAGCTTAGGGCGGCCTCTGCCTCAAATTGCACCTGCAGGCAGACCATCTATAGCTGCGCTGGGTAGGCCTCCCCGTCTCATCACATGAGCGCACCATTTCACCTCCACTCTAACACCTCGTCACTCAAAAGATTCCACCCTCCACCGATCAGTTCAGCCCACAAACACTTGACAAATGGAAGTTAACTCTGATATCAGAGTTCACTTCCATTTGTATGAAATGCACTGGTGATGTTCACACTTCGCAGTCCATATAGATCAGTCATAAGGGGCCTGCCGTCGATTTCACCAAACTCTTCCTAACTTAGGATTAATCTTAGGACTTAGGACGAGTTGAGTTCCGCATCAAATATGTAGGAAGCATTGAACCCATCCTAAGTTAGGACGGGGTTACTCGTCCTGACTCGAGTTAGGATTAATCCTAGAGTTTTGTGAAATCGGCTGCTAGCTGGTTAAGCAGAATGCACTCTTTTTGAAACAACTACATGTATGGGTTGAAAGTGCCTTGCCCAAGGGCACAACGTCTTGACTGGGATTCTAACCCACACTGCTGATGAGAACACAGGAGCTTGGGTTTGGTGAACGAGACCACTCGTATGATATGCACCGGTGATGTTCACACTCATGTTTGGACGCAAACAATTATTTTGAGTAAGTACCAAAAGTTTACAGTGCCTTTGACCATTTAGGAAAAAAATGGTTAGTGAACAACTCTAGCATTATTTTAATTTTGTGTTTCCTCTCATTTTGTAGCTTGATCCGCTTAGTCTTCCATCATCTACATTTGAATTACTACACAGAACTTGACGCAGTGGAATTGGTTGGTACCGTCTCTGAACACGATGATGGAACTGGTAAGCCATGACTCCAGAGACGAGATTAAAAGAAGAATATATTTCACTTTGTTTTAGCCTGCCTCATTCACTAATAAATTACTTTTCCCGCTCTTCCAACTCTGATATAGACCATGTGAACCTTGTTTACAATAAGTGTGACCTTGTACATTCTTTGAGTATTCTGGCAGGCAAGATACTACACTGGTCCTATGGGAAAGTTTACATTTTGTGTCATAATTTCCACATAAAACCAAGAGTTATTAAAGTAAAAGCTGGACAAGTTTTGAGATGTGCCTCCTTTTATCATATCAAAAGTTGATATAAATTAGACAGTGCAATCTTCATAAAATAAAAGATTTTATGTTTTCTTCCATTGAGCTGTGTACAAATCATGCCTGCAGGAAGTCCAGGCTCTGTGGCTCTTTTGTAAACATGTGATGTCACAGGTAACATCGTCTATTGTTCTTTGTGTTTCCATCTTCCTGTGGTAAAAGGCACTGGACACAATTGTTTATTACTCAAAATAATTGTTAGAATGAAAACTTACCTGGTAACGAGCATTGGAGAGCTTTTGATAGTGTAAAACATTGTGAGAAACAGCTCCCTCTGAAGTAACATATTTCGAGAAAGAAGGTTTTTTCCACTAAAATATTTTAATTGGATTTTTAGACCTCAGAATTAGAATTTTGAGGTCCTGAAATCAAGCATCTGAAAGCACACAACTTCATGTAACAAGATTTGTTTTCTTCCATTAATAACTGGCAACTTTGATGACCAGTTGAGCTCAATTTTTCACAGGTTTGTAATATTTTATGCATACATGTTGAGATACACCACGTGAGAAGACTGGTCTTTGACAATTACCAATAGTGTCAAGTGTCTTTAAAGTAAAGGTTTGCTGTCACACCATGTAATGATAATCTCTAAACGAGTGCTGTCACACCATGTAATGATAATCTCTAAACGAGTGCTGTCACACCATGTAATGATAATCTCTAAACGAGTGCTGTCACACCATGTAATGATAATCTCTAAACGAGTGCTGTCACACCATGTAATGATAATCTCTAAACGAGTGCTGTCACACCATGTAATGATAATCTCTAAACGAGTTGGGACGGTTCTGAAAGGAACAGTTAGTTTCAACTCTGTGTGTTGGAGTGTTGAATACAGAGGTTCCGTCGGTTGACTAGGCTTCCAAATGAGTCGTTTCAGTGAGTGCGTCACTGCGCATGTAATGATAATCTCTAAACGAGTTGGGACGGTTCTGAAAGTAACGGCTAGTTTCAACTCTGTGTGTTGGAGTGTTGAATACAGAGGTTCCGTCGGTTGACTAGGCTTCCAAATGAGTCGTTCCAGTGAGTGCGTCACTGCACATGTTTCTTGCTGGTCACTAGTCGACTAAATGTGCACACCCGAACTTGCTCAAGGTTGAAAGGCATGGAAAGAAGCCGCTAAGGCTGATTCAGAAGTGGCGGCTATAACTTTGGGTACAACTGTTGCTTATAATGGCATCTTATACTCTAATGCACGATGACACAGAAATCTAGCTGTAGCCCTACATGTACCATGTACATGTACATGTACATGTACATGTACATGTACATGTACATGTACATGTACATGGCCTAAGTATTTTTTATTCTAAAGATGATACTATACTATACTATACTACAAAGGCATTTATAAAGCGCTCTTACGAAAAATGTATCACAGTGCTTTACACAGAAAGAAAGAAAAAACAAGATAAACATACAACAAAATTAAGAGTCATATAAATAGGTTTTGAGAGCTTTTCTGAAGGCTGCTAGTAAAGATGAATGGCGTATATTGTAGGGTAGTCGGTTCCACAAAGTAGGCCCTGCAGCAGAGAAACCCCGGTCACCAGATGAAGTGCGAGAATGGGGGATGATCAGAACTCTGTTATCTTTGGCAGATCGCAGTCCTTCTCTAGTTGGAACATACGGATTAATGAGTTCTTTGAGATATAGCGGAGCATCTGTGTCGGTGATACATTTAAAAGCAATTGTGAGAAGTTTGAACTGGATGCGTTTTGAAATACAGAGCCAATGAAGTTCACGGATAAGTGGAGAGATGTGGTCATATTTCTTGGCCTGGAAAATGAGCTTTGCAGCCCAGTTTTGTAGACGTTGAAGCCGTTTAGTGTCTTTGGAGGAGAGACCCGCAAGCAGAGAGTTGGCGTAGTCGATCTTCCCATCAAGGCAACTTGGCTAACTCACAAGATGGCAACAGCTAATTTCTGTCATACAAACATTGGTTTAAAGCCATTATACACTTTCGAAACAGAACAAGGAAAAAAAAAAGTTCACAGATTTACAAATAACTTACAGGGTTTACAGAAGGTAATGGTGAAAGGCTTCCCTTAAAATATTATTCCAAGAGATGCATTACTTTTTGAGAAAACATTGAAACAATTTTCAATTCTCGATAGCGAGAATTAAGGATTTTTTAAAACACATGTCATGACACGGCGAATCGTGTGGAAACAAGGGTGGGTTTTTCCCATTATATTCTCCCAACTCCGATGTCCGATTTAGCATACATTTTCACAGGTTTGTTATTTTTTATATAAGTTGTGATACACGAAGTATGGGCCTTTGGACAATATTGTTTACCGAAGGTGTCCAATGGCTTTAACGTCTGTGATTATGAATTGCACAAATCAAGAAGTTGTGATTTAGCAACTAGACGACAATACTTTATTGTAGTCATTGCAAAATCAGCAGCTAGTTAGCTCAGGGGATTCAAACTCACAATCTTGGTAATTGCAAATCCAGCAGTTTAACCACTGGACTACGGTGACATGACCACACATTACACAACTTGTTAGTCTCTTAAAGCCATTATACACTTTCGGTAAACAGTATTCTCCAAGTCCCACACTTCGTGTATCACAACTTATATATAAAATAACAATCCTGTGGAAATTTAGGCTAAAGTAACGGGAAAACCCACTCCTGTTTTCGCGCGTTTCGCCGTGTCATGACATGTGTTTATAACAAATCCAAAGTTCTCGCTAACGAGAATTTATATTGTTTTACCGTTTTCTCAAAAAGTAAAGCATTTCATGGAATAATATTTCAAGAGAAGTCTTTAACCATTACCTTCTTTAAACCCTGTAAATTATTTGTAAATCTGTGAACTTTTTTTTTTTTCTGTACCGAAAGGGTCCAATGGCTTTAATTGTCATGATTTGTCATTCTTTTTGCAGATCTTGACGCCGTTTACGCCTCCCACCTTCAAGCATTATCAATTAGCCCACAAGACGGTACTGATGTAGAAGTCTTATCAGCAGGTATTACGACAGATAATGGCTACTTCGACTTGCTACCGGTAAGTGTCTCCCAACACTTGAGGGGAAATGACATCTTTGGTAGGCTGTATTTTTTTTTTTAGGTTGTGGATTTGTGGGGTGGGATTTAATAAGGGAATCAATGTGTGGTGAAGAGGTTTTCAACTAGTGGTTTAACCAAAACGAGGCTTGGTTCTTGATAATTTTACCGAGACGAAGTCGAGGTAAATTATCAAGAACCAGGCCTCGGCGGGTTTAAACCACAAGTTGAAAACCGATTCAACACACTTTGATTCCCATTTATAAATACCTTCTCGGTCAATAAAACATCAACACTTTTGGTCAAAAAGTAAAATAAATGCAAACATTATAATTGTTCAATGATTTCTTTCAACACAACACCCCTCCAGCTATGAAATGGTAAGGCCCTCCGTCGCCCTCCGGTAAACAACTCCTTATAAGGGAATGTTTTCAACGGAAATGGTATTTAAACTTCTTTATAATGCACTTGTTCACCATTTTAAAATGTAATTTTGGTTGGTGTACACTTCTGAATTTTTCGTAACTATCAAAGAAAATATCAGGCCCCAACCCAAAGGTTTTGAAAAACTAAAAACACTTCTGCCGTTGACGGTGCGCATCAAAGGACAATGCCGCTGACGTCAACTCTGGGAGCTTGCTTTGTTATGCCTCCATGCTACATCAAAGCGGCTTTACATATTGGAGCTCCCAGAGATGACGTTTTGAGAGTGATTACGTAACAGGGCTTTTCGCAAATCTCTCAGAAAAGCGCTGGATAAATTCAAAGAGATTGTTTTTTTACTCAATTGAAATCTACTTATAGTCATTTGACACGATTTCCTTATTCATTGAAAACATTTTAAGTGAAATTCAGCAAAGTTTACGACTTGACATTTTCGTTCAAGCAGGTCTTTAATCTACTGTTTCTTTGATCCCATTCCTAATCCTAGGGTGAGCTGATCCAGCTAATCTTTGGTGATCTAGAGCTTCCTGATCTATGCAGAGTGGCGGCCACTTGTAGATTATTCAAGAAGCACTGCTATGACCAGCTACTGTTCCTGGAGTTGGATTTGCAGCCTCGTTGGCACATGGTAAGAATATAAGTCTGGTACCTGGACTTACTTTGGGTTGCTTGTGGTTTCTGTCCCTGTCTGTGGACTCTGATAAAAATCTTTTCTGAAACAGCCTAAAATATAGTCTCCTGAAGATGACTAGAGCAAGCTAGCCGAAATGTTGAGACCATTTATAAACCTGTCCGCGGTAGTGAAGTTTGTAACGTTCCTCTATTAGCTAAGGTAGTAGTCCTAGCCAGTTTTCTACCAGGACAGTTCTTTCCAGAACTGAGAAATCTCCCGGAAAAACCTCCCAAATATCTTTTTGATTTTTGGGGTTGAACAAAGAATTGACTAGAGTGGGATTCGAACCAACGACCTCCGGATTAACATGCCGGAGGTCGTTGATTCGAATCCCACTCTAGTCAATTCTTTGCTCAACCCCAAAAATCATTTCAAAATTTACCCAGTCAGTTTCCCTTGTGGTTTATACAAATATCTTTTTGTAACACAAAATACAATGTCCACAGATTTACATTAAACTTATAACAACATTTGAAGATAAAGATAGTAGAAAGCTTGCTGAGGTGCAGTAGTTTTTGAGAAATGAGTAAAACAATGTAATGAAAAATATGTTTTACATGCTAAAAATAAATTCAACTCACTGAGACGAAAAATTATTTTTGTGACTGGTTTTACTCATTTCTCAAAAACTACAGCACCTTAGTACGTAATATTTGAAGGGAAGCTTTCTACCGTCTCTTCAAACTGTGGGAGTTTAATGTAAATCTGTGAATCTTTGTGTACTACAAAAAGTACCCAGACCAATTAAGCATGTTTTCTTCCTCAGTTCTGATTTTATACGCCCATGATAAGAATTTCACTTTTTACACCTTAGTTTTTGGAGTACATTTCTAACTAATCTATGACCTTACCTTTAAGCGTTTTTTCTTCTTTGCTGACAAAGAGCTGTATTGGTCGTCTGACCTCAGTTCTGATTTTATTTGCCCATGATAAGAATTTCACCTTTTACACTTATTTTATGGTGTACATGTATAACGGATCTATGACCTTACCTTTAAGTGTTTTTTTTTTCTCTTTTTGAAAAAGAGCTGTTTCGATTGTTCCAACCTCAGTTTTTATTTGTATTCACCCATTTTGAATACTCTACCTTTTTCACTAGGTCAATGTGCGTACATTGGAAGGTCTTAAAGGAAGATGTGAACATCTGCAGAAGCTGAGCCTGTCTTGGTGCGGTGACTGGGAGGCAATTACTCCTGAACCATTTTCAAGGTACAATAGCTCAGCTCTCAGCAGCTAAGACGCTGTGTGGCTACGAACCTGCAACTCGCCCTATCTTCTAGGGACTGTCTCTATTTTGGAGAACCCCAAAGTCAAAAATTGAGAAAGTCCCTAATTCTGAAAATCTTGTAATATTAAATGCACTGGGTGACGGACATGTGCGCTTATAAGAAGCCACAATTATTTTTAATATTATTATTATTATTAATTTAAAATTTGATATGAATTTGTTAACAAACAGTGTCCTTCATAATAACTTATGGCCATGAGCTTAAATTTCCGGATGCTACAAAAAATGAAAACTGGATGATGCTTCGAACAAAATGAGTGAAAACGTTTTTCTTCTCTTCTCACACAATGTGCAATCCTCAAAATAGCCTTGACCCAACCATGGAGGAAAGAAGAGAAGGAGCTCGGGCGACCCGCAAATCCGCAGAGTAACAAAAGAATACTCTGACAATGCCCCTGTCTGACTGGTAGAAAAAGATAGGAGACCTCCAGCTGGACGGCCGGTTAACAAGCAGGATTAGATCTCTTTGTACAGAACGTGCGGTACCGCCAGTCTGCGCCGTTGCCTCCATGTTAAAGTTGATTTATTGGAGACAAGAATTGTGAATATACATGTTTTCATTTACCGTTTGTGGTGTTTCACAGAAATATCATGGCATATTTTTACATTTGTTGTGACTTTTCTGTCACTAGCGGTGGTTCAAAATATGGGTATTAGCACTTGAGGGTGGTTGGTATTTAGTTGTGTTTTCCGATGCGTTGGGCGAAAGTGTACACAATTTTTATCAGGTCTCAAAAAAGTTTGTTTTTCTATATTATATCCATACGACATACAACAACATAGTTGAGTGAAGAACCAAGTGCGCAGGCGCAAACTCACACACGCCAGGTCGCCCATTGCTTGTGTAAGGTACATGTATGTGGGTGACTACGAGGTGTCGTTCAACGACCGCGGTACCACGGGTTCAACTTTTAAAGTCCCTTCGTTCGAGCTCCTTCTCTTCCTTCCACTATGAGCCAACCAACCACAGGTCTCCTTTCAAGAGAACCAATCAGAGTGTTGATTGACTCAACACTGAAACCACTGAACCCCAATAAATACGCCCACTTATATCTCTTCAGTCTCCTGGCGAACACTAGAGCAATCTAGTTGAAATGTTGAGACAAGTTTAAGAACTCACTCCGCAGTTAATAACGATCCCAGGAAAGCCTATAGCTCTAAGGTACATGTAGCAGTCCTAGCCATTTTTGTTATACCTTCTGCCCAGGTAGTAGTGAAAAAGCGGGACAGTTCTTTTCAGAACTGAGAAGTCTCCCGAACAATCCGATAAATCTACTTCGCAGTTAGTAGTATAAAGACAGTTCTCTAAAGAACAAACTATACCTGGCAAGTATATACACAAACAGCAAACCAATATGTGACCCGCTACGTGAAAATGAGTCAGATGTTGACAATTTCAAGGATTGAGTTTAATACATGGCTCGAAAGAACACACCAACAGCAGTAATTTGGTATATGTCTAAGCTTTGGGGTATATCGCGATGCTGAGTTACTTCTGTTTGAAATTAGCCAATACATAATTTTTTCTGAAAAACGAATTACAAGTAAAGTGATGTTATAAACTACCATTTCGCCCAAAAGGATACAAATTAGACATAAGTACAATGTATGATCACAAAATTGTTGTATTCATAGCTTTATTTTTTTCCTCATTAAACTGTCCATTACTTAATAATGCATTCGGCGACATCTGATACATTTTCACGTAGCGGGTCACATACCTCACCATGCATTGTCTTAAATCATAGTTTGTTTCTCTTCAATCAGGTTTATTTCAGATTGTGGGGCGAACCTGCTCTGCCTGAGACTAGCTGCGTGTGTGTTTCTAACAGCCAAGAATATCAACGTCATTGCATCAACATGTCAACAGTTACAAGGTAAGCCACAATGATCTCTCCCCTTGGTACAGCTATGGTGTATCTTGTGTTCGGAGTGCTGTAACAGGCATTGTCTTAAAGGGAAAGTACACTATTGGTAATTGTCAAAGACCAGTGTTCTCACTTGGAGTATCTGAAAATATGCATACATTATCAAACCTGTGAAAATTTGAGCTCAATTGGTCGTCAGAGTTGGGAGAAAATTATGAAAGAAAAAACACCCTTGTTGGACGGATGTGTGTGCTTTCAGATAGGAATAAAAGACTTCGCTAGCTAGAAGTCTTTTATTATTTTAGTGAGAAATTACCTCTATTTCAAAATCTATGCTACTTCAGAGGGAGCCGTTTCTGACAATGTTTTATACTATCAACAGCTCGCCAATACCCGTTACCAAGTCAGTTTTTAAGTTAATATTTGTTTTGAGTAATTACCAAACGTGTACCTTCCCTTTAAAGGCAGTGGACACTATTGGTTATAACTCAAAATATTTGTTACTTGGTAACAAGGAATAGAGAGCTGCTGATAGTATAAAACATTGTGAGACACGGCTCCCTGTGAAGTACTGTAGTTTTTGAGAAAGGTAATTTCGAACTGAAATATTTAGTTGAATTTGAGAGCCCAGCTGAGATCTTGAAATCAAGCATTTGAAAGCACAAAACTTGTGCGACGAGAGTGTTTTTCCTCCATCATCCTCTTGCAACCAAGACGACAAATTAAAGTCAAAGTTTCACAAGGTTGTTATTTTATGTATATGTCGAGATACACCAAGTGAGAAGACTGGTCTTTGACAATTACCAATAGTGTCCAGTGTCTTCAAGCATCTGAAGTCACACAGGTCTGCTCCCATAATCCCTTGTTTGTATTGTATTTTTGTATTTAGTATTATTATTGTTATTTTTATATTTTTTGTGAGGGGAGGGCTGTTGACTATATTGGAATGTCGGACATGTTGGAAGATATAGAAAATTTACTGCGACTACCTTATAGGATCATTACTAACTGCACTACCGCGGAGTGAGCTCTGAATTTGGTCTCAACGTTTCGACTAGCTTGCTCTAGTCATCGTCAGTATTTTAGTTGATAGTAGGAGCGGTAGACTTTGCATAATGGTCTGCGCATCGTACACGCATCTTTCCTTGTCTTCCACCTCAAGGGCCCCCATTTCAAGTCTTGCTGGGGCACTATAGGGATTTGGTTGTCATCAGTCTGTATTGGATTCCGTGGCTAGCTTTTCCCTTGAATAAACCACTGGGGTTCCCCTTCTACTACATCTAAAACTCAAATTGTCCTTCCTTGTCTTCTTGGCTAGCACAGTGATTAAATTTAATTTTCTGAGAGTGAAACTCAAATTTTCCTTCCTTGTCTTCTTGGCTAGCACAGTGATTAAATTTAATTTTCTGAGAGTCCATCAAAACAAAAAATGAATTGAAATGAAAGACAAGATGCAAAATAAGAAGGCTAGATTTCACCAAAGTACTGTTTATTTTTTAAACAGAGGCTCCACGGTCAAATTCAGTTTTTGACCCACTCATTCTCCAATACATTTAGAGTCCTTATAAATGCAATCAGAAAACAGCAAAAGATTATGGTTGTGTACAGTGATCCTTTACCGCAATGATTTAACCAGTAGAAGTAAGACATTTTCGAAATGTGTAACTTTCCCCCACCAGCCCACTTTTATGAGGTATCTAGCTGTTGGAAAATGAGTGCATCACAAAACTCAATTTGACCATGAAACCTCTCATTAAAATATGTTTATTTTACATGAATTAAATTATTTATAAAGAAATTTAGTTTTGCACAAAATTTTGCTTTTATGGTAATAGTACAAATTTAATATACAATAAACAAAGCTGCTGTCTGTTTGGTTACTGGAAGTATTGTCTGATTGAAGGATTGGAGTACTTTTTGTAAATGAACACAAAAACACAATGTCCACAGATGTACATTCAACTTTCACAGTTTCAGGCCTGTATGCTTCGTTTTTGAAAAGGCAAGGGCACCAAGGCATTTTCTTTTTGGCAAAGGGTACCCTATGAGGAAATTGTAAATTTCTACTAGAGTATATCAAGGGCACCAAGGCAATAGCAAGGGGCAACGGAGGCAATCGCCTTCGTTGCCTCCGTGAAGTATCAGGCCTGCAGTTTGAAGATAATGACAGTCGAAGGCTTACATGTACTGTTCAAATATTACTTGCTGAAGTGCTGTAGTTTTTGAGGAGTGATAAACAATGTCACGAAAATACGTTTAGCATGCTTGAATAAAAAATTTCATATTATGCTGTTATGACAATTGTGTCTTTGAGCAAGCTGCTTTACTAAAATTGCTTCTCTTCTCCTGCATGAAGGGATATGATAAGGGCACTTGGAGGTTGATATTGTGTATAAAAAAGTCTTCGGAGCACTACAGTTGCCCAGGTTATATAATGCACAGGGAGCTGAGAATAGATAAAGGAATGTTATTGGCCCAATGACCAGGGCACTAATGTAAAGCGCATTGAGACGGTTATTGTGAAATAAGCTAATTACGTAGTTATTATTAAGTTATTATAAACTCTGTACAAGTGAGAGTTTTTTTATTTTGGCAATGCCACAGTACAACTACGAATTTACAAACACTGTGTTCCCATTTGGATGGTACGTAAAGCAGTTGGACCTGTGTGTTGTGTATTGCACGTAAAACAACACAATTTATTGAAAAGAGAAGGGGTTTGCCCCGGTGTTCCTTGTTTGATTGGCAGCATATTGTGCCACAGCACCTTGGTGCTTTGTAAAGGAGTATAGATCTCATAAATCAAGCGTAGTCCCACATAACTTGCAGGAAAATGTACAGTGCATGTATGTTAAAGCCCCTTTTAAACATCACTGAGTGACGGATGTGCCTGCTATAAGAATCAACTATTATAATTGATTATTTTTATTATTCTATGGTCAATTGGAATTCAGTATACTTTTACCTTGTCATTTCCTCTGTCACAGACAACCACTTCTCTAGCCTTTGTGATGGTGATTCCTAGCGGCCAGTTTAAATAGTTCGGTCCCTCTTTCGCTTCACCTAGTGTCATGAAAGGTTTTCCCCCTGGTGTGAATAGTTGCACCCGGTGGTTCAGCGGTTCCGAGACGGCCATGAACCCTTCGGAGTCGGTGGCGATTCCTGACGGGCCTCTGAGCTGTCCAAGCTCTGAGCCAGATGTCGCAATCATCCTCTTGAAGACCAATGTTTCTCCATCAAATATCTGAAAAGATTCAGGAAGTTGGCATATTTATTTTACAAGGATGAGATTTTTCAGTATTTTAGTCTGATTTCAGACTGTTTAAAAAGCTACCTGGTAATAAAAAAAATGCTGTACTTTTCTCCAAATTAGTTAAAGGAACACGTTGCCTTGGATCGGTCGAGCTGGTCCTTGAAAAGCGTTCTGTAACCGTTTGTTATAAAATCGGTATGGTTAGAAAGATGTTGTCAAAGTAGAATACAATGATCTACACAAATATGCCTTGAAATTGCACGGTTTTCTTTTTACCTCGTCGACTAACACGCTCGGCCATTTAATGGGAGTCACAGTTTTGACTCCCATAAATGGCCGACCGTGTAGGTTCGCAAAGTTTAAGGAAAACCACTCAATTTCGAGGCAAAATGGTGTGGATCATTATATTCTACTTTTAAAATATCTTTCGCATCATGCATTTTATAACAAACGGTTTCAAACGCTTTTTATAGACCAACTCGTCCGATCCAAGGCACTGTGTTCCTTTAAGCGATGCTCTTTGATCTACTTCTGTAGCACTGAGGATACTGCTCCCAAAAGCTCCTTGGAATCTAGAACTACAAAGGGTGATCAAAAGGTTGAAATGCCATCGTTTCAATGTATCCCCTAAGATTTGAATCACAGTTTCAGACTTTTTTTGTCGGCAATGACTCTCATCCCTGAATTTAAGTAAAGTGCACCATGCAAGGAGTTCCGAAGAGATACACTACAAGGAATACATGTAAACAAAACTATTTGAACGGCTCTTTGTTCTAAATCTCAGCAAGGCAAGAGCCTCCACAAACTTCAGAATTGGCCAGGTCGTCTGGTAGTATGTGCCAAGAAAAGTGTTCATGTGACACTAATCCTGAAGAGTCTTCACTGGCTACCAGTTGAGTCACGCTCTTGATTTAAGATCCTCCTGCCGCAATGCCTCAGCCCGTTCATATCTCATTGACTTATTGTCCATCCAAGAACCTGTCAAAAATTTGCATTCCTGTTCTCACACTTTTCACATTGAAACAACTAAACACAGTTGGGGGGATCGTGCCTTTTCTTTTTCAGCACCAAGGATGTGGAATCATCTTTCTCATAACATCAGGCAATCTACTTCATAAGCAAGTTTCAAAACTTTTCTTAAATCTCATCTTTTTTTCAAAAGCCTACTGTACGGCGCTATGAGCAACGACTGTTGGATTAGCGCCCTTATAAATTAAACGATTGATATATTGATTGATTGATTGATTGATTGATTGATTGATGGGTGAGAAGAAACAGAAAGCCTGGTTTTAAATGTCCAAACACCCTGATTGGAGGAACAAAGTTGGACACACTGGTGGTGATTTGACCATGAAAATATCTCAAGAAATAACAGGATTGGCTACAGACCTACATTGGGAAAGAGGTTGCCTAAACAAAGCACCAAATGAGTATTTTACCTGTATTCTGTCATTCTTGAAATCTGCTACTGCAATTTCACCGTCTGGCATCAGGGCGACGTCACTCGGGTTGTCAAAGTTCCCTGGTTCCTTCCCACGATGTCCTATCCGTGCGATTTTTTTACAACACCAATAGGCATTTAGCTCGTACCATTGTAATACATGCAGCGAATGATTCTTTCTATCACAGACGTACAGACGCCCTGATGGGCTGCACACCATACCAGCAGGATCAAATTCCTCTTTTTTTGGTGGTCTAAAAACATTTAATAGGTTACCACCAAGCGGGTCCCAGTTCTGAAGCTCATTCTGATCTGGGTTACTGATTATTAGTGTTTCTCCAAAGCCTGTCATGCTTGTACACATCCCTGTCAAAGAATAAAAAATAAGTTTTAGAAAGGGTGAAATAGAAAGATGTTTTTAAAATTGAAATTCACAATAATTTATTCAAAACTTGTAGGGGAATTGGCTGAAACTTTCGATCCAAACCGAACCTTGTTCAGAGGCATAAACAAATACAAACAAAAACACATCCATTTATAGCACAAACAGGAGCGAAGGATTAAGGGAACATATCCAGACAAAGATGCCAAAATAAGATTCTTGAACATACAAAACAAGTAGTTGTACATGTACAACGTCTTTGCACATAATATTTTGTGCACAAGATGCAATTTTTTTTTCAGAATTGAGGTAGAAACTTGTCATGCTACAAATTCTGATGCTGCCAAATAAACCCGAGCTGTATATATCACATACATGTATTTCAACGTAGGCCCTACATACATTATGTACATGTACCTGTAATTCCTTGATTGAAGGTCACTGCCTGTGAAACTTTCAGTTGAATACTCCTCTTGTTCTGCGGTGACGAAAACGAACAGATACTGATCTTATAAGAGTTCTTATTTGCTACAGCGAATTCTTCAGTGCTTAGTTGTGTGATACAGCATGGTGATGAGATGGCATTATAGGTTCCCACTGCCCCTGACTTCAAGCAGTAATGATTCAAACTGTCGGAGTGTTGGTCAGTTGTTGCTGGGCTAGCCTCCTGTACCGGACATCTCGGTTGGACGGTTAGAACAGCAGAGTTTTGGCTCACTTGACCCCATGACCTAATGTCCTCAACAATACCCTTGAAGCTGTCATCGTTGAAACATAACTTCTTCGAAGTGATTTGAAATTCATGGTTTAAGTCCTTAGATCTTGATTGAGCGCTTTGACACAACCTGGTCAATACCTCACAAGAAGGTTTGGCGTCCTGCTGTTGTCTTGTAATATCCCTCATTAGCTCTCCATGGAATTTACTGTGGTCCTCTTTTTTCCTACTATACTCGTCTTCATAAGCAGTTAACAATGTCAAGTTTTGCTCGCAGCATTTAGTCACTTCTTGAAGAAGATATTCCTTCCGCTTTAGGGCTGTTTTGACTATCTCATCATACTCCCTGCGGATGGTTTTAAGTGTGTCTTCCCGCTTTACCGTAACATCATGGCGTTCTCCTCGAATGGTATCAATTATGTCATTGAATACTTGTCCTGACTTATGGACACCTAGAGTGAGGGCTTTAACTGTCGACAGAAGATGCTGGATTTCATGCTGAGAGGAATCTGCAGCTCCAGCGATGTCTCTTTGCTGAACATTCTCATCTTCCTTGGCACTAGTTGATTCCTAATTGATTGTAAGAAGCAAAGAGTTATTATTATTTACTCTTTGTTCGTAAGCAAGTCGCCAGACACACAAGGCCTGAAGGGCACTTAAAGGTGTGGGCTACAAATCAACTATTTTCTCCCGGGAAGAGGTTGCCATCTACTCCTGTGGCTGAAATAGGGTTACCCCTTTGCAGTCCATATGGATGTAGGCTTGGGTATCATCCATCTGGAGCCTGGCTGGTAGAGCACACAGCACTACCTCCCCAACTTTTATTCAAAGCAATTTTAGTTAAGTGTCTTGCTCAAGGACACGACCAGGACTTGAACCCACACTCTGCTGATCAGAAACACCAGAGCTAAAGTCCAGTGCTCTTAACCGCTAGGCCACGGTTTGCCAAAAGATCTCTGGAAATGGAACTAAAGATCCTTTAGTGTTCTTCCTACTGTATTTTGAAGTCTATGCTGGGCAGCGCAATGTATTTTGTGTGAGTCCTGGGCAGGCCCGCCCAGCACCGTCGGACCTTGGCTTTAACACTGGTCCCTTCCTACCGAGCGCTTTGATATGCCCCAGTGGTGTGATGAAGCACTTTATAAGACCCTCGTATTATTAACTATTCATCAGACAGTTTCGCTATTCATAATGGTGGAGAGCGCGTCTAGTGGGTGTGTATAAACCTTTGTTTATGACCAGTATAAAGTGTTGAAACATGGGCGTGACACACGAGCTTGCACCTGTTCTTTTAAGACAGTTTCTTCATTCCTATTGGTCGAGAGCAACGGCTGAAACAGTTGTGCCACATCATGCGATACGCGCGACGCGCACAGCATTCCCTTATAAGGAGTTGTTTACCCGAGGGCCTTGACTGGGCCTTACCATTTCATAGCTGGAGGGGTGTTGTGTTGAAAGAAATCATTGAAAAATTGTAATATATGTAATCATTGAAAAATTATCAAGAACCAGGCCTCGTTGGGTTTAAACCACTAGTTGAAAACCTCTTCACTACACATTGATTCCCTCAATATTATCAAGATTTCAAGGTTGACTCGGTTATTAAATGTGGTTCTGTGGACCTTACCTTGGTATCAGATTGAACAGCTGGCTTGTTTTTTTGAGCTTCAAAAGCATCCATTGTGTGCTTCAGTTCAAAGTTTGTTTTCAGCTGGGCAACTCCACCCTTCGGAAGTGTAGATTTGTCTTTACATGTTGGGCAAATGATCAAGCCTTTTTTAACGTTTGCCCAACCTTTATGGCAAGTTAAGCAGAATGTGTGACCGCAAGCCAGAAGCTTCGGAAGTTGATCTGTTTCATTATACTTTTCAAAGCAAATTGTGCAGCAAAACATGTCCAATGAGTCCAGACGAGAATCACAACCCTCTGCCATGATTGATGTTTGACCTGAAATATTCAAATATTTTAAACCAAAATCAACACTAGAAATTTACTTCTTACATTAAAAAAACCCAAAGTACACTGTACTAAATGCTTAATGTCTTCAAACTAAACACATCAACAAAAGTAAGCCCCCCCCTAAACAATTCGCCATAACATCGTAAGGTAAAACATTTTACCAATATAACTAATTAAGATATAATTCTATGACATGTTTCCTAAGTGTTGTTTGAAAATGAAAGATGTGCATGAATTCATGGCTGAGTGAGCTCAAATGGAAGACAATAACTGCCCTTCTCAAAAGTCACATTTGAAGGTTTATCAAATCTACAGGTCAGTAATGCGTGTATCCGCCACGCCTGTCAATGACCGCCTGGCACCGTCATGGGCCCAATTTCATAGAGCTGCTAAGCACAACAATTTGCTTAGCGTGAAATTTCTTCCTTGATAAAAACAGGATTACCAATCAAATTTTCATTTGTTGCATATTGCTTATTACTGGTGATCAGCTGTTGTTCCCTTATCCTGAAAATTACGTGGAAATTTGGCCGGTAATCCTCTTTTTTATTAAGGCAAACATTTCATGCTTAGCAAATTTTTGTGCTAAGCAGCTCTATGAAATTGGGCCCTGGTGTTGATCAGTCTAGTGACATGCTGCTGTGGGATGGCATTCCACTGAACTTGCAGAAGATGGGACAGGTTAGCCAGGTTGCTGTTGGTGTTGATGTAGGGATATGCAGATTGCTTCAGCTAGTCCCACATGGATGGAATTGAGGTCAGGCGAGCTTTCTGGCCACACCATTCGCTCGATGCCTTCACCAGCCAGGAGTGCAGTAGCTACTCTCCCTCTGTGTGGTCAGGCATTAATGTCATCCATGTACACAAATGCTCCACCATGGGCTGCAGCAAGTGGTGCAACATGTGGACGCAGCACTTGGTCAACATATCGTTGCGCTGTCAGGTTGCCAGCAATCTGCACAAGTGGTGTTTTCCTGGTAAGGCTTATATACCACCCCACACCATGACACTCCAAACACCATAGGCTGTAACTGGTTGAACACATCACTCTGCATGTTGCTCGACGCCACACCCGTCCCGGCCATCAATGTGACTCGGGCAACTTCTCGTCTCATCGGTGAACAACACAACGCAACCTTTGTGACTTTTGAGAAAGGCAGTTTTTGTCTTCCATTTGAGCTCATTCAGCCATGAACTCATGGACATCTTTCATTTTCAAACAACACTTAGGGAACATGTCATAGAATTATTTCTTCATTAGTTGTATTGGTAAAATGTTTTATCTTATGACGTTATGGCGAATTGTTTAGGGGGGACTTACTTTTGTTGATGTGTTTATGTAAAACCTTCTGTCAGTGCAAATTTCATACAGTGTTATGATTTATTTTATCTTATAATAATAATAATAATTTATTTTTATACAGCGCTAAAGTTATCACAGACAGAAGGGCAGATCAAACATGTCAAAGCGCTTCTGACATTATTACTCCTTTGTCGATGGGCCATATATTTGCCTTTGCGGCGAGTTCCTGCGCTCCAAGCTAATCATTCACATAAACCATCTCTGCTCTCACATGTACATGTACCCATTTTACCCTTGGGTGGAGAGAAGCAATAGTTAAGTGTCTTGCTCTAGGACACAAGTGTCACGACCAGGATTTGAACCCACATTCCAATGACTAAAACCACCAGAACTTGCATCCGAAATGGCAATATTGTCCTTCATTTGGGATCTTTTTTATGTATTAAAAAGGGCCATCAATGGGTGAAACATTTTATAGTGATGGGCATATATATCTCTAATGATAAACACTGTTGACTCTAAGATGTACAAAATTTACCAAGGCAACACTAATCAGCAAGGCATAGATGATAAAGAGTTTTCTTTATTTTTTGCTTTTGCAAAAACTTGAAACCTCACAAAGCTGGGTATTTTACATACAGGTTCACCCCCCCCCCAAAAAAAAAGGCACTGAAAGAGAACATTGATGCTGTTTACTGTTCACTGAAAATTATGGCATTGAAATGTTTGCTTTTCCTTTGATTCAAAATTCATGCAGACGCTCATGAGATACACTATTTATTTCTTTCTAATACTACATTTTTCAGGATTGTACATGTGTAGGCTTAAACATGTGGAACCCACTGTTTGTTCAATCCTAGTTGTAGATAACCTTTCAAAACTTTAAAAGGGGATTTTTGTTTTTGAGAAAATCTGGAGTTCCACGAACTTCCACGCGGGAAGAATAATCTGCAGCTGGAAAAACAATCTAAGAAACATTACTGTCATTAAGTTTCTCAGACTCTAATTGTATTGGATAAAAAGTGATATCTTTTTCAATAAACCCTTCGAAGTGAGACGTTTCTGGAAATCTAAGTTAAGTTCCACTCCCTATTATGAAGTTTTAATAATAAGTTTTATTGCCAATAATTTCCATAGTCATGACCAATTATGAGACCCTTTTAGTCATCTCATTTGGAGGCAAGTTTAAAAAATAAGACGATGATACATGTATCTCAGCATGGCGCTATAAGATCTCAGTTACATTAATGTTGGTTTTAATGCTCTTATGAAATGTTACCACTCATCACTATTCAGCTCATGTACAGTGTATAGTAATGAAGGTATAGCATACAGTACACTACATGTTGTAAATTGTCATCATTAAAGGAACACGTTGCCTTGGATGGATCGAGTTGGTCTTTGAAAAGTGTTCTGTAACTGTTTGTTATAAAATGCATGTGGGTAGAAAGATGTTGTAAAAGTAGAATACAATGATCTACACAAATATGCCTTGAAATTGCGTGGTTTTCTTATTACCTCGTCGACTAACAGGGTCGGCCATTTATGGAAGTCAAATTTTTGACTCCCATAAATGGCCGACCGTGTTAGTTCGCGACGTAAAAAGGAAAACCGTGCAATTTTGAGTGATACTTGTGTGGATCATTATATTCTACTTTTCAAACATCTTTCAAACCATATGCATTATATAACAAACGGTTTCAACGCTTTTTATAGACCAACTCGACCGATCCAAAAGGCAACGTGTTCCTTTAACCTTTTGGTGCACAAGGCAGTCGCTAGCGACCACCAAAAACATGTCAAATCGGACTTTTATAAACAGTCAATAATCTAAAAATTACAACCACCAAATACCGCCATCATTCGGTTGTTCAGAGTAATGTTGAGCTTTGGTTTTACAATCCTCCATGGTGTGATGTTCAACAGGGGTAGCTATTTAAATATTTTGAGAAAAACACGGTTGATTTTATGTTCTTTTTTTGCTTTTTTAAAATAAATTAATCTGTGCACCACGTTTTAAATTTTGCATTGTCATACATTCTCATGCATTCGTACATACAGTCATGTACGTTAATATCAACACATGATCCTATTCATAACATAAAATGCACTTTTTTAGGCATACTGAAAAGAAAAAAAGAGTGGCAGAATTCATCACGAACTCACCCAAACTCAATGTAAATTATGATTACTGAAGGCTATGGATCAGTGGCCAACAAGGTAATTATCACAAAAAACGAGAAACTATCCTGACATGCCCACCATGTCTTAAATGTGTCATTCTCGTTGTGTGATGGAAAATCACACAGACTGGGTAACCCTGACCTCTGTACATTCTGGCATTGTCATGATTGTGCTCACAGACTGCACAAGGTTCAAAAGCATAATCAGTGGTATTCCGCCTATGTACCATAGAGCAAAGGGTAAAGTACGTAGCTCATACATATTATAATGTATTCAGTGATGAAATTATGTGAGTGAGTTCAGTAACCACATGGTACAGAGAACCGTACTCTGAACTTAACCAGGGTATTTGAGAGAATGCCTGACTAAGGGTGAACATTTTGTGTTCAATTCAACAGTGTACAAATGTATGTAATGAAAAAGTTCAAGGAATTTTTTTTAGCAATATACACCACTAAGGGCAACTGACTGGGTAGATTTTGAAATGATTCTTGGGGTTGAACAGAGAATTGGCTAGAGTCGGATTCGAACCAACGACCTCCGGATAAACGTGCCGGCACAGGAAAATGTTTTAGTCAACAATTTAGGAAAGATTTCATATAATGTACATGTACATGTATGCAAAGTCAAAAGTGATAAGAAACTTGTCCATTGTCGATGAAGGGGAGTAGCTACGTACACGTGGTAATTACTATCTGACTATAGTAAAAAATTATTATAAACACTCTAAGCAGCATTTTGAGAACTATTTCACTTTGAATTTAGAAATGTATGATTTCAGAAAAATATAATTTTTTTAAATTACCAAAAATTTTAATCGGAGAAACGTTTCTGAGATTATGTAGTCCTAAAGGGATTACATGTATTTTTCCTGCTTTGACAAATTGGCCCCGAAATTTTAATGATATCAAAAACAAACCACCAAATTGAAATTAAATTTGGTCAACTTTATTATTGTACAGTATATTTGGTTTGCGGTAACACCATGTGTGTACAATGTATCTACTTGTCAGTTACAGTTTGTTCTTTAGAGAACTGTCATGCTTTATATTCTACTATCCGTGGAGTAGCACTGTCCTGCATTTTAACCACTACATGTACCTGGATGGAAGGTATAGGAAATTTGGTTTATTGGATCGTTATTAACTGCACTACAGCAGAGGCAGTTCTTAAATAGGTCTCATTGTTTTGACTAGCTTGCTCTAGTCATCCTCATGAGACTTAAAGACCTGCTTGAACAAATATGTCAAGTAGTGAACTTTGCTGAATTCCACTTAAAATGTTTTCGATGAATAAGGAAATCGAGTCATATGATTATAAATAGGTTTCAATTGTGTAAAAAAACAATTATTTTGTATGCCCTTGTCCAGAGCTTTTCTGCGAGATTTGCGAAAAGCCCCGTTACGTAATCACTCTCAAAACGTCATAAGTAGATAAAGCCGCTTTGTTGCAGCGTGGATGTATAACAAAGCAAACTCCCACAAATGACGTCAGTGGCATTGTTCTTTGACGCCCGCTCTCAACGGCAGAAGTGTTTTTAGTTTTTCAGAAAACCTTTAGGTAGGGGCCTGATTTTTTAATCGATAATTACGAAAAGTTCAGAAGTGTACACATATCGAAATTACATTAAAATGGTGAACAAGTGCATTATAAACAAGTAAAAATACCATTTCTGTTGAAAACATTCCGCTCAGGTAGCTGTTTAAAGGCAGTGGACACTATTGGTAATTACTCAAAATAATTATTAGTATAAAACCTTACTTGGTGACCAGTAATGGGGAGAGGTCGATGGTATAAAACATTGTGAGAAACGGCTCCCTCTGAAGTGCCATAGTTTTCGAGAAAGAGGTAATTTTCCACGAATTTGATTTCGAGACCTCAAGTTGAGATACGCCAACTGTGAAGGCTAGTCTTTGACAATTACCAATAGTGTCCACTGCCTTTATAGGGGTTGAGAGGTTTCAGTGTAGAGTCAATCACTGCTCTGATTGGTTCTCCTGAAAGAAAACCTGTTATGGCTCAGGTCTATTGTTATTGTTTACAACTACAATTCATAAACCAACTTAAATGTCACACATGTACAACGTACAGGCATGATGTTTTTGTACTGTTTTTGTATCAATGTGGGTCAACCTTTGTGCGCTTTAGCGTTCATTTTTGACAGGAAGTTAAAGGGACATGACAGAATTGGTTGTTACAAAACAAATATTTAAAAAATTAATCAAACGCTCACTGAGCGATAAGCTTGAAACGGGATCTTAGTTTTTATTGATTTCTCATCAAATAGGTTGTTTCAGAAGAAAACATTTCAAGGGATGTTTTTACGTACATTGTATCACCATCATTAGACCGTGTAAGTTTTATGTAAATCTCTGATCTTCACACTTTTTTTCTTACCAATTATGTAATGTTCCTTTAAAGAAACTGTGTTCAAGGAAAATCTGTGGCCATATTGTTTTGTGTTTCAAAAATTACCCAAATACCAAATAACACTGTTTCCAAATACTTCATATTACAATTAAAGGCAGTGAACACTATGGTAATTACTCAAAATAGTTATCAGCATAAAACCTCACTTGGTAACAAGTAATGGGGAGAGGTTGATAGTATAAAGCATTGTGAGAAACAGCTCCCTCTGAAGTGACATAGTTTTCCACCAATTTGATTTCGAGACCTCAAGTTTATAATTTGAGGTCTCGAAATCAAGCATCTGAAAGCACACAACTTTGTGTGACAAGGGTGTTTCATCTTTCACTAATATCTCGCAACTCCGCCAACCAATCGAGCTAAAATTTTCACAGGTTTGTTTTTTTATGCATATGTTGAGATACACCAAGTGAGAAGTCTGTTCTTTGACAATTACCAATAGTGTCCACTGCCTTTAAGGACCTCTGAAATTGTGTTTGATATGTATTCTTACTTTTTCTTGTTCCCAAACAGAGCTTGATTTATCATCGGTGCGGATCTTGGACAGTGACGCCTTTGACCCTTTGGCCACTCTGACCAACCTGACTAGACTGAATCTGTACAGAACAAGGATATCCGAACAAGTGACCATCAAAATTATAAGGTTTGATACATTTCATTTATCTCTTACAATACAATACAATAGGGCAATTATAAAGCGCCTTTTCGACAAGCAAATTTTTCTATAAAGTTAGCAAACGAATTGAACAATCCTACAACATATTACATTTTGATTAGAGCAGTTTACATGTAGATCTATGAAAGTCCGGTTGTGAGCAGATGAGAGTGTTCTGATGGTTGAGTGATCAGTTAGGTGTGTGGTGTCGAAAGCTGATCGCAAGCTTGAGCGTGGCGGTTGGTAGAGAGCAAGGCAAGATTATTAGTAGCCTGTTAATATTCCTAGAAGGCATTGACCACAGTTACTCAAACTGTGAAAGTTACTCTCTCCCTGACCGGAAGCCAATGTAACCGCTGAAAGCAGCCAGGGTGTCCCTTACAACCAGCTTATCACAGCCAACTCAACTACAAATAATTCCCAGTACCCCAAATCTTTGAGTTTTACAGGTTATTCTTTGACCTTACTGATACATGTAGTTGCAATATTAGGGGTCAACATTAAGTGGATTTTCATGGTAGGTAGCAGGGCTAGTAACCCAGAATTCTTAGTAGCCCAGATGAGAGTTTGGTAGCCCAAAAAATCACACTATGTCTGGGGTCACTGCATAAATTGGTCACTGAAAGTATTAAATTTTCCAATACCATAAGCACAGTTTTTTGCATTATTTTTCCACTAGTCCGCCGGGCTAACAAACTGTAAAAAAATGATTAGCCCTGTTGTTAACCTGGTAGTCCTGCACTAGCAGGCTAGTGGCAGTTTCGACCCCTGGATCATTCACTATTTTACACCCTGGAACCCACTCCCCCAAGGCCAGTGATCCTGACCAACACGCCTACTTCTGGGGCTGATTTTACAAAGCAATCAAATTCATCGCAAGACTAATTTTTAGTATCACCATAGTGATTTATGTTGTGACATCACACTTTACTAAGTAAAACTCTGCTTGATTTGCAGTTAAAGGAACACGTTGCCTTGGATCGGTCGAGTTGGTCTTTGAAAAGCGTTCGTAACCGTTTGTTATAACATGCATTAATGGTTGGAAGATGTTTTAAAAGAAGAATTTGCATGTTTTTCCTTTTACCTCATCGACAAACACGTTTTTTTTTACTCCCATAAATGGCCGACCATGTAGTTCGCATAGTAAAAGAAAACCATGCAATTTGAAGGCAAATTGTGTGGATCATTATATTCTACTTTAAAACATCTTTCCAACATATGCATTTTATTTAAAAAACGGTTTCAAACGCTGTTTATAGACTACGCAACTCCTCCGATCCAAGGCAACGTGTTCCTTTAAGATCAATCTTAGCTCTTTGCGAAATTAGCCCCTGGTGTTAAATAACTGAAATGCTAAAGAGCAGAGAGAAAGTCCTAATTGTTGTTTGCCTTTCTCAAGAGACACTTGTAAGATTTTTTTTTAATGCTAATAACACTGTTTCCTAATATTAAATTTTATGAACAAGAACCTGTGAAATTGTGCAGGTGTTGTAAGCAAACTTACAGGCAGTGACATCCTAAGCCACATTACTAACATTTTCATGACCAATCGGTCAGATTAAGAAAGACCTGTTGAATCTAAACAAATTTTGTTTGTTTGCAGAAATTCACCAAAGCTGGAATATATAATTTAGATGCTGTACAAACCATACAGAATTACGACAATGTGGCTGCAGAGCTCGCAAAATGCAGGTAAGTGCATGTACGTGACAGGGCCTTGAATGTCTGGAAATATCGGAACAATAATGATAATAACAATAAGGATTTTTCAATAGCGCTTTATCACAGCCTGAAGGGTGTATCAAAGTGCCTCTGATATTAGAAAACCATACGTCTATGGCTAACCATTCACATCCAATATTATGTCAACCTTGTAGAATTGACAGATACTATCAGATATATCAAGCGTATTTTTGAATAACAATTATATCAGTATCAACCACAAAGGGAAACTGACTGGGTAAATTTTGAAACGATTTTGGGGGTTGAACAAAGAATTGACCAGAGTGGATTTCGAACCAACGACCTCCGGATTAACGTGCCCGATTAACGTGCCCGATTAACGTGCCGGCGCTCTACCAACTGAGCTATCTAGCCCTATATTGGCGGTGTCCCTATTTTGTCAATAATATTTTGAATAATAATTATAGTACAAGTATGTATTTTGTAAGGCGCCAAAATCTACCAAAAGGTGCTCAAGTCGCACATTGAGTGAATCAACACATGGTAAAGAAAGAGGAAAATCAGACAAAGAGCAATAACAGCCAAGCCATATTAAACAACCTAGTTTTCAAACTACATGTATATGTAACTAAGTATAAACACTAGGAATATTACGAATTTGAAATGGTATTATGTCAATCCAGAGAGTC